>NC_088243.1:70727537-71085037 GCF_036934945.1 Oncorhynchus masou masou | reverse complement strand
TGTAACTCAACTATAGTCTCTTGCATATTGCTAAATCATCCTTACAGAGTCAGAGAATACATTTCATAGACTTTGTTAACATATTAATTGCATAGCCTTATTACGAGTCGCATGTGAGGTTTGAATAATATATATATGAGAAATATTATCCAACTCCACTACAGCTAAAGAATCCTGCAGTTGCATAGATGTCACGCTGGTATAAAGGATTTGGAGACAGGTGCAGGAATACACAGTAGGGGTTTTTAATACACCCAAAACAAACACGTATATAAAAACACTGGGCTGTACCCAAACAAAATAGCGAGGGTGAACCTCGTTGAACAACACTGGACGATCCCCGTAATACACAATATACAGTATGAAGCACGCAGCATAACAGCTGCACCAACGCATAGGTACTCACCCAACCAATGGTGTTCAATGGTGTTTTCAGTACATTTTCCATACACACAGCCATCCCTTTAAATATGATGTACTTTTAAGTTAGAATTTTGTTGACAGACTCATTAGAATACAGTACCAGTCAAAAGTTCTTTATTTTCACTGTTATCTACACTACCGTTCAAAGGTTTGAGGTCACTTAGAAATGTCCTTGTTTTTGAAAGAAAAGCAAATATTTTGTCCAATAAAATAACATCAAATTGATCAGAAATACAGTGGAGACATTGTTAATGGTGTAAATAACTATTGTAGCTGGAAACAGTGTTTTTTATGGAATATCTACATAGGCGTACAGAGGACCATTATCAGCAACCATCACTCCTGTGTTCCAATGGCACGTTGTGTTAGCTAATCCAAGTTTGTCATTTTAAAAGGCTAATTGATCATTAGACAACCCTTTTTTTCACAAACAGCATGGGTTCGATTACAGGCTCAAAATGTCCAGAAGCAAAGACTTTCTAATGAAACTAGTCAGTCTATTCTTGTTCTGAGAAATGAAGGCTATTCCATATGAGAAATTGCCAAGAAACTGAAGATCTTGTACTCCATTCACAGAACATCGAAAATTGGCTCCAACCAGAATAGAAAGAGGAGTGGGAGGCCCCGGTGCACAACTGAGCAAGAGGACAAGTACATTCGAGCGTCTAGTTTGAGAAACAGATGCCTCACAAGTCCTCAACTGGCAGCTTCTTTAAATAGTACCCATAAAACACCAGTCTCAACGTCAACAGTGAAGATGCGACTCCAGGGTGCCAGTCTTCCAGGCAGAGTTGCAAAGAAAAAGCCATATATTAGACTGGTCAATAAAAATAAAAGATGAAGATGGGTAAAAGAACACAGACACTGGATGGAGGAACTATGCCAAGAAGGCCAGCCTCCCGGCGTCGCCTCTTCACTGTTGACGTTGAGACTGGTGTTTGAAGGGACCCCAAACTTTTGAACAGTAGTGTACATTGTGGAATAATAGTGAAGACTTCAAAACTATGAAATAACACATATGGAATCATGTAGTAACAAAAATGTGTTAAACAAATCAAGATATATTTTATATTTGAGATTCTTCAAAGTAGCCACCCTTTACCTTGATGACAGCCTTGCACTCTTGGCATTCTCTCAACCAAATTCACCTGGAATGCCGCAGTGCAAGAGGTGTCACGACAGTCCCGCGTTTGAATCCAGGCTGTATCACATCCAGCCCTGATTGGAAGTCCTATAGGGTAGTGTACAATTGGCCCAGCATCATCCGGGTTTGGCTGGGGTAGGCTGTCATTGTAAATAATTTGTTCTTAATGTTCAACTGCCTTGCCTAGTTAAATAAAGGTTATATTTTTTTAAATGCTGTGGTAGCCATGCTGGTTAAGTGTGCCTTGATTTCTAAATAAATCACAGACAGTGTCACCAGAATAAGATCCCCACACCTCCTCCATGCTTCACGGTGGGAACTACACATGCTGAGATCATCCGTTCACCTACTCTGTGTCTCACAAAGACACGGGGCTTGGAACCAAAAAATTCTATTTGGACTCATCAGACCAAAGGACAGATTTTCACTGGTCTAATGCCCATTGCTCGTGTTCCTTGACACAAAGAAGTCTCTTCTTCTTATTGGTGTCCTTTAGTAGTGGTTTCTTTGCAGCAAGTCACACAGTCTCCTCTGAACAGCTGATGTCGAGATGTGTCTGTTACTTGAACTCTGTGAGGCATTTATTTGGGCTGCAATCTGAGGTGCAGTTAATTCTAAAGAATTTATCCTCTGCAGCAGAGGTAACGCTGGGTCTTCATTTCCTATGGCGGTCCTCATGAGAGCCAGTTTCTGAATCAGGATTGGTTAACATCTAGCTCTGATCAACTCAAAATTCCATGCAATACCTATAATCTCACCCAGGTTGTCCACAGTGTAACGATGTTGAATATAAAGTGTCCTCTGGAATCCTCTTTGATTGATTTGATCTTAACCAATACTCCTCATTGTTTTAATGCTTCTGGTATTTTTGCAAATGACGTACAGTTGAAGTCGGAAGTTTACATACACCTTAGCCAAATACATTTAAACTCAGTTTTTCACAATTCCTGACATTTAATACGTAACAATTGCCTGTCTGAGGTCAGTTAGGATCACCACTTTATTTTAAGAATGTGAAATGACAGCATAATAGTCGAGAGAATGATTTATTTCAGCTTTTATTTCTTTCATCACATTCTCAGTGGGTCAGACGTTTACATACACTCAATTAGTATTTGGCAGCATTGCCTTTAAATTGTTTAACTTAGGTCATTTCAGGTAGCCTTTCTCAAGCATCCCACAATAAGTTGGGTGAATTTTGGCCCATTCCTCCTGACAGAACTGATGTAACTGAGTCAGGTTTGTAGGCCTCCTAGCTCGCACACGCTTTTTCAGTTCTGCCCACAAATTTTCTATAAATTGAGGTCAGGGCATTGTGATGGCCACTCCAATACCTTGACTTTGTTGTCCTTAAGCCATTTTGCCACAACTTTGGATGTATGCTTGGGGTCATTTGAAAAACCTATTGGCGACCAAGCTTTAACTTCCTGACTGATATCTTGAGATTCAATATATCCACATAATTGTCCTCCTCATGATGCCATCGATTTTGTGAAGTGCACCAGTTCCCCCCGCATCGAAGTACCCCCACAGCATGATGCTGCCACCCCCGTGCTTCACGGTTGGGATGGTGTTCTTCGGCTTGCAAGCCTCCCCATTTTTCCTCCAAACACAACGATGGTCATTATGGCCAAACAATTCTACTTTTGTTTCATCAGACCAGAGGACATTTCTCCAAAAGTACGATCCCCATGTTGCAAACCGTAGTCTGGCTTTTTTTTTATAGCGGGTTTGGAGCAGTGGCTTCTTCCTTGCTGAGTGGCCTTTCAGGTTATGCCAATATAGGACTCGTTTAACTGTGGATATAGATACTTTTGTACCTGTTTCCTCCAACATCTTCACAAATTATAGTTTGTTAACAAGAAATTTGTGGAGTGGTTGAAAAATGAGTTTTAATGACTCCAACCTAAGTGTATCTCATCTTCTGACTTCAACTGTAAGTGATCACTGTGCTATTGACTTTGTGAGAGATGGTAAAATTCCTAAGCGATCTCCACGTGTCATTTTGAAAAGATACTGGAAGCAGTTTGATATTCAAGGTTTTTTACAGTATGTATTTAGCATTGAATGGAATATAAGTGAATTAATAAATGATGTAAAATTAGCCTTTTCTTACTTCCAGAATGCATTTCAGGATGTACGCAATAGGCATGCCCCTTTCAAAATTCAGGATTAAGGACAGAGAGAAAGAGCCCTTGGTGTAATGATGAACTTACTAAAATCATAAGGAAATGAAATGCTATGTGGGCTAAAGCAAGAGGTTCTGGTTCGGCGGATGATTGGATGGCTTTTAACATTTTCGAAATCTGTGATTGGCTATGAACAGAAAACTGAAAGCAGACCACTAACTTAAATATACTTTGGATAATTTAAATAATCCCTCCAAGTTTTGGCAGGTAGTGAAAGGTTTGGAGTACAAAAAATATACACAGCTTCCCAAACAATTGTTGGTAGACACACAGATTGTAACAGAGAGAACCTCTATTATGAAAGCCTTAAATCTAGATGCAGGCAGTTTAGGTTAAAGGTCTAAATGAGCCCCCTGTGAATTTACCTGACACCCCTGTGCACTCCTTCACCAGGTTCTCCTTCTCACCCTTCTCTGTTTCAGATGTGCGCAAAGTACTGAAAGAAATTGATAGAAAGAAATCCCTTGCCCCGATGATCTTGACCCCCACCTCCAACACCTAGCTGGAGACATCATTGCTCCCCCTTAACATGTATTTTTAACCTCATGCTTGACGTTAGGGAAATCACAAAGTTATGGAAATCTTCTTTTGTACTGCCTCTCCTGAAAGGTGGAGATCCATCCACAACTATCGACACATATCAAAATTGACCATACTGTCTAAGGTACTGGAGTCCTTAGTTAGTAGACAGCTGTAGGCCGACCACCAACATCTTAAATGGAATGCCATCATGTTTTAGGTCTGGCTACGGCACTGTTTCAGCAAAATTGAAGGTTTTAAATTACATCCACTGTGCTCTTGACAAGAAGTTACATTGTGTGTCTTTATTGATTTGTCGAAGGCATTTGACACCGTGAACCATGCTGTGTTGGTGCAAAGTTTAAAATGTTGTGCAATTACTGGTCATATGATCTAGATTGGTTTATAAATTACCTATCAAATCGTACACAATGTGTAATGAGGATGGTTGTAAATCTGAGTCCATAGAGTTGTGCTCAGGTATTCCGCAAGTGGTAGTAGTTTATCTTCAGCATTTGAAAATGCCCAAAGAGCATTTAACACCATACAACAGCATCTGTATGATTTGAAGCTGGTTCTGAATCAAACATTTTCTAATGCCAGGCATGTCACTAATCATGTCATTGCTACATTGGATGGAGATACTATAGAGCAAGTCAAAGTGTACAAATATTTGGGAGTGTGGGTGCATGACAAGCTGAGTTTCACTGTTCATGTGGAGAACTGGATAAGGAAGCTCAAGCTGAAAATAGTTTTTTATTACCGGCATAAGGATTATTTTTCTCTGGAGGCCAGGAAGGAGCGGGTACAATGTACATTATTGGCGGCTTTAGATTTGAGTGATGTTATATATATGCAGGCCTCAACCACTACCCTGAGAGCACTTGATTCAGTATATCATGCGGCCATCGGAGTCAAAAACATCTAACACATCATTGTGATCACTGCCGAGCTGGTTGGCTGGTCATCATTGACCTTGCATAGGCTTAAACACTGGTACACACTGATATTTAAGGCCATATTTGGTACAATGCCACTTTATCTGGAAATAAATATCAATTGCAATCCTATTCTAATTTGCTTTTAACAATTTGTATACCGCCCAAACAGATCCACAGATGATGCAATCTCTATTGCACTGCACACTGCCCTTTCCCACCTGGACAAAAGGAACACCTATGTAAGAATGTTATTCATTGACTACAGCTCACCGTTCAACACCATAGTACCCTCAAAGCTCATCACCAAGCTAAGGAACCTGGGACTAAACACCTCCCTCTGCAACTGGATCCTGGACTTCCTGACAGGCCGCTCCCAGGTGGTGAGGACAACACATCTGCCACACTGATCCTCAAAACTGGAGCTCCCCAGGGGTGCGTGCTCAGTCCCGTCCTGTACTCCCTGTTCACCCACGACTGCATGGCCAGGCACGACTCCAACACCATTATTAAGTTTGCTGACGACACAACAGTGGTCGGCCTGATCACCGACAACGACAGGGCAGCCTATAGGGAGGAGGTCAGTGACCTGGCAGGGTGGTGCCAGGATTATTTGCATTGTGTGGCCCCCCAACCCGTCTTTTACGCTGCTGCTACTCTCTGTTTATCTTATATGCATGGTCACTTTAACAATACAATCATGTACATACTACCTAAATTGTCCCGAACAACCAGTGCTCCTGGATATTAGCTAACCGGGCTATCTGCATTGTGTCCCACCACCCGCCAACCCCTCTTTTTACGCTTCTGCTACTCTCTGTTCATCATATATGCATAGTCACTTTAACGATACCTACATGTACATACTACTTCAATAAGCCTGACTAACAGGTGTCTGTATAGAGCCTCACTACTCTTTTTTCAAATGTCTTTTTACTGTTGTTTTATTTCTTTACTTACTTACTTACTTACACACACACACACACACACACATACCTTTTTTCGCACCATTGGTTAAAACGTGTTAACGGTACAGGTTCCCCAGCGGGACCAACACCCCCCCGCTCAACTCAAACGGTGGCGCACAGAATGCAAAAATATTCTTTGAAATATTTAACCTCCACAAATTAACAAGTCCAATAGCTCAAATGAAAGATAAACACCTTGTTCATCTACCCAGCGTGTCAGATTTCTAAAATGTTTTATGGCGAAAACATAGCACATATTTATGTCAAACCACCACAAAGACACAGACGATATGCAGCCATTTTGTCAAGCAAAAGATGCAATCACAAACGCAGGATTAAAAGAAAAATAATTCACTAAACTTTTGAAAATCTTCATCAGATGACCGTAATAGGACATGTTACACAGTACATTTATGTTTTTTTCAATAATATGCAATTTATATCCATAAATCTCCGTTTACATTGACGCCATGTTCAGAAAATGCTCAAAAATGTCTGGAGAAATTATAGATAGCTCTGCCAGATAACAGAAATACACACCATAAACTTTGACTAAATATACATGTTCTACGTATAGTTAGAAAGATACACTGCTTCTTAATGCAACCGCTGTGTCACATTTATTTTTAACGTTACGGAATTAGTTCACTATGCAATAATCTGAGACGGCGCTCAGACGTAAGCAATATTTCTCCGCTATGTTGGAGTCAACAGAAATACAAAATTACAACATAAATATTCCCTTACCTTTGATGGTCTTCGATCAGAATGTAGTGGAAGGAGTCAAACTTACTCAATACATCGTTTTGTTTCAGTTCGTGTGTCCATATAGTAGCATATGCTACCACTTTCAGCTCAAATGCACCAAAAATGACTTCTGGTCCAGAACAGTTGTGCATCAAAACTTCAAAATTACATATTATATGTCGACTAAACTGGTCAAACTAAGTACAGAATCAAGCTTTAGGATGTTATAAACGTACAAAACGATTGGCAATTCAACCGGACAATCGTACTTCATCTCAGGCAAGCTGGAACAGAGGAAGGTCTGTGTCCAATTCGCACCCTAACGCACATGTATTTTCTCGCGACACCCACTCTTTTTCCTCTCACAGGGTCAAAGTTTGCGGGATTTGCACAATTAAACACTCTACTGAATGAGGACATCTAGTGGAAGACATAGAAAGTGTTTCCAGATCCACAGCTGGTTGGGAAGGATGGGGGCGATGACGTCAAAGTTGCCCCAAATTTCTGGATGCCAAAACTCGTTTGGGAGATTGCCTGCCCTGTGAGTTCTGCTGTACTTACAGACATAATTCAAATGGTTTTAGAAGCTTTAGAGTGTTTTCTATCCAATAATAATTATTATATGCATATATTAGCAATTTTGGACAGATTTCTTTTCAGTTTACTATAGGCATGCAATTCATCCAAAGGGGGCAGTATTATGCCTAGCCTTAAGTATTAAAGCATGTAAGTAAGCATTTCACTGTAAGGTGAAATCTAAACTTTGATTTGATGTTGGGTTATACATTTTTTTAAGCATATATTCATATTTGTCTCTGTTTCAGTAGCAAGAAGATTTAAAAATCGTGTGGATTATTTAGGTTTGGGAAAGTATTTCTGAATCATAAAAACAGGTTTGGAGAGGCTTAACGCACCAAAGAAATAGTGTACAATACCCTTGTCTATTGCCTGCGCTAACCATGGAACTGCGTGTTGACACGGCCAAATGTTGTGCCATGCGTCAGGTTCAAACTGTTTTGGCTTGGTCTGCACTCCACTCCATAACTATTTAGTTAGCCTACGGTCCTGACATTGGTATCATAAATGTGACGACTGTTTTTTTCCCGAATAATTAGCTATGTTTATTATTACGTGATTAAATGAATCAGGTAATCATTAACTCAGTAACCTGGGGCAGCATGGGAAAAGTTTGTTTTAATGAGTTTCCGTATCCCCAATTAACTCAAAGAATATCAGAATATCGATTTTACAGCAGTCGCTAATTCATTAATCTCCTCTACAGTCTCATCCTGAACATGGCATAATTCGTAAATCTGCACAAACCCGGGTCTCATTAAATCATTCCATACCACACCAACTGAGTTGGTTATTTATTTACTAACAAGCTAAATGACAATATAAGATACACATACACAAACACACAGTCTCGGCTATTGATTAGAACTTAGTACAATGAAACGGTTCACTCGCGGAGCAACACAATATGACACGTGTTACACAAGATGGAGATTTAGAAAGCATGCTTTCTTTCATTACATTGGTGTCAGAAGTGGTCGGACCTTGTATCCTCGACAGTGCGTGTGCTTGGCCGGTGAGCGCGTTCCTGTAAGACGTAGAGTCGCAAGCTTGCGTCAGGACGCTTTCTTTGAAAAGAGGGAGTAGTGTAACGACCCTGGGTTTATAAGCGAGGAAATCAACTCTGCCGCATGAGCATGCTTTTACGGCACAGCCGATAGCGCGCCGGACCTCGGGCTCGAAGGTCAAGGGTTCGAGACCTGCTCCCTACTGTTTCATTACATTGGAAAGAAAGAGTGCACTAGAGAAAAGCACACTTAGATACATTTGTAAACTATGCTTAGTTTAGCTCTAACACCTTGCCCCGAACTGCCACTCTTAGGGGTCAGAATATACTGATGTAAGTACTTGTTGAATGTCTCCGTTGGGTATCTCTGTTTTGCCCAGGGCATCGTGGTCCGAGTTCCGCTTCGTGAGAGAGGTTCGGCCAACGTCCCGTTCTCTGGGTGGTCGACTCCTTCGTTCGCGGGTGTAAGTCTCTGATTGTCCACCAGATGTCACAATGCACCTTTTATTAGTTGTCTGTTTCCTTGCCCTCGTTCTGTGAGAGAGGTCTTCTGAGGATGGCTAATCAGCCGTGTAGATGGTTCCAGCGTTGTAAAGAAAGCAGTGTAGACACGCGAGTCCTTGGAGAGAATAACCGGGTGGTCCGGCTTGAAATCACCTTTTTAGATACAGATACAGCCGTAGCATTGATTGTTAAGAGGTTCTTTTGTCTTCAACCTCGTGTTGCTTTTTGGGGCCACGACTAGACCTTGACTGCAGCACATGGTCAACTTAGTCTGTATGTAAATTCTTAACTCACATGTTTTATACCCCAGGGTAGAAAGGGCGTGTCTGTCTTCATGACAAGTTCTCTGGGGCGTATCTAGTTACGAGGCAGGGCATCAGGAATTTTACTCTGATCCAGTTTAGAAAATTCAATTCACAGTTCATCTTTACTAAACATTCACTTTGATCTGGACATTTTCCACACAACGCACAGTATGCAAACATCATGTACATATTATGAAAAATCTTCAAGTTACAATGTTTTTGTTATAACATCATCATTTAACTTTTAATAACATAACAAAAACAACATAAATGTCCATATTCAATCTATCGTTGTTACCACCATTTTGGCTGATGAAATATTTTGTCCCAAAGTCCATTTATTGCATGCTACCGTTCTGATGTAGATTCTCCATAGAACCCACACAAACATTCCAATCCTCCATACTGAGAGGACAAAGGATTTTGTCTGCGGATTTTAGATTTATAATCGGTGTCAGGTGTCATAACCCCCCACCCCCTGTTCAATCCTCTACACCTCTCCCCCTCTGGTGGGAATAAGAGATGTCTCTGTAGGACTTGGATCCACGGTAACCTGACCGGAACAGGCCAGTCCCCCTCTGGTGCGTTCAACTTGGAAGGATTCTGCATTTTGCAACCCACCATAAGAATGACCAACGGATGTCCTGGTTTGTGGATCATCGTAGCAGTCCCCCCCTGGTGGTTTACCCTGGTAGGACTTCTGCACGCTGTACACCACCACCAGAATGGACAAGGGAGGTCCGGCCATGGCTCTACATTCTGGCCCATCATCCAGTTGTCCCGGCTAGTGGATCTAGGCAGTAACTTAATAACGCACAACACTCAGGCAATACGTCATTACATTTCTTCCCCAAATGAGTGGCGTTGTGGCACCAACTAGTGGTTGTATGGGGAACTTGTTTATGGTCTATTGCTTCCTAAGTGTCAAAGGAAATGAAACAAAAATTAATAAAGACATAAACAAAAGATATACAAAATATAGCCACCACACCTTAATCATCTAACTTGGACAATGTTCTATATACGTCCAAGGTCTTGGCTAAATGACTCTCTCATGGCATTGTCTCTAATGTCCTATCTAAAGTGATTCTACTTGAAGTTGGGAAGTTAAGGCACTTGGAAAAATGGCACCCTGAATGACAAAGCTAACATTGGGGACATTACGGTGCTGACCAAGCGAATTTGGGAGAGGAGGCTGGGGGTACTGTGGATGGGGTTTCAGGATCTTTTGCCAACTTTCCGAAAATCGGGATCGCTTCCATTCCACGGGTGATCCTAGTATAAGACCTCATTAGGTATTTCATTGCACGTGTGCGCCTGTGTACGTAGTAGGTGCACACGCCAAGGGAAATAAGACCAAGGATCATGGTAACAGTCATCATACTGTCTGGCACTGTCCAAGAGCGGGTGACAGACCAATCTTTTGGCTTGTAGTCAGTCGGGTCAATTAAAAGTGTCTCATCCAGTACGCTAAGATCAACATTCATTGGTCCCTCATACTGGATTTGGTTTTGAAAGGCTCATGGTAACTCAAGGGAACGCTTAGCAAAAGCATCAGGCATTTCAATCTCTGTGTCTATCCTGTCATCAGGAAGTTGGTATAGAGCGAGGTCATCTATGAGGATAATCGCCCCCTCTGGTACCTTAACAAAAACAGTCTGGTTGGGGAGGTTCAGTTGGGTGGTTGAGTCATGGCATTCCTAAGTCATTGTGGCGGAAGCGAACGGGCTGTTAATCAACCATCGATTCCCAACAACTTCCACTTGTGTGATGGTGACCCCATCCCTTGCTGTTAGTTTGGTTACATTTACATTTTTACATTTAAGTCATTTAGCAGACGCTCTTATCCAGAGCGACTTACAAATTGGTGAATTCACCTTCTGACATCCAGTGGAACAGCCACTTTACAATAGTGCATCTAAATCATTAAGGGGGGGTGGTGAGAAGGATTACTTATCCTATCCTAGGTATTCCTTGAAGAGGTGGGGTTTCAGGTGTCTCCGGAAGGTGGTGATTGACTCCGCTGTCCTGGCGTCGTGAGGGAGTTTGTTCCACCATTGGGGGGCCAGAGCAGCGAACAGTTTTGACTGGGCTGAGCGGGAACTGTACTTCCTCAGTGGTAGGGAGGCGAGCAGGCCAGAGGTGGATGAACGCAGTGCCCTTGTTTGGGTGTAGGGCCTGATCAGAGCCTGGAGGTACTGCGGTGCCGTTCCCCTCACAGCTCCGTAGGCAAGCACCATGGTCTTGTAGCGGATGCGAGCTTCAACTGGAAGCCAGTGGAGAGAGCGGAGGAGCGGGGTGACGTGAGAGAACTTGGGAAGGTTGAACACCAGACGGGCTGCGGCGTTCTGGATGAGTTGTAGGGGTTTAATGGCACAGGCAGGGAGCCCAGCCAACAGCGAGTTGCAGTAATCCAGACGGGAGATGACAAGTGCCTGGATTAGGACCTGCGCCGCTTCCTGTGTGAGGCAGGGTCGTACTCTGCGGATGTTGTAGAGCATGAACCTACAGGAACGGGCCACCGCCATGATGTTGGTTGAGAACGACAGGGTGTTGTCCAGGATCACGCCAAGGTTCTTAGCGCTCTGGGAGGAGGACACAATGGAGTTGTCAACCGTGATGGCGAGATCATGGAACGGGCAGTCCTTCCCCGGGAGGAAGAGCAGCTCCGTCTTGCCGAGGTTCAGCTTGAGGTGGTGATCCGTCATCCACACTGATATGTCTGCCAGACATGCAGAGATGCGATTCGCCACCTGGTCATCAGAAGGGGGAAAGGAGAAGATTAATTGTGTGTCGTCTGCATAGCAATGATAGGAGAGACCATGTGAGGTTATGACAGAGCCAAGTGACTTGGTGTATAGCGAGAATAGGAGAGGGCCTAGAACAGAGCCCTGGGGGACACCAGTGGTGAGAGCGCGTGGCGAGGAGACAGATTCTCGCCACGCCACCTGGTAGGAGCGACCTGTCAGGTAGGACGCAATCCAAGCGTGGGCCGCGCCGGAGATGCCCAACTCGGAGAGGGTGGAGAGGAGGATCTGATGGTTCACAGTATCGAAGGCAGCCGATAGGTCTAGAAGGATGAGAGCAGAGGAGAGAGAGTTAGCTTTAGCAGTGCGGAGCGCCTCCGTGATGCAGAGAAGAGCAGTCTCAGTTGAATGACTAGTCTTGAAACCTGACTGATTTGGATCAAGAAGGTCATTCTGAGAGAGATAGCGGGAGAGCTGGCCAAGGACGGCACGTTCAAGAGTTTTGGAGAGAAAAGAAAGAAGGGATACTGGTCTGTAGTTGTTGACATCGGAGGGATCGAGTGTAGGTTTCTTCAGAAGGGGTGCAACTCTCGCTCTCTTGAAGACGGAAGGGACGTAGCCAGCGGTCAGGGATGAGTTGATGAGCGAGGTGAGGTAAGGGAGAAGGTCCCCGGAAATGGTCTGGAGGAGAGAGGAGGGGATAGGGTCGAGCGGGCAGGTTGTTGGGCGGCCGGCCGTCACAAGAAGCGAGATTTCATCTGGAGAGAGAGGGGAGAAAGAGGTCAGAGCACAGGGTAGGGCAGTGTGAGCAGAACCAGCGGTGTCGTTTGACTTAGCAAACGAGGATCGGATGTCGTCGACCTTCTTTTCAAAATGGTTGACGAAGTCATCTGCAGAGAGGGAGGAGGGGGGGGGGAGGGGGAGGAGGATTCAGGAGGGAGGAGAAGGTGGCAAAGAGCTTCCTAGGGTTAGAGGCAGATGCTTGGAATTTAGAGTGGTAGAAAGTGGCTTTAGCAGCAGAGACAGAGGAGGAAAATGTAGAGAGGAGGGAGTGAAAGGATGCCAGGTCCGCAGGGAGGCGAGTTTTCCTCCATTTCCGCTCGGCTGCCCGGAGCTCTGTTCTGTGAGCTCGCAATGAGTCATCGAGCCACGGAGCGGGAGGGGAGGACCGAGCCGGCCTGGAGGATAGGGGACATAGAGAGTCAAAGGATGCAGAAAGGGAAGAGAGGAGGGTTGAGGAGGCAGAGTCAGGAGAAAGGTTGGAGAAGGTATGAGCAGAGGGAAGAGATGAAAGGATGGAAGAGGAAAGAGTAGCGGGGGAGAGAGAGCGAAGGTTGGGACGGCGCGATACCATCCGAGTAGGGGCAGTGTGGGAAGTGTTGGATGAGAGCGAGAGGGAAAAGGATACAAGGTAGTGGTCGGAGACTTGGAGGGGAGTTGCAGTGAGGTTAGTGGAAGAACAGCATCTAGTAAAGATGAGGTCGAGCGTATTGCCTGCCTTGTGAGTAGGGGGAAGGTGAGAGGGTGAGGTCAAAAGAGGAGAGGAGTGGAAAGAAGGAGGCAGAGAGGAATGAGTCAAAGGTAGACGTGGGGAGGTTAAAGTCGCCCAGGACTGTGAGAGGTGAGCCGTCCTCAGGAAAGGAGCTTATCAAGGCATCAAGCTCATTGATGAACTCTCCGAGGGAACCTGGAGGGCGATAAATGATAAGGATGTTAAGCTTGAAAGGGCTGGTAACTGTGACAGCATGGAATTCAAAGGAGGCGATAGATAGATGGGTAAGGGGAGAGAGAGAGAATGACCACTTGGGAGAGATGAGGATCCCGGTGCCACCACCCCGCTGACCAGAGGCTCTCGGGGTGTGCGAGAACACGTGGGCGGACGAAGAGAGAGCAGTAGGAGTAGCAGTGTTATCTGTGGTGATCCATGTTTCCGTCAGTGCCAGGAAGTCGAGGGACTGGAGGGAGGCATAGGCTGAGATGAACTCTGCCTTGTTGGCCGCAGATAGGCAGTTCCAGAGGCTACCGGAGACCAGGAACTCCACGTGGGTCGTGCGCGCTGGGACCACCAGATTAGGTGGCCGCGGCCACGCGGTGTGGAGCGTTTGTATGGTCTGTGCAGAGAGGAGAGAACAGGGATAGATAGACACATAGTTAACAGGGTACAGAAGAGGCTACGCTAATGCAAAGGAGATTGGAATGACAAGTGGACTACACGTCTCGAATGTTCAGAAAGTTAAGCTTACGTAGCAAGAATCTTATTGACTAAAATGATTGAAATGAAACAGTACTGCTGGAGTAGGCTAGCTGGTAGTGGCTGCGATGTTGACACTACACTAGTCAAGTCGTTCCGTCGAGTGTAATAGTTTCTACAGTGCTGCTATTCGGGGGCTAGCTGGCTAGCTAGCAAGGTTGATTGCGTTCCGTTACTTTAAAAGAACGACAATAGCTGGCTGGCTAACCTAGAAAATCGCTCTAGGCTACACAATTGTCTTAGATACAAAGACGGCTATGTAGCTAGCTAGCTACGATCAAACAAAACAAACCGTTGTACTGTAATAGTTACTACAGTGCTGCTATTCGGGGGCTAGCTGGCTAGCTACGTTAGAAGAACGACAATAGCTGGCCAGCTAACCTAGAAAATCGCTCTAGACTACACAATTGTCTTAGATACAAAGACGGCTATGTAGCTGGCTAGCTACGATCAAACAAATCAAACCGTTGTACTGTAATGAAGTGAAATGAAAATGTGATACTACCTGTGGAACGACGCGGAATGTTGACCGGGTAGTTGGAGTTCAATTCGGTAGAGGTTGGCTAGCTGTTGGCTAGCTAGCTAGCAGCATTTCCTACGTTAAGGACGACAAATAGCTGGCTAGCTAACCTCGGTAAATTAAGATAATCACTCTAAGTCTACACACTCTAAACTGCACAATTATCTTGGATACGAAGACAACTATGTAGCTAGCTGACACTACGCTAATCAAGTCGTTCAGTTGAGTGTAATAGTTTCTACAGTGCTAGTGGACAGTGGATGTTAGCTAGCTGCTTAGCTAGCTGCTGGGCAGATACGTTAGGACGACGAAATACGATAATTATGCAATTGTCGTTGATACAAAGACGGCTATGTAGCTGGCTAAGAAGAAATCGCTAAGATTAGACAAATCAAACCGTTGTACTATAACGAAATGTGATGAAAAGTTATAAAAAGTTATACTACCTGCGGACCGAAGTGTAGATGCGGCCGCTCGCTCCAACCGGAACCGGAAAAAAGTTCCGGTTGGAGCTACAACGTTCTACAACGTTCTTCGCTGGTGATAGGCTTAAGACCACAAAGACGCTCAGTGTTATCCCTGACGGACAGTCTGCTAGGACAGAGGTAGTGGACGTCTTTGGTTAGAGTACACATTAACAGGTTAGGGGTGAAATAGAATTCTGGATTGTGTTCCTGATAAGCTACAATGAGGGGTTGTGGCAATTTTCACATGGGTACTGTCTACATTTAGAACCATTTTCAATCTATAGATAGACCCCAGACTATAGGCAAAATGTGACTGCATCAACCTTATTGTGGTTGTAGTACCTGAGGTCAATATGTCGTGCACCATTGAGAGGGGCACTAGATATGAGGGGATTCTATTCATGGTCAAGTGGTCCATAGAAGAGGAAACTTCATGGAGAAAATCCTCCAATTTTGTATTTTTTAATTTCACCTTTATTTAACCAGGTAGGCAAGTTGAGAACAAGTTCTCATTTACAATTGCGACCTGGCCAAGATAAAGCAAAGGAGTTTGACACATACAACAACACAGAGTTACACATGGAGTAAAACAAACATACAGTCAATAATACAGTAGAAAAATAAGTCTATATACAATGTGAGCAAATGAGGTGAGATAAGGGAGGTAAAGGCAATGGTGGCAAAGTAAATACAATATAGCAAGTAAAACACTGGAATGGTAGATTTGCAGTGGAAGAATGTGCAAGGTAGAGATAGAAATAATGGGGTGCAAAGGAGCAAAATAAATAAATAAATACAGTAGGGGGAGAGGTAGTTGTTTGGGCTAAATTATAGATGGGCTATGTACAAGTCAAGTAATCTGTGAGCTGCTCTGACAGCTGGTGCTTAAAGCTAGTGAGGGAGATAAGTGTTTCCAGTTACAAATATTTTTGTAGTTCGTTCCAGTCATTGGCAGCAGAGAACTGGAAGGAAAGGCGGCCAAAGGAAGAATTGGTTTTGGGGGTGACCAGAGAGATATACCTGCTGGAGCGCATGCTACAGGTGGGTGCTGCTATGGTGACCAGCGAGCTGAGATAAGTTTGGCGACGAGTATGAAGCGAGGGCCAGCCAACGAGAGCGTAAAGGTCGCAGAGGTGTGTAGTATATGGAGCTTTGGTGACAAAACGGATGGCACTGTGATAGACTGCATCCAATTTGTTGAGTAGGGTATTGGAGGCTATTTTGTAAATGACATTGCCAAAGTCGTGGATCGGTAGGATGGTCAGTTTTACAAGGATATGTTTGGCAGCATGAGTGAAGGATGCTTAGTTGCAAAATAGGAAGCCAATTCTATATTTAACTTTGGATTGGAGATGTTTGATGTGAGTCTGGAAGTAGAGTATACAGTCTAACCAGACATCTAGGTATTTGAAGTTGTCCACATAGTCTAAGTCAGAACCGTCCAGAGTATTGATGTTTGACGGGCAGGCAGGTGCGGGCAGCGATCGGTTGAAGTGCATGCATTTAGTTTTACTTGTATTTAAGAGCAATTGGAGGCCACGGAAGGAGAGTTGTATGGCATTGAAGCTCGTCTGGAGGGTTGTTAACACAGTGTCCAAAGAAGGTCCAGAGGTATACAGAATGGTGTCATCTGCATAGAGGTGGATCAGAGAATCACCAGCAGGAAGAGCAACATCATTGATGTGTACAGAGAAGAGAGTCGGTCCAGGAATTGAACCCTGAGGCACCACCATAGAGACTGCCAGAGGCCCGGACAACAGGCCTCCGATTTGACACACTGAACTCTATCAGAGAAGTAGTTGGTGAACCAGGCGAGGCAATCATTTGAGAAACCAAGACTATCGAGTCTGCCGATGAGGATGTGGTGATTGACTGAGTCGAAAGCCTTGGCCAGATCAATGAATATCCAATCCAATAACAATCAAACCAATTGGAGATGGGCATAGTCATGGTTAATGACCTCTACTAGCTTTCTTACAGACAGCAGGTTTTTTCAGGAGAATAGCATGTGTGTTTACCACCAGAATAGTGTCCTGGAGAGACTTTCACACATGTTGCAACCTGAATGCCTGTGCTTTCATCTGTTGCTGGATAAGTGGCATCTCTTCAGTAATCTCCATAACATTCCTCTTGACTGTGGCTAGACAGACTACGTTGACGGCAGTGGTACCTAGAGCAAAGAGTGACGCTACGGCTCCACCTATCGAGAGTAGCGTCACGACAAATATTTTTTATCGCGTGGGCTAGTTCTGACCGGGTGACTGAACTTTTGGAGTTGGGCCAACATATGGGCAGTGTCCAGCTGGGCATGCTTAACTACCTGGGTGGTCCAGTCAGCCCCGGCCCAACTCAAATGCTCCACAGGTGGAATGTGTTGGCGGGAACACGTTCTCTGCGTCTATCGGATATACACCCTCCGCGTGTGTACTCTACAGTTATGGATCATCTTGGAAAATGATTCCCTTAAGGGGGCCACTTGTGATTACATCTGCTGGGTTGGTTTTGAACAGGGCACAGAGTGTCAGGATCAACCAAAAGAACTCCAGTTATTTGCTTTTGTATATGAAAATGTTTTGACACTACACATTTTTCTGATTTTCCTATTTTGAACACCACAGCGCAGGACAATAACAATAGTGACAACCAACGTGTATCTTGTAGCTGGGAAGAGAAGAAAATATGTTACGTACAACGTACTGATCTCCTGTAAGTGCCTTTTGAAGTGGCTTGGAGGGTTGAAACTGGCAGCAAACTAGACACCCCTCACGTATTGTGCCACATCCTGTTCCATGTGAGGCCAGTGGGCCACCTGTTGCAATGTTTCACAGGTAGCCTTGACCCCCTATGGCCCCCACATAGCTCGTCGTGGGCATGGGCTATCATTATCCCCCTCTGTGTTTTAGGAACCCCCCTATGGCCCCCACATAGCTCGTCGTGGGCATGGGCTATCATTATCCCCCTCTGTGTTTTAGGAACCCCCCTATGGCCCCCACATAGCTCGTCGTGGGCATGGGCTATCATTATCCCCCTCTGTGTTGTAGGAACCCCCCACATAGCTCGTCGTGGGCATGGGCTATTTTATCCCCCTCTGTGTTTTAGGAACCCCCCTATGGCCTCCACATAGCTCGTCATGGGCATGGGCTATCATTATCCCCCTCTGTGTTTTAGGAACCCCCCTATGGCCTCCACATAGCTCGTCATGGGCATGGGCTATCATTATCCCCCTCTGTGTTTTAGGAACCCCCTATGGCCTCCACATAGCTCGTCATGGGCTTGGGCTATCATCATCCCCCTCTGTGTTTTAGGAACCCCCCTATGGCCCCCACATAGCTCGTCGTGGGCATGGGCTATCATTATCCCCCTCTGTGTTTTAGGAACCCCCCTATGGCCTACACATGGCTCGTCGTGGGCATGGGCTATCATCATCCCCCTCTGTGTTTTAGGAACCCCCCTATGGCCCCCACATAGCTCGTCATGGGCATGGGCTATCATTATCTCCCTCTGTGTTTTAGGAACCCCCCTATGGCCTCCACATAGCTCGTCATGGGCATGGGCTATCATTATCCCCCTCTGTGTTTTAGGAACCCCCTATGGCCTCCACATAGCTCGTCGTGGGCATGGGCTATCATTATCCCCCTCTGTGTTTTAGGAACCCCCCTATGGCCTCCACATAGCTCGTCATGGGCATGGGCTATCATTATCCCCCTCTGTGTTTTAGGAACCCCCCTATGGCCTCCACATAGCTCGTCGTGGGCATGGGCTATCATCATCCCCCTCTGTGTTTTAGGAACCCCCCTATGGCCCCCACATAGCTCGTCATGGGCATGGGCTATCATTATCCCCCTCTGTGTTTTAGGAACCCCCCTATGGCCTCCACATAGCTCGTCGTGGTTATGGGCTATCATCATCCCCCTCTGTGTTTTAGGAACCCCCCTATGGCCTCCACATAGCTCGTCATGGGCATGGGCTATCATTATCCCCCTCTGTGTTTTAGGAACCACCCACCTTCGTGTGGCGTCGGTTTCTGAAACATACACCAGTAGGTCATCTACAAGTGTGTGGTGCTGTTTAGTTTTGTACAGCGAATGCAAGTCGTGTGAACCTGCCAAAGCCAGTTTGAACACTGGGTGGTTGACAGGATCAGACATGAAAGCCTTCAAAGTGGCGAGGGACTCATCTTCGTGTTTTATTGCTACCAGGTCACCATTCAGGAATGAGTAAGCTTCATATTATGTTCGTGTGAAGACGTTTCCCGCTGTGCTTTACCTCAGACACCATGGCTGCCTCGGTGATCATTGCGTCTTGAGCATCGAACTCCCAAGGGGTGCATTGAATTGCACCAGATTTCGCAATGCTGCCGGCATGGTTGTTGCAATGTTTGTCACGACCAGGTGATTTGGAGTGTCCCTTGACTTTCTTCCAATGCACCTTTATGTCGTGTTTGGTTATGAGGTCATCGAATGCTAGAATGAGTTCTTTGTTTTTCACTTCTTTGCCACTTGAAGTAGTCATTTGCCTTTGTTTCCAAACGTCAAGTGGCATAAGAAGGTGAGTCTGGAGTAGTTTGCAGTATGATTCTTCTTCTGCGAACTGGCTGGTCTTGTTGCCTAGCTGGAATTGAAGCGGTTTGCACGGTATATCGTTGTGCCATACCAATCCCAAACCAGCTTGCAAGTGGTCTAGATGACGGTAAGAAAAGCTTGTAATTGTCAATAAATGCTTAAATTCAAGGTCAGAATACGCATGGAGAGAAAAGTGCAAAGTAAGGGAATTACATTCCATTTATGTGCACTTAACTCAGGTCTGAATCAAGGCCTAAATGAACCATATTTAAGTTCTTCCTCAACTCTTTATTTTAAACATAGAGCAACATGCAGTATCTGTCATATTATTTCAATTTTGGAAACATACTGTACATTTGCCTCTATTTGTGACATTTATCGATAAAATCTGAAATTACAAATTTTGTACAAAAGTGTGATTTTTCTTAATTACAATACAAATTGAAAACACTGTGTGCAGCTTAATCCACAGGGTGCTTAAAACGACCGTTTTAAAGACCAATTGACGCCATGACGGCATTCAAAGGCTAAAAATAAAAAATGTTCTCTGTCATTTTGCACCCCAATCTTTTCTCTGTCGCTATTTGAGTGGCAGGTCCACCTTGTGACACAGAGTATGCTCTAAATCTGTCAGGACTGGTTTTACTGGCCCCGTTTGAGTGTGCTCCAAAAAAAGGTAGACAGACAGATGTAGAGGGAGAACGTTGTACAAACTCACATTGGATGATAAGATGATGAGCCCAAATGTGAAATTCAATCTTCCAGGCTCCCCACAGTTCAAGAGGCCACACTGGCTGTATTTCGTTTTTTTCTTTTCCCTATTGGGATTTCTCATTGAGGTTGAATGGCACCCATATGCTGTGAACTTTAAGCAGGTGGCCAGTTGGATGGGATATATACATGCAGGTATCAAATGCACCTAACTTAAGTCTTGTAATAACACAGAGAAGAGTGGGGTTCAAGTGTGTGTGTGTGTGTGTTTGTGTGTTTGTGTGTGTGCGTGTGTGCACATGTCACACGTGTAATTGTGTGTACGTGCACACGTTGTGTGTGTCGCTAAAGCTGTGGCCGTGTGGTGTTCTGGTGCTCATATCATAACCATTACCCAGGCACGCAAAGTCCAACTGGAACATTTATCAGAGCTGAAGTTTCTCTCTGTGACAGCTGAACATAGTGATTGTGTGATTAATGGCGTCTCATTCTTATTACCAGCAGCTCTGCAGGAGATTATTGTGTATTTGTGAGATGTTCTTCTTAATGCTCTCTTCTGATGACACAATCCTTAATATCCACTCAGTATGTGATGATCTGATTGAGCTCCGTATTAACATGCTCAACCTCTCTCAAGGGACTGTGTTTAATATTCTGTACATTCATATTTTGCCAAATGTGTTTTGTTCATTATTGTTTGAGCTTTTCCGTAGATCTAAGCCGTTAGTTTTCATACTGCACATCAGATCTGACTTAAAGTATTTGTTTTCTTTCTTTAGCTTGAGCATTTGGTATTGAGTACCAGGGGTGGGATTTTGCACTTATGGGACTATTCCATTGGTTCCATCATGCCAGGCAAGCTCAGTCAAGTGCAGCTAAAGTATACAAATACTATTTACATCCACGAGAACTGCAAAATGTTGAAATCACCTGGTACATTTCAGATTGTCTATTTGACAGAGGAATCCATAATCAGTTGACTATTAAAGGAGTGAACAAGACCATAAATCAATCACAAATATTAGATAGCAAAGTAATGATACAAATGATGCCGAAATTACATTTTACTTAACAGAAACACCTGTCACTCACAAGTCATTGAAATTCCCTCCAGCAAATAACAGACATGGATATGATATACAATTAGATTTGCTTCCAGTTTTGTTGACAGTCATTGTTTCCCCCCTCAAACTTTAAATTTGATCATGTTTAGACTGTTTTTCTCTCTCTCCCATTCTCTCTATTTTCTGCTTCATTGGGTGTTGTGAGTAGCCAGGAATAGTAGCCTTCTGTTTTTCACTGATATGATTGTCACATGGAGACATTGATCATGATGGATGAGATAGTCTTCTACTCCACACCAGGCTACAGTACATCCCAAATGGCACCCTATTCCCTGCATAGTGCACAGCTCTGATCAAAATAAGTGCGCTGTTTTTTTATTTAACCCTTATTTTACCAGGTAAGTTGACTGAGAACACATTCTCATTTACAGCAACGACCTGGGGAATAGTTACAGGAGAGAGGAGATGAATGAGCCAATTTGAAGCTGGGGATGATTAGCTGATCGTGATGGTATGAAGGTCAGATTGGGAATTTAGCCAGTATACCAGTGTTAACACCCTTACTCTTACGATAGGTGCTATGGAATCTTTAGCGATCACAAAGAGTCAGGACACCCATTTAACATCCAATCCAAAAGATGGCACCCTACACAGGGCAATGTCCCCAATCACTGTCCTGGGATATTTTTTTGACCAGAGGAAAGGGTGCCTCCTACTGACCCTCCAACACCACTTCCAGCTGCATCTGGTCTCCCATCCAGGACCAACCCTACTTAGCTTCAGAAGCAAGCCAGCAGTGGGATGCAGGATGGTATGCTGCTGTAGGGAACAGGGTGTCATTTGGCATGCAGCCCCCACTCCACCCCACCCCACCCCGGGTATTGGCTGCTTTTTAAAGGGGTTGAGGTAACACTGTATGTTGAAATACTGCATCTTTGCATCCCAAATAGTACCCTATTCGCTATGTAGTGCACTACATATGATCAGAGCCCTATGGGCCCTGGTCAAAAGTAGTGCACTATATAGGAAATATATGGCCATTTGAGATGCAGCCCATGTCTAGAAAACAAAAAGGAAGTGGCATTAAATGGAAACACAGTGGTCTCTTCTCAGGCAGATACAAGAAGATATATTTCAGGATTTATTTAAAGGGATTAGGGGTTTTTCTGTCTCTAATCCCTTTGGTCATTTCGGTACATAAGGATTCTAAGATTAAAGCTAGACGGAAAAGCTAGCAAGCCGCACAGATGCAAAAAAGCAATTTGAGTTTGACTTTCGAAGGGGCGATCACATTCCGAATCCATTTTTTCTCGGCTTTTATTTCTTTATTTTGGCCTTTTTCTGTCTCGTTCTCTTTTTCTAAAGCCAGAGAGTCTCTGATTAAATACTGTTTTTCTTTTGGATTCGTGGGGCGGATTGGACTAGCTCTGGCATCTGTTGTGATAGTCTTCCGGGCACAGCGGCCTTAGATAGTGTCCCAAATGGCACCCTATTCCCTATGTAGTGCACTACGTTTGACCAGGGCCCCTATAGCTACTGGTGCACCACTTGGCCTCAGCTGTTGTGTTTTAATGTAGTGTCATCCATCAGAGATGCATTCTGTTACAGTCACAAGAAAAACACAGGCTTCCTTAATTGCTACATCCACTGGCTTCCAGCTTTACACACACACACAGACTCCATACGCACACACCACACACAAACATATATACACACATACACACTAACCGCCCCACACACATTCAAATGCACTCCGCCACTACTGAGGCCACCCCAGACAACCTTCCCTGCATCCACAGATCCACAGCGAGACAATTTCAGAAGTTCAGTCGCGAATCAAAGCCACACACACACACACACACACAGAAGAGGAAAAGGTAGACCCTCCCCTTCGCCTCTCTTTCTCGTCTGCCCCCTCTCTCTCTTCCGCCGGCAGTAATCCATGCCTTAAGAGTGTGGCTCTACATTCACACATACTCTGTCAGGCTAGAGGAACACTGTGTCATCAGGTTGATGTAATCCTCAGCGTCCAGACGTCTGGGAAGATGTGTAGAATGTGGATGTGGATCTTTGAAATAGACAGTATGTGATTCCAGACTGTTTTAATCGTCTATGTAGTAGTACATCGTCCACGGCAGTCACAAATGAGATTACCCAGAATAAGCTGCCATTAACTCCTATTAGTGATGAGATATATAAATTGTGTGCAGCATGTAAAGTACTGTGAAGTAAAACTCATTGTCAGTGATCATACTGCCATTATTCTTATAATTACCTAATGAGGTAGCTAACAATCATATTTTTTTCCACGTCTACGCAACACGTACGTCATACACACGATGCCCAATAGGGACTACCGCTTTGATTCCCCTCAGTACCTGGAGTAAAATAGTATTTGATACATAAAAACAATGATTGAACGTCAAACTATTTTATTCGTCCCATTGAGCCATGCTTACTCAATCAAGCACAACTAACCACATCTGAATGATTTCAAATACTATTTGAAGTCAGGTGTCATATACGTCTATCTACACCCATCTCTCTAATTGAGTTCAATGCGTTCAATGACTTTTATATCTTTACAGTCTCAGTATGTAGGCCTAGTACTCTGAAGCACCATAGTGATTCACTTGAACTCCGTCTGACTGACGTGGCCCTGACAGTTTTGTTGGGAGATCTTTGATTTACTGTGCTTACGCACCGCCACTACAGCTCTTCTTTCCTGTTCGTGTGTGTGTCTGCATGTCAGATGCCGCTTTCATTCGCCACGTTATTCGACTGATTTGCCTATAATCTTGATACGTGAAGATGGTTTGGCTTGTTTAATTAAATCTATGTAACTGGAGAGGTTGGGGGTTAGAATCTTTAAAGAGGTTGAATGTTGTTCCTCTCTGTTGTTTCACAGACAGATCAATAAAGATTTGATTTATAGGCTGGAAACAATGTAGCAGACAGTAAAATATGGTATCATCATGCCTTTTCCTCTACTAATATAAAACAAGTATATCAATCTATTACTAATTTGGATAGTTGCCATGGCGCCCTGGGAGCAGCCTAGACAGAGAGCTCCTGTAAATTTGTACATATTTATTTGAAAGTGTTTTTTATTATTGTTTTTGGAACCAACATTTTTGTTTTTGATAATATTTTGTTTGCATTGCATATATCTGGTGGTTTTGAGGCACACATTTTCAGATTGACTGACAGGTTAAAGTTTTTTGGCTTGGCTAGCTTGCTAATCTGCTGGCTAATGTTTAAAAAAAATGCATCGAGACACAGTACCAGCTTTTTTACTTCACCTGGCTGCCAGGTACTGATCTTTTGAGAACATCACGTGAGGAGTTGCCCGAGGGGGGAGAGGAAAGGTAGATGGAGGAATACAGTGCTGAGGCTGAGGGCTCGTAGTGAGGACGAGTGGCTGTTATTCTGAACTAGAGGAAGAGGAGAAGTCCAGTGGCTATATGACTCAGGCTGGTCATCATCTTCCAAAGACTTCCTTCTCTGACTATTAACCCCCCCCCTCCCCCATCCTGTGTTGCCAGGTATAACCTGCAATTTACCTTTCATGTCTCGTGAATTGGCACCAAAATGGAGGAACAGATCTGGTGTTCAGCTCTGAATATCTGCAATCATGCAGCTGGTGCTGGCCTGCGAACTCCAAATAATCCCTCACACTGGCATCGCACCATAGCCTAAAATAATGATGGCACATTATCTTGGCTAACAACATATTTCATTGTCGAGGGCAATTTGGCAACCACCTTGATTGTATTGCCCGACAAGCCTGTAGAATTGTGCTCGGAGAATGGGTGAAAAGACACCCCCCTAACACACTGTGTTTTCTGTGATTGATTAGCACAGTGACATTGGTACAATAGCTCCGAGGCGATGAGGTCCCAAAATAGAAAGTTTGAAGCAACAGTGAGGCGAGCCAAGAATTCTGATCAGCTGTTAATGTGAGGAGAGAAGAAATTTCCTGGGCCCAGATTCACAAAACCTCCTGAAGAAGAAATGTCTTCTTAACCAGCATTTTTCCTCAACCATAGACTTAAGCAGAAAATTAAGCAAAGTTGCTATTCCTCAAAGGTTCTTAGAAATTGTCTTGCACTATTTCTTATGCTTCTCTTAAGCAAAAAGTTAAGAGTTTTCAATTCTTGAAAATAAAGTTTGTGAAAATTTTAATTTAAATTTTTTTAATTTCACCTTTATTTAACCAGGTAGGCCAGTTGAGAACAAGTTCTCATTTACAACTGTGACCTAGCCAAGAAAATGCAAAGTACAACAACACAGAGTTACACATGGGATAAACAAACGTACAGTCAATAACACAATAGAAAAGGTCTATGTACAGTGTGTGCAAATGTAGTAAGATTAGGGAGGTAAGGCAATAAATAGGCCATAGAGGTAAAATAATTACAATTTAGCATTAACACTGGAGTGATAGATCTACAGATGATGATGTGCAAATAGAGATACTAGGGTGCAAAAGAGCAAAAAAAAACAAAAACAATATGGGGGTGGGGTAGTTGTGTGGGCTGTGTACAGGTACTGTGATCAGTAAGCGTGCTCTGACAGCTGATGCTTAAAGTTAGAGAGGGAGATATAAGTCTCCAGCTTCAGTGATTTTGGCAATTCGTTCCAGTCATTGGCAGCAGAGAACTGGAAGGAAAGACGGCCAAAGGAGGTGTTGGTTTTGGAGATCACCAGTGTAATATACAGTGCCTTGCAAAAGTATTCAGCCCCCTTGAACTTTACGACCTTTTGCCACATTTCAGGCTTCAAACAAAGATATAAAACTATATTTTTTTCTGAAGAATCAACAACAAGTGGGACACAATCATGAAGTGGAACGACATTTATTGGATATTTCAAACTTTTTTAACAAATCAAAAACTGAAAAATTGGGCGTGCAAAATTATTCAGCCCCTTTACTTTCAGTGCAGCAAACTCTCTCCAGAAGTTCAGTGAGGATCTCTGAATGATCCAATGTTGACCTAAATGACTAATGATGATAAATACAATCCACCTGTGTGTAATCAAGTCTCCGTATAAATGCACCTGCACTGTGATAGTCTCAGAGGTCTGTTAAAAGTGCAGAGAGCATCATGAATAACAAGGAACACACCAGGCAGGTCCGAGATACTGTTGTGAAGAAGTTAAAGCCGGATTTGGATACAAAACGATTTCCTAAGCTTTAAACATCCCAAGGAGCACTGTGCAAGCGATAATATTGAAATGGAAGGAGTATCAGACCACTGCAAATCTACCAAGACCTGGCCGTCCCTCTAAACTTTCAGCTCATACAAGGAGAAGACTGATCAGAGATGCAGCCAAGAGGCCCATGATCACTCTGGATGAACTGCAGAGATCTACAGCTGAGGTGGGAGACTCTGTCCATAGGACAACAATCAGTCGTATATTGCACAAATCTGGCCTTTATGGAAGAGTGGCAAGAAGAAAGCCATTTCTTAAAGATATCCATAAAAAGTGTTGTTTAACGTTTGCCACAAGCCACCTGGGAGACACACCAAACATGTGGAAGAAGCTGCTCTGGTCAGATGAAACCAAAATTGAACTTTTTGTAAACAATGCAAAACGTTATGTTTGGCGTAAAAGCAACACAGCCCATCACCCTGAACAGCCCATCACCCTGAACACACCATCCCCACTGTCAAACATGGTGGTGGCAGCATCATGGTTTGGGCCTGCTTTTCTTCAGCAGGGACAGGGAAGATGGTTAAAATTGATGGGAAGATGGATGGAGCCAAATACAGGACCATTCTGGAAGAAAACCTGATGGAGTCTGCAAAAGACCTGAGACTGGGACGGAGATTTGTCTTCCAACAAGACAATGATGCAAAACATAAAGCAAAATCTACAATGGAATGGTTCAAAAATAAACATATCCAGGTGTTAGAATGGCCAAGTCAAAGACCAGCCCTGAATCCAATCGAGAATCTGTGGAAAGAACTGAAAACTGCTGTTCACAAATGCTCTCCATCCAACCTCACTGAGCTCGAGCTGTTTTGCAAGGAGGAATGGGGAAAAATTTCAGTCTCTCGATGTGCAAAACTGATAGAGACATACCCCAAGTGACTTACAGCTGTAATCGCAGCAAAAGGTGGCGCTACAAAGTATTAACTTAAGGGGCTGAATAATTTTGCACACCCAATTTTTCAGTTTTTGATTTGTTAAAAAAGTTTGAAATATCCAATAAATGTCCTTCCAGTTCATGATTGTGTCCCACTTGTTGTTGATTCTTCACAAAAAAATACAGTTTTATATCTTTATGTTTGAAGCCTGAAATGTGGCAAAAGGTCGCAAAGTTCAAGGGGGCCGAATACTTTCGCAAGGCACTGTACCTGCAGTAGCATGTGCTCCGGATGGGTGTTGCTATGGTGACCAGTGAGCTGAGATAAGGCGGGGGCTTTACCTCGCAAAGACGTATACAGTAGATGACCTGGAGCCGGTGGGTTTGGTGACGAATATGTAGCGAGGGCCAGCCAACGAGAGCATACAGGTCTCAGTGGTGGGTAGTATATGGGGCTTTGGTGACAAAACGGCTGACACTGATAGACTACATCCAATTTGCTGAGTAGAGTGTTGTAGGCTATTTTGTAAATGACATCGCCAAAGTCAAGGATTGGTAGGATGGTCAGTTTTACGAGGGGTATGTTTGGCGACATGAGTGAAGGAGGCTTTTTTGCGAAATAGGAAGCCAATGCTAGACTTAATTTTCGATTGTAGATGCTAAATATGAGTCTGGAAGGAGAGTTTAGGTATTTGTAGTTGTCCACATATTCTAAGTCAGAACCGTCCAAAGAGGTGATGCTAGTCGGGCGGGCGGCTCCAGATAGCTAAATCCTTGTCTTAAACTCAGGGCCATGTTTTAAACCAAAGAGCATGTTTTAGAACAGTAATCTCAATGTTGTATTTATTTATTTAACGAGGAAGGGCTGATTGAGATTTAAAATATCTTTTTCAAGATAGGCAGCACAAGTCATTACAAAAATTACAGACAAACAACATGTGAAACTACAAGTTGTCTAGTAAAAACCATAGAATTCACAAGAGTATTACAAAATCAAAACAGCAAATTAAAAACATTGACAGGTCAGGGAATCAGTCACAAGATCATTCATCAGTGATTTAAAAATACCAATAGGGACAAGTTCTTCCAGTTTAAAAGTATTTTGTAAGACGTTCCAAGACGTTGGCGCAGAGTACATAAAAGCCCTTTTACCAAATTCCGTTCGGACATTTGGAACAGTTAGCAGGATAAAGTCCAGCGAACGAAGAGAGGACCCACCACATTTCTGAACAATAAAAATATGCTTACATGACTGCCATTACTAGCCGGATAGCTAGCTAAAATGGTTGCCTAGCAACCAACATCTTCAGAAGATTTGTAAGAATATATTTATTTTTTTCTTAAGAAGCTTCTTAAATTTTTTGCATAAGAAGTGTTTTGTGAATCTGGGCAGGTAATATCACAGAATTCTGTGAAAATGAACTTTCTCATTTTAAAATAAATTTGTATTTGACTGTATCCAATTTGTCTGTCTAATGTGAGCGTCTTACTTGTTGGCTTGTCAAAGGTATGGATTACCATTCTTGGATTCTTAAAATGTTCCCCTTTTGGGAAAATATATTTCCCAATCTGTTGTACATACCAGATACTGTAAAGGAGGCCATTTTGTAAATTCAGGCTCTGTATCGAATGTGATTCTCTGCTCTTTCTTAAGACTATATTCCCCTTCACCCGCTGTGTATTTGGAAAACCTTGATGCCGCGGATCTCCCCTAACTCTGTCAGAGGTATGCAGCGTGTATAACATTCCATCAACAGAGCCTCACTACTCTTCCTAAAGACCATTCCAGTTTCATTTAGAGTGAGACATATCACCTTCCCACTGACAGGAATCCACACCATCACCACAATGTATGATTCTTCAGAACAAAAAGCTTTGACAAGTGGAAAATCATGTCACTTCTACCTGACAAGCACTCCACCCCCTCAGTTATCTGCTCGAACGCCCATAGACATTATACCAGACATTCTTATCCAGAGCGACTTACAGGAGCAATTAGAGTTAAAACCTGTTAAGGCTACACACAATACTGCCCCCTTTGGAGGAATTGTGTGCCCATAGTAAACAGAAACAAAACCTGTCCAAAATTGCTAATATATGCATATAATAATTATTATTGAATAGAAAACACTCTAAAGCTTCTAAAACCGTTCGAATTATGTCTGTATGTAAAGCAGAACTCACAGGGCAGCCATTCTCCCAAACTCTCTCTCTCATCAGGAAAGTTGGGCCAAATTTGACGTCATCGCCCCCACCCTTCCCAACCAGCTACGGATCTGGTATCAGTTTGTGTCTTCGGTGGGATGTGTTCTTTCAATAGGGCGAGTAATGGAGAAAATCCCGCGAGCTTTGACCTTTTGGCAGCCAAAATACTAGGTGTTGCGATAAAATAGACACGCGTTCTGGGGCAAATGGTACACAATCATTCCTTCGTTCCAGATTGCCTGAGAGGAGCTGCTTTTGTCCGGTCGAATCCCCAATTGTTTTGTACGTTAATAACATCCAAAGCTTGATTCTGCACTTAGTTTGACCAGTTTAGTCGACATATAATATGTAATTTTGAAGTTTTGATGCGCAACTGTGCGGGACCAGAAGTCATTTTGGGTGCATTTCAGCTGAAGCTGTTAGCATATGCTAATACAGAGACACACAACTTGAAACCAAACGATGTATTGGGTAAGTTTGACTCCTTCCACTACATTCTGATCGAAGACCATCAAAGGTAAGGGAATATTTATGTTGTAATTTTGTATTTCTGTTGACTCCAACATAGCAGAGAAATATTGCTTACGTCTGAGCACCGCCTCAGATTATTGCCTAGTGAACGAATTCTGTAACATTAAAAATAAATGTAACACAGCGGTTGCATTAAGAAGCAGTGTATCTTTCTAACTATATGTAGAACATGTATATTTAGTCAAAGTTTATGATGTGTATTGCTGTTATCTGGCGTTATCTGGCAGAGCTATCTATAATTTCTCCGTACATTTCTGTAGCATTTTTTTAACATGGCTCAATGTAAACGGAGATTTATGGATATAAATTGCATATTATTGAAAAAAACATAAATGTACTGTGTAACATGTCCTATTACTGTCATCTGATGAAGATTTTCAAAAGGTTAGTGAATTATTTTTCTTTTAATCCTGCGTTTGTGATTGCATCTTTTGCTTGACAAAATGGCTACATATTGTATGTGTCTTTGTGGTGGTTTGATATACATATGTGCTATGTTTTCGCCGTAAAACATTTTAGAAATCTGACTCGCTGGGTAGATGAACAAGGTGTTTATCTTTCATTTGAGCTATTGGACTTGTTAATGTGTGGAGGTTAAATATTTCTAAGAATATTTTTGCATTCTGTGCGCCATCTTTTGAGTTGAGCGTGGGGGGGGGGGTGCCCTTGGGGAACGTGGTAGCGTGATGTTGTTAAGTGCCTTGCTCAAGGGCACATCAACATATTTTTCACCTAGTCGGCTCAGGGATTCAAACAGCGACCTTGAGGTTACTGGGGCATTGCTCTTAACCTTTCTAGGGCAGGTGTTCTGCTTGCGGAACCCCTCGACAACATTCCGCTGAAAAGGCAGCGCGCGAAATTCAAAAATATTTATTAGAAATATGTAACTTTCACACATTGACAAGTCCAATACAGCAAATGAAAGATAAACTTCTTGTTAATCTACCCATCGTGTCTGATTTCGCTTTACAGCGAAAGCACAACATATGATTATGTTAGGTCATAGCCAAGTCAGAAAAACACACAGCCATTTTTCAAGCCAAAGATAGAAGTCACAAAAAGCAGAAATATAGATAAAATGAATCACTATCCTTTGATGATCTTCATCAGATGACACTCATAGGACATCATGTTACACAATACATGAATGTTTTGTTCGATAATGTGCATATTTATATCCAAAAATCTCAGTTTACATTGACGCGTTACGTGCAGTAATGTTGTGATTCCAAAACATCCCATGAGTTTGCAGAAATACTCATAAAAATTGATAAAAGATACAACTGTTATTCACAGAATTAAAGAGACTTCCCTTTCATGCAACCGCTGCCAGATTTAAAAAAAACTTTACGGAAAAAGCATAATCTGAGAACGGCGCTCAGAGCCCAAAACAGTCAGAGAAATATCCTCCATTTTGGAGTCAACAGAAGCTAGAAATACACCATAAATATTCACTTACCTTTGAAGATATTCATCAGAAGGCACTCCCAGGAATCCCCATTCATCCTCAAGACACAAAGGAATTCTCCGGTTGGAACTTTATTGAAGATTTATGATAAAAACATCCCAATGATTGATTCTGTACTGAGTTTGAAATGTTTCTTCGACCTGTAATATAACTTTTTGAAGTTTATGACCGAAGATATGGTCGACCAGCACCAGCGTTTGGATAGGTGTACCAAACGCGTTAACAAAAGTAGCTAATTGGACATAAATAACGGACATTATCGAACAAATCAAGCATTTATTGTGGACCTGGGATTTATGGGAGTGCATTCTGATGAAGATCATCAAAGGTAAGGGAATATTTATCATGTTATTTCTGGTTTCTGTTGACTCCAACATGGCGGCTAATTTGATGATTGTTCTGAGCGCCGTCTCAGATTATTGCATGGTATGCTTTTTCCGTAAAGTTATTTTGAAATCTGACACAGCGGTTGCATTAAGGAAAGGTATATCTATAATTCCATGTGTAGAACTTGTATTATCATCTACATTTATGATGAGTATTTCTGTTGAATCGATGTGGCTATGCAAAATCACTGGATGTTTTTGGAACTAGTGAAAGTAACGCGCCCTGCACTTTCACTGGCTGTTGTCATATCATCCCGTTAACAGGATTGCAGCCCAAAGAGGTTTTAACAGGCTCTCTCATCCAGACGCAACTCACAATAAGTGCATTTAAATAAGGGAAGCTGAAACGACCTCATACTATGAGCATCCCCATAATATGGATTCCTCCATGGCAGACGTGAAGGACAAAAGATTGGCTGGTCTTGTAGGAGGTCACAGCCGACCTGTCTGGATGTCAGATCCACCTACCGGAGAGATGACTTGGTTTACGACCCCCCCCCCTCTCTCTATCTCTGGGTTTCTCATTTCCTCCCTCTCTCACTTTTCTTCACTCTACCAAGACTACATGCCACATGACATTCTGAAGGTGAATCCCATAAATACAGAAATGACTTAGGAGGGCATTTTTACATTTCATGTTTTTTTTCTGGTTGGCTGGTTATTTTAGCATGAGGCCTGGGTTCATTTGGCATGCGTAAAGTCTGACGAATAAAATCCCTGATACCGTAGTCCATGTAACATAGAGACCCATTTGTGTAAATGATGCCGAAAAAGAAATGTATATTTTCCTTTAAGAAATTATGGATAGAGACCGAAAAAGAAATGTATATTTTCCTTTAAGAAATTATGGATAGAGACAAAGGACGAATGAAGGGAAGAAATGTGGTCGATTTACTTAATCCCACCAGAAAGGTATATCAATTCCAGATTGGTTCCTCACTTCTCCGATTTCCTCGCTCCGTCAGAATTTGTATCTATGAAAACAGGCCGGGGGATTAATCTCCTAAACCCTCCTGACAGGGCCATGACCCACAGACATTTTCAGCAGGTGTTCCTCGTGTGTGTGTGTGTGTGTGTGTGTGTGTGTGTGTGTGTGTGTGTGTGTGTGTCCAAATTCCTCTCCATGACAATTGTGTTTCATTGTCCTTTTTTAGCTATGTGAATAGGGACAGTGTTTTGTTCACTGTTATATTAGATAATATAAAATCAAGCCTTTGTGGATGACATATTGCAATTGATGATAATAGAGAAGGTAACTATTCATAAAGCCATTATAATGCATTGACCTCTTCGAGCATGGGTTAAATTGGTCATAATTTGATATTAACAACCTGCAAAACAGGTATGTACACATAGAGATTTATTAATATTCCCATCTAAAGGGAGAAAATGTAAGGTTATTCAAAATGTAAAGCACTAATAATTGTGTATGTGCATGCTTGTGAACGATAGTGGCTTTAGTTGGAGAAATGCTAGTTAAGAATCTTTGGAGGCGACAGGTGAAGTGCTAAGGTGTTTAGAATTTAAATAGTTTCCCGCTCTCCCTCAATATAGAGTTGAAGGTGAACTCTGAATTGGTTAGTAGTGCACTTTGGGAGATCTCTACTTCAAACGTCAGTACAGGCAATTACATTATATTGCCGTCTATAAAGCCCTCTTGCATAAATTTCCGCCATTCCTTACCTTATTGTTACCCTTCAGACGTGTAAGTTACCAGACTCGGACTCAGGGAGGGCTAACACTGGAGATCCCTTTCATCTCTACCGAGTTAGGTAAATCTGCTTTTAGTTATTTTTGCGCCTCTGATGTGGAATCTCCAAAAGTCCTTAAAGTTGCTGCCTCTAGGCCAATTCAGGTGGCTCTTAGAGAGCCGTTTTACTAAACAATGTGTTTGTTTCATATGATTGGGTTTCGATTTGTGTTTTGCTTTTCATGTATTATGTAATTTGTCACACCTCGAAAGCGCCAGGCTCCCCAGCATTACGCACTCCTGCCACCATCAGTATGCATACCTGCCTTCCCCCGTCACGTGCATCAGCGATTATTGGACTCAAACATCTGTGTCATTACCTCCCCTATACAGTGCCTTGCGAAAGTAGTCGGCCCCCTTGAACTTTGCGACCATTTGCCATATTTCAGGCTTCAAACATAAAGATATAAAACTGTATTTTTTTCTGAAGAATCAACAACAAGTGGGACACAATCATGAAGTGGAATGACATTTATTGGATATTTCAAACTTTTTTAACAAATCAAAAACTGAAAATTTGGGCGTGCAAAATTATTCAGCCCCCTTAAGTTAATACTTTGTAGCGCCACCTTTTGCTGCGATTACAGCTGTAAGTCACTTGGGGTATGTCTCTATCAGTTTTGCACATCGAGAGACTGAAATTCTTTCCCATTCCTCCTTGCAAAACAGCTCGAGCTCAGTGAGGTTGGATGGAGAGCATTTGTGAACAGCAGTTTTCAGTTCTTTCCACATAGAATGGAAAAAGGTCGCAAAGTTCAAGGGGGCCGAATACTTTCGCAAGGCACTGTATCTGTCTGATCTCTGCTTCAGGATTAATGTTAGTTTTGTCTTTGCGTCCCCGGTTCTGACTCTGTCCTGTTTGATGTCTGTTCCATATTAAATGTTCTACTCCCCGCACCTACTTCTCTTCTCTCGCGTCAGTCCTTACAGTAATTTATGTGTACATAGATATCTATAGTGTAATGTGTTATTTATTAATGTGTTTGACACTTAATTGTCTTAAAATAAATAGTGCATAGAGTACTTCCATTTTCTTTCTGCCTAGAGTATGAAGGCAGCTGGAGACTAGCATTGTGCAGCTGGAGACTAGCATTGTGCAGCTGGAGACTAGCATTGTGCAGCTGGAGACTAGCATTGTGCAGCTGGAGACTAGCATTGTGCAGCTGGAGACTAGCATTGTGCAGCTGGAGACTAGCATTGTGCAGCTGGAGACCAGCATCATTCAGCCGGGGACTACTGTAGCATTATGCCATTCATGGCATGCACTGTCAACTCTGAAAGATGGTTTCAATGCCCGTTTCATTGTTTACTTGAGGTATTCAATATACCTGTCTTTTGGAAATCAAAATCAAGGTCAGGCATAGTAGTACACCAGAGCAAATTAGGGTTAAGTGCCTTGCTCGAGGGCACATCGACAGATCTGTTCACCTTGTCGGCTATGGCATTCAAACCAGTGACCTTGGCCAAGCTTTCTTACCGCTATGCTACCTGTCGCCCTTCTATTTCATAGTGCTGTTGATGCCCATAATAGATAATGACCTTTACTTTTACCTTTACTTTTTAATCAATCAGTCACATTTACTTTATAAAGCCCTTTTTTAATGACTACTTATTCCAGCCAGTCAAGACAGAAGATTGAGTTACATTTTACAGACACTCTTATTCAGAGAGACTTACAGCAGTGAGTGCATACATTTTCATACTGGTCCCCCATGGGAATCAAACCAGCGACATTACAAGTGCAATGCTCTACCAAGTGAGCCACACGCAGGGAACAACACAGGTCATCTGGTTTATTGGAACATCTTAGATTTGTCACATAAAAGTATTGTAGAATATCTTTAAGAGCGCCTGTGTGCGATGGTTGGCTTTTATAAAGCAGTCAGCTTTACCATAGCAACAGGTAGGAAAGGTTAAACTTGTCAGCTACTTAAGACCAAAGATACAAGGCTGAGTTATTCGCTTTTGCTTCCTTCAAAAGAATTCTACATAGTCATCCGTGTAAAAGGAATTGTCATCCACCTTTTGCTTTCTCTACCTCTCTTGCTATTCTAGAATTTCAAACAGCATGTCATCAAGCCTCACATCATTTAAACCCTCAAAATCAGGTTTTACTTTATGAATAATTCATATTTTTTGTTAAATGTTTAAGGACATGGTTCAATGCTTATCTAAACGTAATGTGATTCAAATAGAATGGGAATTTTGTGGCATCAACACCTGGTCTTATGTCAGAGAAAGAAGTGAGCACAGCATACATATCATAAGAAAGGATTTAAAATGTTGAGGTAGCCTACTCACAGAAAAAAATATCACAAGAAAGGATTTTAAATGTTGAGGTAGCCTACTCACAGAAAGAAATATCACAAGAATGTCACGGTTTTCGTCTGTGGAAGGAGGAGCGGACCAAAATGCAGCGTGGTTGTTATTCATTTTATTATAATAATAAAGAAACTATACACGATTAAACTAACAAAATAACAAACGTCCGAAAACAGCCCTATCTGGTGCAAAACACAGAGACAGGAACAAACACACAGTGAAACCCAGGCTACCTAAATATGGTTCCCAATCAGAGACAATGACTAACACCTGCCCCTGATTGAGAACCATATCAGGCCAAACACAGAAATAGACAAACAAGACATCCAACATAGAATGCCCTCTCAGATCACACCCTGACCAACCAAAACATAGAAACATACAAAGTAAACTATGGCCAGGGCGTGACAAAGAAAGGATTTTAAATGTTGAGGTAGTCTACTCACAGAAAAAATATCACAAGAAAGGATTTTAAAGATTGTGGTAGCCCACTCACAGCCTAATATATGTTGATTCAACTTCAATTTTATTTGTCAAATGTGCCGAATACAACATTCACCTTACAGTGAAACAAAAATACCTTTTTTACATAAGTATTCAGATCCTTTGCTATGAGACTCAAAATTGAGCTCAGGTACATCCTGTTTTCATTGATAATTCTTGAGATGTTCCTCCAACTTGATTGGAGTCCAGCTGTGGTACATTCTATTGATTGGACATGATTTGGAAAGGCAAACACCTATTTATATAAAGTCCCACAGTTGACAGTGCATGTCAGAGCAGAAACCGAGCCATGAGGTCGAATTGTCCGTAGAGCTCCGAGACAGGACTGTGTCGTTGCACAGATCTGCGAAGGGTACCATCATTCTTAACCCTTGTGTGGTGTTCATGTTTTTAGTGCATGTCAGAGCAAAAACCATGACGTCGAAGGAATTGTCCATAGAGCTCCGAGACAGGATTGTGTCAAGGCACAGATCTGAGGAAGGGTACCAAAACATTTCTGCATCATTGATGTTTGGAACCACCAAGACTCTTCCTAGAGCTGGCCCGCCTGGCCAAACTTGGCAATCGGGGGAAAAGGGCCTTGGTCAGGGAGATGACCAAGAACCCGATGGTCACTCAAACTGAGCTCTAGACTTCTGGGGAGATGGGAGAACCTTCCAGAAGGACAACCATCTCTTCAGCACTCCACCAATCAGGCCTTTATGGTAGAGTGGCCAGACGCACGCCACTCCTCAGTAAAAGGCACATGACAGCCCGCTTAGAGTTGGCCAAAAAAGGCACAAAATTCTCTGGTCTGATGAATCTAAGATTGAACTCTTTGGCCGGAATGCCCAGCATGTCGCCTGGAGGAAAACTGGCACCATCCCTACAGTGAAGCGTGGTATTGGCAGCATAATGCTGTTGGAATATTTTTCAGAGGCAGGGACTGGGAGACTAGTCAGGATCAAGGGAAAGATGAACGGAGTACAGAGAGATCCTTGATGAAGAGTGCTCAGACGTCAGACTGGGGCGAAGGTTCACCTTCCAACAGGACAACGACCCTAAGCACACATCAAGGACAATGCAGGAGTGGCTTTGGGACAAGTCTCTGAATGACCTTGAGTGGCCCAGCTTGAGACCTGAAAATAGCTGTGCATTGAAACTCCCCATTCAACCTGACAGAGCTTGAGAGGATCTGCAGGGAAGAAGGGGAGAAACTCTACAAATACAGGTGTGCCGAGCTTGTGGTGTCATACCCAAGAAGACTTGCGGCTGTAATCACTGCCAACGATGCTTCAACAAAGTCCTGAGTAAAGGGTCTGAATACTTACGTAAAAGTCATATTTCAGTTTTTGAGTTTTAATACATTTGCACAAATGACCAAAAATCTGTTTTTGCTTTGTCATTATGGGGTATTGCGTGTAGATTTATGGGGGGGGGGGGCAATTTAATATATTTTAGAATACGTCTGTAACATAACAACATTTGGAAAAAGTCAAGGTGTCTGAATACTTTCCGAATGCACTGGGGGAACCGGTACCGAGTCATAAGTCCCCTTGATGAAATCCCTCAGGTAGACTTCACACAGGTAACCATTTTGTACTGGGACACAATCCTAACACCTTACTCTAGCTCTATTTATACCTGGTTTGAACATACAACCTTTGTCCTGATCTCATCCACATTCTGATTGTGCACACATTTTTAAGTGTAGACGATTAAAAGACACATTGTGATCAGATCTTATAAGTGTAAGCAGACAAAATCAGGACAAGATCAGAATGAAGTACTTATGTTACCGGAAGGTATAAACAGGGCTAATGACATACTCACTTGCCTGTTAATCAAGACAGATGAAAGGGGGGCAAAGGTGTTAGAAGCAGATGGGAACAGGGCACAGCTGCTGTTTGATAGGGTTGGGCCAAGGTCCCCCCCACCTCTCCAGACAAATGCTGAGCTGGACCGTCGCTGCTGAGACCAGGGTAAGGCCAGGCTAGGTAAGGCCAGGCTAGGAGGGCAGGAAGGGCACAACCTGTCAGAAATAACACTGCAAACCCGGAATGCCATTTGGAGGTAGCGTTAACTGAAAATGACTTTCAAAGTTACACTCAGAGGGTTGTCATTGTAAAGTCCATGTTAACAGGACTGAGTACCAAAAAGTTAGCTCAGTGTTATGGAAACAACTTTTTTTAAACAATTATTACTAAGTAATTAACCAAAATGAAGGAGTCTCTGTAGTTTATGCGTTCATATTAATGTGTAAAGTGCCAACGGAATAATACAACTATTGAACTTTGTAATTACTTTCAACCAAAGGAAATGTGAGTCGGTGAAATGCTCCATGGGAGATTATCAAAGCTATCGATATGATCCAAGCGACTCTGAAGCTACGAATGGCTGTGTCCCATAAGTACTGATGGTGGTGCTGTCAACAGGTTTCAAATGAGAGAGGGTGGAGATGACAAGCTTACAAAGAGCCTGATGGGACCAGGTCGTTCAAAAAATGGCAGACAAGCAGCACATTCAAAGGTATGGCACAGGAGTGTAAATTCCTGCTGTTACGTCTACCGCCATGACTTGGTGTTCTGTAACTTGGCCTGTAGAACATGGCGAGAGCTTTTGCCTATCTGATTGCCAGTGTAATTGCACTCGACAGAGAATTACCACAAAGTCATCAATCAACCACCATCCATGGGAAGTTTAACTTTTCCCCCATTTTAAAAAGATACAGAAGCTATGAGTCCCATCCGTGTATTGGGGATGTGCTAAATGGGGAGTGTCACATGTATCATATGATTCAGTAGCATCCCTTGCAAAGGTAGCCACTGTTACTATCTTTGATTTGCTGTATGAATTGTATTGTGTCATCCACTGTTCATATACTGTATGGCTCTATTCTATAGTCCGCACAGATTGGCTAGGCTGATTTCCTAAATAAAACATGCTTAGAAAACCACAGTAGCAGGGTACAAAGATGAGACTGTAAAGGAATTAGTTTATGAGAAGTAAACCTTCCCATAATGCAACAGTGTGCTCTCAATAGCACATCAATCATTTGCATGTCGATTTGTCAACATGCTATATATGAGAGTAAATAAAAACAGGAAGCACACATCAAAAAGTACAAGAACAATCTATTTTCTCATGAAGTCTGCTGAGAGAGTCTGGGAGTAATATAGTGGTAAACTCAATCAAAGTATACCTTTTCTTGTACCTTGGAATTCTAGTGAGTTGTGACTCTTGGTACTGATTTATATCCATAAAATTATAAACATCCTCCAGTCATCAAAAATGTGTATCATGAATAACATGTCATGTTTCATTTGTCTGTGTTTCCTATTAGACTCAAACTATCATCCACCCATCTACTGTAGTTTTAATGAAAATAAAGAACAATTTGGACATTGGTCACAACAGTTGCATAATATTATTGTATAAATACTATTTTCAAGGAGTATATTCTATAGACTTTAATATTATCATTACTATATGATCAAAACATTATCAAAAGCATGAACAGTTATAATTTAATGTAGGCATATCAGCATGTACATTTATAGTTGAATGTAGGCCTATCAGCGTGTACAGTTATAGTTTGATGAAGGCCTAACAGCGTGTACAGTTATAGTTTAATGAAGGCCTATCAGCATGTACAGTTATAGTTTAATGTAGGCCTATCAGCATGTACAGTTATAGTTGAATGTAGGCCTAACAGTGTGTACATTTATAGTTTGGAGTAGGCCTATCAGCGTGTACAGTTATAGTTTGATGAAGGCCTATCAGCGTGTACAGTTATAGTTTAATGTAGGCCTATCAGTGTGTACAGTTATAGTTTAATGTAGGCCTATCAGCGTGTACAGTTGTAGTTGAATGTAGGCCTATCAGCGTGTACAGTTATAGTTTGATGTAGGCCTATCAGCGTGTACAGTTATAGTTGAATGTAGGCCTATCAGCGTGTACAGTTATAGTTTGATGTAGGCCTATCAGCGTGTACAGTTATAGTTGAATGTAGGCCTATCAGCGTGTACAGTTATAGTTTGTTGTAGGCCTATCAGCGTGTACAGTTATAGTTTAATGTAGGCCTATCAGCGCGCACATTTATAGTTTAATGTAGGCCTATCAGCGTGTACAGATATAGTTTGATGTAGGCCTATCAACGTGTACAGTTATAGTTTAATGAAGGCCTATCAGCGTGTACAGTTATAGTTTAATGTAGGCCTAACAGCGTGTACAGTTATAGTTTGATGAAGGCCTATCAGCGTGTACAGTTATAGTTTGATGTAGGCCTATCAGCGTGTACAGTTATAATTTGATGCAGGCCTATCAGCGTGTACATTTATAGTTTGATGTAGGCCTATCAGCGTGTACAGTTATAGTTTGATGTAGGCCTATCAGCGTGTACAGTTATAGTTTGATGAAGGCCTATCAGCGTGTACAGTTGTAGTATAATGTAGCCCTAACAGCGTGTACAGTTATAGTTTGATGAAGGCCTATCAGCGTGTACAGTTATAGTTTGATGTAGGCCTAACAGCGTGTACAGTTATAGTTCAATGTAGGCCTATCAGCGTGTACAGTTATAGTTTAATGTAGGCCTATCAGCGTGTACAGTTATAGTTTGATGAAGGCCTATCAGCGTGTACAGTTATAGTTTAATGTAGGCCTAACAGCGTGTACAGTTATAGTTTAATGTAGGCCTATCAGCATGTACAGTTATAGTTTAATGTAGGCCTATCAGCGTGTACAGTTATAGTTTGATGAAGGCCTATCAGCGTGTACAGTTAAAATGTAATGTAGGCCTAACAGTGTGTACAGATATAGTTTGATGAAGGCCTATCAGCGTGTACAGTTATAGTTTGATGAAGGCCTATCAGCGTGTACAGTTATAGTTTAATGTAGGCCTATCAGCGTGTACAGTTATAGTTTGATGAAGGCCTATCAGCGTGTACAGTTATAGTTTGATGTAGGCCTAACAGCGTATACAGTTATAGTTCAATGTAGGCCTATCAGCGTGTACAGTTATAGTTTAATGTAGGCCTATCAGCGTGTACAGTTATAGTTTAATGTAGGCCTATCAGCATGTACAGTTATAGTTTAATGTAGGCCTATCAGCGTGTACAGTTATAGTTTGATGAAGGCCTATCAGCGTGTACAGTTAAAATTTAATGTAGGCCTAACAGTGTGAACAGATATAGTTTGATGAAGGCCTATCAGCGTGTACAGTTATAGTTTAATGTAGGCCTAACAGCATGTACAGTTATAGTTTGATGTAGGCCTATCAGCGTGTACAGTTATAGTTTGATGAAGGCCTAACAGCGTGTACTGTTATAGTTTGATGAAGGCCTATCAGCGTGTACAGTTATAGTTTAATGTAGGCCTAACAGCGTGTACAGTTATAGTTTGATGTAGGCCTATCTGCATGTACAGATATAGTTTGATGTAGGCCTATCAGCATGTACAGTTATAGTTTAATGTAGGCCTATCAGCGTGTACAGTTATAGTTTGATGTAGGCCTATCAGTGTGAACAGTTATAGTTTAATGTAGGCCTATCAGCGTGTACAGTTATAGTTTGATGTAGGCCTATCATCGTGTACAGTTATAGTTTAATGTAGGCCTATCAGCGTGTACAGTTATAGTTTAATGTATTCCTATCATCGTGTACAGTTATAGTTTGATGAAGGCCTATCAGCGTGTACAGTTATAGTTTAATGTAGGCCTAACAGCGTGTACAGTTATAGTTTGATGTAGGCCTATCTGCATGTACAGTTATAGTTTGATGTAGGCCTATCAGCATGTACAGTTATAGTTTAATGTAGGCCTATCAGCGTGTACAGTTATAGTTTGATGTAGGCCTATCAGTGTGAACAGTTATAGTTTAATGTAGGCCTATCAGCGTGTACAGTTATAGTTTGATGTAGGCCTATCATCGTGTACAGTTATAGTTTAATGTAGGCCTATCAGCGTGTACAGTTATAGTTTAATGTATTCCTATCATCGTGTACAGTTATAGTTTAATGTAGGCCTATCAGCGTGTACAGTTATAGTTTGATGTAGGCCTGTCAGCGTGTACAGTTATAGTTTGATGTAGGCCTATCTGTGTGTGTATGTTTTCTTTGTACACTTACTGTTCAATTATAAATATACCATGACAGTAGAGTATAAGTGAGCAGATAATATTCTGCAAAAATATTAATAGAAACAATCTTCCCTCGTTCGTAAATGTTCAATTGTAAGACGAGGGTCTTGCCACAACAGAGCAATGTCATTCTCATCAAGGACTTAATTAGCTGTCATAATATGGCCAAGAGGGATTCTATATAAAAGATGGTTCCCTTGTCACGTACAGCAGTAGAAGATTGCGATGGTATGGTTATATGAGGAAACCTTGACAGGTCCTGTCCATTCCTAGCCCGGTGAAATTTGCTGTATGAATTGATTTGCGAAACAATGGCTTTACGTTACAGGTGCAGATTTGGCTGGTGATGTAAAAAGTTAAGAAAGATGATGGACAATCATTTTTTTAACACAACATATTTTAGAGGATTGCTAATATTTTAAATAAACCTACTGTATATCCATCTGGGCTTTCTGTTTCCATCCTCTGTCCAAAAGCACAGGAAATGACAGGTCCCTTTGTTGCTTGTCGTCAGTGGTTCTTTACCATGCTCAGACAGACAGACAGACAGACAGACGGACGGACGTACCTACGTATGTACATGCATGCATGCAGTGGAGAGGGTTAAAAGAAGAAATGTGTCTTTGCCCCACACAGGATGATCAAGTAGATCATCAAGGCCCCTAAGACCCTCATGAACTTATACAGATGCACCATTGAGAGCATCCTGTCAGGCTGTATCACCGCCTGGTACTGCAACTGCACTGCCAGCAACCACAGGGCTCTCCAGAGGGTGGCATGGTCTGCTCAACGCATCATTGGGGGCACACTGCCTGACCTAATAATATAATAATATATCCCATTTAGCAGACGCTTTTGTCCAAAGCGACTTACAAGTCGGCTGGGGCCACTACTTTTACATATGGGTGGTCCTAGCGGGAAACGAACCCACGACGCTTGGCGTTGCAAGCGCCATGCTCTACCGACTGAGCCACACAGGACCTCCGGGACATCTACAGAATCTGTTGTCACAGGAAGACCAAGAAGATCATCAAGGACCCCGCAGCCACCCGAGCCACAGGCTGTTCACCCCGCTACCATCTAGAAGGTGGAGACAGTAAAGGTAGGGCTGTTCGGTGACCGTATTACTGCCACACCAGCAGTCACGAGTAATGATGGCTGTCAAATTCCACGTGACCGTTTAGTCACTGTCATTAGTCTTTTCCAAACTCTGATGCTGCTGATGGTCATTAGTAGCATACCAAACTCTGATGCTGCTGATGGTCATTAGTAGCATACCAAACTATGATGCTGCTGATGGTCATTAGTAGCATACCAAACTCTGATGCTGCTGATGGTCATTAGTAGCATACCAAACTCTGATGCTGCTGATGGTCATTTGTAGCATACCAAACTCTGATGCTGCTGATGGTCATTAGTAGCATACCAAACTCTGATGCTGCTGATGGTCATTAGTAGCATACCAAACTCTGATGCTGCTGATGGTCATTAGTAGCATACCAAACTCTGATGCTGCTGATGGTCATTAGTAGCATACCAAACTCTGATGCTGCTGATGGTCATTAGTAGCATACCAAACTCTGATGCTGCTGATGGTCATTAGTAGCATACCAAACTTGCTAACTGTGGTGTATGGACCGTCCTTAATTTGTGTTAAATGGGGCTCATTTATAATATCCATAAAATACTGTACGTATAATGTGTCCTTCCAATTTGTTCAGTTCAAAGCAATAAACATCAATAGTGATGAAAACCTTGCTTCTTTTATATTTGTTCAAGATAAAACATGATTTTCCCACCCATGTCTTGATTATAATTTTATAATTTAAAAAAATGTATTGATAAATGAGATCTAGCAGAGGTAAATGGCCAATATTAACAATGTATGCTATCTATATTGCTTGTAATTGATATAAGTATGTAAATTGTTATGGCTGTATTGCTTTGTAAAACCAATAATGTTGTGGGTCCATCAGATCCGTGAACATTCGGTGAACAACAAAAACATGAACACCACACAAGGGTTAAGAATGATGGCAACCTTCCCCAGATCTGTGCATCGACACAGTCCTGTCTCGGAGCTCTACGGACAATTTGACCGCATGGCTCGGTTTTTGCTCTGACATGCACTGTCAACTTTGGGACCTTATATAGACAGGTGTTTTCCTTTCCAAATCAGGTCCAATCAATTGAATTTACTACAGGTGGACCAATCAAGTTGGAGAAACACCTCCAGTAGGATTATTGGAAACAGGATGCACCTGAGCTCAATATTGAGTCTCATAGCAAAGGGTCTGAATACTTATGTAAAAAAGGTATTTCGTTTTTTTATTTTGAATAAATGTGTGAACATTTCTAAAAACCTGTTTTCGCTTTGTCATTATGGGGTATTGAGTGTAGATTCATGAGGGGAAACATATATGTAATCAATTTTAGAATAAGGCTATAATATAGCAAAATGTGGAAAAGTCAACGGGTCTGAATAATATCCGAATGCACAGTATATGCTTAATTTAGAGTTATTTATGTAACCTTAGTTGTGATACAAATGTTGAGCTATATGTTTAGATTTTTAATACGTTCTAAGGCTGCATGATGCAACTCTAAAATTTGCATTAAAGGCATTAGCTCTGCTATGTACTACACCTATTTCCCAGGCGCTCTCATTTGTTGACTTCTGTAACCATAAAAGCCTTGGTTTCATGCATATTAACATCAGAAGCCTCCTCTCTAAGTTTGTTTAATTCACTGCTTTAGCACACACCGCCAAGCCTAATGTCCTAGCCGTGTCTGAATCCTGGCTTAGGAAGGCCACCAAAAATTCAGAAATTTCCATCCCCAACTACAACATTTTCCGTCAAGATAGAACTGCCAAAGGGGGAGGAGTTGCAATCTACTGCATAGATAGCCTGCAGAGTTCTATCATACTATCCGGGTCTGTGCCCGAGCATCTACTTTGAAAAATCCACCTTTCCAGAAATAAATCTCTCACTGTTGTCACTTGTTATAGACACCTTCAGCCCCCAGCTGTGCCCTGGACACCATATGTGAATTAATTTCCCCCCATCTATCTTCAGAGTTTGTACTGTTCGGTGGCCTAAACTGGGATATGCGTAACACACCGGCTGTCCTACAATCTAAGCTCGATGCCCTCAATCTCAAACAAATTATCAAGGAACCAACAGGTACAACCCTAAATCCATAGTCATGGACACCCTCATAGATATTATCACTGTCAAACGCTCCCTAAAACACTTCAGTGAGCAAGCCTTTCTAATCGACCTGGCCCGGGCATCCTGGAAGGATATTGACCTCATCCTGTCAGTAGAGGATGTCTGGTGGTTCTTTAAAAGTGCTTTACTCACCATCTTAAATAAGCATGCCCCATTCAAAAAATGTTGAACTAAGAACAGATATAGCCATTGGTTCACTCCAGACTTGACTGCCCTTGACCAGCACAAAAACATCCTGTGGCGGACTGCATTAGCGATATGCAATGTTTCAGGGAAGTCAGGAACCAATATACATAGTCAGTTAGGAAAGCAAAGGCTCGTTTTTTCAAACAGAAATTTGCATCCTGTAGCACTAAATCCAAAATGTTTTGGGACACTGTAAAGTCCATGGAGAATAAGGGCACCTCCTGCCCACTGCACTGAGGCTAGGAAACACTGTCACCACCAATAAATCTACGATAATCGAGAATTTCAATAAGAACTTTTCTACGGTTGGCCATGCTTTCCACCGAGCTAGCCCTACCCCATCAAACAGCTCTGCACCCCCCGCGCAAATTGCACAAGCCCCCTGTTCTTCTCCTTCACCCAAATCAAGATAGCTGAGGTTCTGAAAGAACTGCAAATCAGCTGGGCCCTACCATCATCCCCTACAAATCAGCTGGGCTAGACAATCTGGACCCTCTCTTTCTAAAATTGTCCGCCGCAATTGTTGCCACCCCTATTACTAGGCTGTTCAACCTCTCTTTAGTATCGTCTGAGATCCTTAAAGATTGGAAAGCTGCCACGGTCATCCCCCTCTTCAAAGAGGGTGACACTCCAGACCCAAACTTTTACAGATCTATATCCATTCTGCCCTGCCTTTCTAAAGTCTTTGAAAGCCAAGTTAATAAACAGATCACCGACCATTTCGTATCCTACCGTACCTTCTCCGCTATACAAATTGGTTTCCAAACTGGTCATGGGTGCACCTCAGCCACACTCAAGATCCAAAACGATATCATAACCGCCATCGATAAAAGACAGTACTCTGCAGCCGTCTTCAACGACCTCGCCAGGGCTTTCGACTCTGTCAATCACCGCATTCTTATAGATAGAAAAATACAAAGCCTCCATGCTGCCAAACATACACTCGTAAAACTGACTATCCTACCGATCCTTGACATCGGCGATGTCATTTACAAAATAGCCCCCAACACTCTACTCAGCAAATTGGATGTAGTTTATCACAGTGCGGTCCGTTTTGTCACCAAATCCCCATATACTACCCACCACTGCGACCTGTATGCTCTCGTTGGCTGGCCCTCGCTACATATTCGTTGCCAAACCCACTGGCTCCAGGCCATCTATAAGTCTTTGCTAGGTAAAGCACCCGCCTTATCACAGCTCACTGGTCACCATAACAACACCCAACACCCATAGCACGTGTTCCAGCAGGTATATTTCACTGGTCATCCCCAAAGCGCAGCAGCTCTTTGGTTGCCTCTACTTCCAGTTTTCTGCTGCCAATGACTGGAATGAATTGCAAAAATCACTGAAGCTGGAGACTTATTTCTCCCTCATTAACTTTAAGCATCAGCTGTCAGAGCAGCTTACCGATCACTGCACCTGTACACAGCCCATCTGTAAATAGCACACCCAACTACCGCATCCCCATATTGTTATTTTTTTTGCTCCTTTGCACCCCCGTACCTCTATTTGCACATCATCATCTGCACGTCTATCAATCCAGTGTTAATGCTAAATTGTAATTATTTCGCATCTATGGCCTATTTTGCACACACTGTACATAGACATTTTCTGTTGTGTTATTGACTGTACGTCTGTTTATCCCATGTGTAACTCTGTGTTGTTGTTTTGTCGCACTGCTTTGCATTTTCTTGGCCAGGTCGCAGTTGTAAATGAGAACTTGTTCTCAACTGGTCTACCTGGTTAAATAAAGGTTAAATATTTTTTTTTTTTTATTTTTTTTTTTTTTTACACAGTCGGTAAACAATTGATAATGTCTCAAATTTCTTGGCTGCATCCCCTTTGTGTGGCGGTAATGCCCCCTAAAAAAATCCGTGCCTTTTGCAGCAAGTTGCCGTTGTGCCTTTGGGCTGAATATAATATTTATTATTCCCTTCTTCCGGCTTTGTGCTGAAACACCTCTCATTCACATGGCTTTCCGGGTCTTTCTCACAGGCTACAAGTGAAGACGGACACATCTGGGACGCAACTGTGAGCATCCTTATCCAATTGCGAGGCACATGTGAAGATAATCTAAGAACTTTCCAATATTTACTTTTCGTCAGCCAACAAGATGAGTAGGCCTACCGAACAGCAAACACTTCTGAAAAACTGTTTTCACTTTGTCATTATGTGGTATTGAGTGTAGATTGATGAAGACAAAATGTATTTAATCCACTTTAGAATGAGGCTGTAATGTAACAAAATGTGGAAAAATTCAACGGTTCTGATTACTTTTTGAAAGCACTGTAGGAGTACCTGTTTCTTTGTTTTAACCCCTCAACCTAGAATAGCCACATGTAAGCACTCCATCTAATCGTTTGGAGAAAATATTCTTTCAATTTTATTCAGATATGTTCATTTGTATTATTAATACTACAAAATAATGCCACAGAATTCTAAGCAAATCATTTCTGCTAACTAGTGTAGCCCACAGCCATATGGCGTAACCAGACCAGGGCCTAACATGAGACAATGCAGAGTATGCTATTCGGTTCTTCTGAAATAGACTACATTTTCTTCATATCATGTTTCTTTAGACCTGTCTAAAATACATATATTTACTATACTTTTTAAAATGTAGATGTTCCAAAGGTCTGCATTAGTGGATTGTGGGCTATGCGTGGAAGCCAAGAGATACAAAATGTGTTTATGTTAATTAATGGTCGTGAGACTGGCAGTTATTTGCTTGACAATCATTGCTGACAAAATGTTATGAACACCACAGCCATAAATACAGGGGCATCAACGCTGGAACGAGAGACTGAAAAACATATTCTATCTCCAGGCCATCCAACTGTTAAATAGCTACCACTAGCCAGCCTTCTCCCAATACCTACCCCAAACTTAGTCATTGGTATTAGTTGGCTACCACCCGGTGCTCTACCATGCTGCCCTATGTACATAGTTATTGAACAATAGTCACTTGAATAATGTTTACATACTGTTTTACCTACTTCATATGCATACTGTATTCTAGTCATGGCTCATCCTATATAACTACTGCTGTACACACCTTTTCTATTCATATACTGTACATTCTGTCCATACACACCATATATGTATATATATATATATATATATATATATATATATATATATATATATATATATATATATATATATATATATATATATATATATATGGTGTGTATATATATACAGTACCAGTCAAAAGTCTGGACACACTCCTTTATTGGGGGTGTCTTGCTAATTGCCTATAATGTCCACCTGTTGTCTATTATATTTGCACAACAGCATGTGACATTTATTGTCAATCAGCGTTGCTTCCTAAGTGGACAGTTTGATTTCACAGAAGTGTGATTGACTTGGAGTTACATTGTGTTGTTTAAGTGTTCCCTTTATTTTTTTGAGCAGTGTATTATAATGTTTTGGTTTTATGTATTTTGTAATTGTATTACTAGATATTACTGCACTTTTGGAGCTAGAAACATAAAGATTGAGATATTACTGCACTGTTGGAGCTAAAAACATAAGGATTTATATATTACTGCACTGTTGGAGCTAAAAACATAAGGATTTAGATATTACTGCACTGTTGGCATTAGAAACATAAGCATTTCGCTGCACCTGCGATAACATGCAAATCTGTGTTCGCGACCAATAATATTTGATTTGATTTGACTAAAACACACGCACATATAGCCACATAGCCACACAGACACACACACAGACACACACCTATAGCACACAGACACACACCTATAGCCACACAGACACACACCTATAGCCACATAATCACACAAAAACAGACACACTCACACGTGTCCCACACATGCTGTCTGTGTGCGTGCTGTTCATAGCAGTGATCCTACTCCAAATTGGCGTCTTAGTCCCGAGTAACAGCACGTTTCACGACACTCGGCAGACCTATCGATGACACCAGTGCCCTGCAGGTAACATTAGGATTGAGATTTTCAGATTATCTCTCATAGCAAGCCACCTAACTCGATTTGTAGTCTATATTTAGCTGCCCCTCTTGCTGCAGTCTTCCTCTGTGTTGGGTTCTCCAGCCGACACCCCTTAGTTCGGTGTGTCTGTTCCCCTCAACATCTCGCTTAGCTCTGAAGACATATCAACATTTATACAAACGTGTATCATTACAAAGGATGTCAATTGCCTAGGCGTATTTGATGAGATATCCTAATCCCATTGCTCCAGTTTTAGTGTCACAAGGCCACCCTGCAGGTTGCTCTGCAACTGTCAGTACACCCGAGGTAGATGTTTTGCAGAGCTGTGGGGTTCCTGAGTGGAGACTTTCCTTCTATTACTGGGATCAGGCCCTCTTCCTACCCCCTCATCTGCGGTCTGATTGGAGTTGGAGGCCAGGAGAGGGAGGCCGGACCTTCACAGCTTGATTCACTCCCATAATGAACTAGATTCATAATTATGAATAGGATAACCTTTCTATTTCGTAAGGCGTGAACGTGTGTGAGAGTCGGTTTCTGCATGTGAGTGTTTTGATACGTGCATGCTTGAATGCACGTGGTTGCATTTGTGTGTTTGCATGTATGTGTGTGTGCCTCGGCTAACGTGTGTTGGCACATGTGTATTAACGTGTGTGTGTGTGTGTGTGTGTGTGTGTTGGCCTCTGAGTCATCGCTAATTGCCTCTAATGAGATGGCTGGTATGTGGCTGGTAAACTGTGCGTGTCAGAGGAACTGAGTACATGGCTGATAGACTGTGTGTGTCAGAGAAACTGAGTACATGGCTGGTAGACTGTGTGTGTCATAGGGACTGAGTACATGGCTGATAGACTGTGTGTGTCAGAGAAACTGAGTACAAGGCTGGTAGACTGTGTGTCAGAGAAACTGAGTACAAGGCTGATAGACTGTGTGTGTCAGAGGAACTGAGTACATGGATGGTAGACTGTGTGTGTCATAGGGACTGAGTACATGGCTGATAGACTGTGTGTGTCAGAGGAACTGAGTACATGGCTGATAGACTGTGTGTGTCATAGGGACTGAGTACATGGATGGTAGACTGTGTGTCATAGGGACTGAGTACATGGCTGGTAGACTGTGTGTGTCAGAGGAACTGAGTTCATGGCTGATAGACTGTGTGTGTCAGAGAAACTGAGTACATGGCTGATAGACTGTGTGTGTCATAGGGACTGAGTACATGGCTAGTAGACTGTGTGTGTCATAGGGACTGAGTACATGGCTAGTAGACTGTGTGTGTCAGAGGAACTGAGTACATGGCTGGTAGACTGTGTGTGTCAGAGAAACTGAGTACATGGCTGATAGACTGTGTGTGTCAGAGAAACTGAGTACATGGCTGGTAGACTGTGTGTGTCATAGGGACTGAGTACATGGCTGTAGACTGTGTGTCATAGGGACTGAGTACATGGATGGTAGACAGTGTGTGTCATAGGGACTGAGTAGATGGCTCCATATATTTCCCAATTTCCTCTCTCATTGCATCTAGCCCTTACCCAGCCCCTTTTCCACATGGCTACCCAATGCACTTCCCTGCAAAGCGAAAAACACCAACGGCTTTTTATTATTAGAATGGCCTCAATGTGGGGCTTCTTTCAAAAGGTTAATTGCTGCTGTCCATCTCTCGTGTGATGAAGATTTTAGCTTCCAGCAAAAGCATAACACTTCACATAGCACTTGTGTCTGCTGTTGTGCTACAATGAAGTTCCTTACTTCACAGTGAAAGGGGAAAAAAGGAATAAAAACACTCACCTTAAGTGAAGTCTTAACGTTGGAGTTTATTACTCATTAGAGCTCTGCACTAAGAGAGAGAGAAAGAGAGACGAGTTTGCTTGTTATGGCGAACCCTAATTGGGGCGAAAGCTAAAGAACCTAACTCCTGCCAGTGATTGACTTGGAGAATCCCACTTCCTCCCTTTTCTGTGTAGCCAATTAGTACCACTGCTGTAATACAAATACTTTTAGCTTTGTTTGTGATCTCTTTACATCCTGCTAGAGATTTTGACTGCGAAAAGAGCACAATCTGCTTAATAGCCTCATCCTAGCTTCCACAGAATGTTGAACTGAGATTTGCTCTTTCTGTCGACCAGGCTCGATGTTATTAGGGTCTACATCTGTAAACATTTGGAATGAATCCGTCAGAATAACCGTAGTGGAAACCAACAGAGCAGATGCTGTTTTAAAAGCGGCAGATCCCAAAGGGGTCGGTGTCATGGCGGATGTGATCACAGCTTTCTGGAGCAGCTCCCTGATGGAAGAGAGAGATGGAGAGACAGCTAGATTGTCGTGCTTAGATATCGGAGCTGAAAGCAGCTTAGATTTCACAGTTGAACTCGCCTTAGGGCCAAGAGCCATTGCATGGTCGTCACAGCCAAACCCACGGTTGAAACTACTGTGTATTTTCAGTAATGGGTCAAATAAATCAAGTTTTTTCCCCAAGAATATTTGTCGCAAAGTGCTTAGCAGTAATCTGACTTCCAACACTGTATTGTACTGTAAGGTCAGCACAAGCACTTGGTCAGAACATGCTGTTCAACCTTAATAGCTACGGATGTAGGATCTTAATTTGATCACGCTTTTGTTGATGAGAATTTTCCTGCACGGCAGGAAGTCAAATCAAATGTTATTTGTCACATGCGCCGAATACCACAGCTGTAGACCCTGCAGTGAAATGCTTACTTACAAGCCCTTAACCAACAATGTAGGTGTTCCTTTTGTCCAGGTGTGAAAGGGCAGTGTGGAGTGCAATATAGAGTGCATCATCTGTGGATGTGTTGGAGCGGTACGCAAATTAGATTGGGTCTAGCGTTTCTGGGATAATGGTGTTGATGTGAGTCATGACCAGTCTTTCAAAGCACTTCATGGCTACAGATGTGAGTACTACGGGTTGGTAGTAATTTAGGCAAATTTCCTTGGTGTTCTTGGGCAAAGGGACTATGATGGTCTGCTTGAAACATGTTGGTATTACAGACTCAGTCAGGGACATGTTGAAAATGTCAGTGAAGACACTTGCCAGCTGGTCAGCGCTTGCTCGGAGTACATGTCCTGGTAATCTGTCTGGCCCAGCGGCCTTGTGAATGTTGACCTGTTATAGGTCTTACTCACATCGGGTACGGAGAGCGTGATCACAAAGTCGTCTGTAAGAGCTAATGCTCTCATTCATGCTTCAGTTTTGCTTGCCTCGAAGCAAGCATAGAAGTTATTTAGTTCATCGGTAGGCTCGTGTCACTGGGCAGCTGGCGGCTGTGCTTCCCTTTGTAGTCCACGATAGTTTGCAAGCCCTGCCACATCCGACGAGCATCAGAGCCGTTGTAGTACGATTCAATCTTAGTCCTGTGTTGACTCTTGCCTCTTTGATGGTTCGGTGGAGGGCATAGTGGGATTTCTTATAAGCATCCGGGTTAGAGTCCGGCTGCTTGAAAGCAGCAGCTCTACCCTTTAGCTCATTGCGGATGTTGCCTGTAATCCATGGCTTCTGGTTGGGGTATGTACGTACGGTCACTGTGGGGACGATGTCATCGATGCACTTATTGATCAAGCCAGTGACTGATGTGGTGCACTCTTCAATGCCATTGGAAGAATCCCGGAACATATTCCAGTCTGTGCTAGCAAAACAGTCCTGTAATATCCACATCAACATTTCAGACTTGATTTGCCATAAATTAAAATGTATCACCACCTACAAAGAAATCTAATTATTAGAATCCACATAATCATTCACATTTCCAGTTGCTGTTGGATTATTTTCCTGCTGTGGCAAACTGGCTCAAATTAAGATCCTACATCTGTAGGATGTACAGTAAGCGAAAGGAACACATACAAGGCTTTCTCACCTCATGGCCCACCCCGACCCTGACACAACCCTATTGAGATGATCAAGTGATGTCGTTATAGCCATAATGCTTAGGGTTTGTCAAGGTTTGTCTGACACAGGGACATCGATTATATGAAGGCCAAAATGGTTCACCAGTGTCACTGGTCTTTGATATAGTCATAAGGACATGACCTTGCTACTTGTCTTAAGAGACCTATTGATGACACATGGCCATTGTTCAACTCGACATTGAAAGACCATTGACACAAAGCAGTTGGATGCAATGGTAGATGGTTCATTTGATGGAAATGTACAGTATATTTTCTGATGTGTTGTTTGGCGCTTTCTCAAAAGAGCCAGAGAGTGCTTTAGAACCTGGGAGGACGCTGCCAATGTCAAGGCTATAGCAGTTATTGTGCTGAGCGGAGAAAATAGTGGAGCTGGAAGACAGAGAGTGTGTGTGTGTGTGTTTGTGGGTATGTGTGTGTGTTCGTGTGTGTGTTCGAGGGTGTGTGTACGTGCGTGCACAGTGAATACGGAGTGGCACAGAGTAGTCACCTAGAAGTGAAGGCAAGGGAGGCCTGTCAACATTCTAACAGATGTGTAAATTAGTACCTAGACGAATGTTAGGGACATTTGAATGTACCATTGACAGGCAAATATGTTTTAAGAAATTGGTGCAAGTTGGGGAAATTGCCTATGTCATTTTTTACCATTTATATTTAATAAAAAGATCTCGTTATTCCACAATGCGATTACACATTCTCCCTAAAGGAGCTTCTCAACTTTAATTTGAAAATGTATGTGGCTTAATACAAGACCATTTGCATAACAAGGTACGTAATTGAACAACCGCCCATGTTTACTGCGATAGCGTGGCTCGCAAGGCCGTAAAGAGTTAATAATTTCCCTGATAGCTCATTAATAAATTATACAACACCAAATACAGTATTTCTAAAAAAAAACATTCAGAGGTTTCAGATCACAATAGGTTGTTGGATATAAAAGCTTAAAAACAATTCATGTGTATTTCAGTTAGAAGTAATTTCAAAGAGAGTCTGTGAAAAATATTATAATGTCCAAAGGAGAATTAATGCCTGGATAGGAATAGAGTCGGCGCTATTTAACTTCACCCATAGCCTCCATGACAGGATCCTACTGTATAACTTGGCTCATAGCCTCCATGACAGGATTATGTCCTACTGTATAACTTGGCCCATAGCCACCATGACAGGATCATATTCCACTGTATAATTTGGCCCATAGCCACCATGACAGGATCATATTCCACTGTATAATTTGGCCCATAGCCACCATGACAGGATCATATTCCACTGTATAACTTGGCCCATAGCCTCCATGACAGGATCAGATCCTACTGTATAATTTGGACCATAGCCACCATGACAGGATCATATTCCACTGTATAACTTGGCCCATAGCCACCATGACAGGATCTTACTGTATAACTTGGCTCATAGCCACCATGACAGGATCTTACTGTATAACTTGGCCCATAGCCACCATGACAGGATCTCACTGTATAACTTGGCCCATAGCCACCATGACAGGATCTCACTGTATAACTTGGCCCATAGCCAACATGACAGGATCTTACTGTGTAACTCGGCCCATAGCCTCCATGACAGGATCATATTCCACTGTAGAATTTGGCCCATAGCCACCATGACAGGATCCTACTGTATGACTTGGCCCATAGCCACCATGACAGTATCATATTCCACTGTATAACTTGGCTCATAACCACCATGACAGGATCATATTCCACTGTATAACTTGGCTCATAACCACCATGACAGGATCTTACTGTATAACTTGGTTCATAGCCTCCATGACAGGATCCTACTGTATGACTTGGCCCATAGCCTCCATGACAGGATCATATTCCACTGTATAATTTGGCCCATAGCCACCATGACAGGATCCTACTGTGTAACTTGGCTCATAGCCTCCATGACAGGATCCTACTGTATAATTTGGCCCATAGCCACCATGACAGGATCCTACTGTATAACTTGGCTCATAGCCTCCATGACAGGATCCGACTGTATAACTTGGCTCATAGCCTCCATGACAGGATCAGATCCTACTGTATAACTTGGCCCATAGCCTCCATGACAGGATCCTACTGTATAACTTGGCTCATAACCACCATGACAGGATCCTACTGTATAACTTGGCTCATAGCCTCCATGACAGGATCATATTCTACTGTATAACTTGGCTCATAACCACCATGACAGGATCCTACTGTATAACTTGGCCCATCGCCACAATGACAGGATCATACTGTATAATTTGGCTCATAGCCTCCATGACAGGATCATATTCCACTGTATAACTTGGCACATAGCCTCCATAACAGGATCCTACTGTATGACTTGGCCCATAGCCTCCATGACAGGATCATATTCCACTGTATAATTTGGCCCATAGCCACCATGACAGGATCATATTCCACTGTATAACTTGGCCCATAGCCTCCATGACAGGATCATATTCCACTGTATAATTTGGCCCATAGCCACCATGACAGGATCATATTCCACTGTATAACTTGGCCCATAGCCTCCATGACAGGATCATATTCCACTGTATAATTTGGCCCATAGCCACCATGACAGGATCATATTCCACTGTATAACTTGGCCCATAGCCTCCATGACAGGATCATATTCCACTGTATAATTTGGCCCATAGCCACCATGACAGGATCATATTCCAATGTATAATTTGGCCCATAGCCACCATGACAGGATCCTACTGTATAACTTGGCTCATAGCCTCCATGACAGGATCCGACTGTATAACTTGGCTCATAGCCTCCATGACAGGATCAGATCCTACTGTATAACTTGGCCCATAACCACCATGACAGGATCTTACTGTATAACTTGGCCCATAGCCACCATGACAGGATCCTACTGCATAACTTGGCTCATAGCCTCCATGACAGGATCCTACTGTATGACTTGGCTCATAGCCACCATGACAGGATCCTACTGTATGACTTGGCCCATAGCCTCCATGACAGGATCATATTCCACTGTATAATTTGGCCCATAGCCACCATGACAGGATCATATTCCACTGTATAACTTGGCCCATAGCCTCCATGACAGGATCATATTCCACTGTATAATTTGGCCCATAGCCACCATGACAGGATCATATTCCACTGTATAACTTGGCCCATAGCCTCCATGACAGGATCATATTCCACTGTATAATTTGGCCCATAGCCACCATGACAGGATCATATTCCAATGTATAATTTGGCCCATAGCCACCATGACAGGATCCTACTGTATAACTTGGCTCATAGCCTCCATGACAGGATCCGACTGTATAACTTGGCTCATAGCCTCCATGACAGGATCAGATCCTACTGTATAACTTGGCCCATAACCACCATGACAGGATCTTACTGTATAACTTGGCCCATAGCCACCATGACAGGATCCTACTGCATAACTTGGCTCATAGCCACCATGACAGGATCATATTCCACTGTATAACTTGGCCCATAGCCTCCATGACAGGATCCTACTGTATGACTTGGCTCATAGCCACCATGACAGGATCCTACTGTATGACTTGGCTCATAGCCTCCATGACAGGATCCTACTGTATGACTTGGCCCATAGCCTCCATGACAGGATCCTACTGTATGACTTGGCTCATAGCCACCATGACAGGATCCTACTGTATGACTTGGCTCATAGCCACCATGACAGGATCCTACTGTATGACTTGGCTCATAGCCTCCATGACAGGATCCTACTGTATGACTTGGCCCATAGCCTCCATGACAGGATCCTACTGTATGACTTGGCTCATAGCCACCATGACAGGATCATATTCCACTGTATAACTTGGCCCATAGCCTCCATGACAGGATCCTACTGTATGACTTGGCTCATAGCCACCATGACAGGATCCTACTGTATGACTTGGCTCATAGCCTCCATGACAGGATCCTACTGTATGACTTGGCCCATAGCCTCCATGACAGGATCCTACTGTATGACTTGGCTCATAGCCTCCATGACAGGATCCTACTGTATGACTTGGCTCATAGCCTCCATGACAGGATCATATTCCACTGTATAATTTGGCCCATAGCCACCATGACAGGATCATATTCCACTGTATAACTTGGCCCATAGCCTCCATGACAGGATCATATTCCACTGTATAATTTGGCCCATAGCCTCCATGACAGGATCATATTCCACTGTATAATTTGGCCCATAGCCACCATGACAGGATCATATTCCACTGTATAACTTGGCCCATAGCCTCCATGACAGGATCATATTCCACTGTATAATTTGGCCCATAGCCACCATGACAGGATCATATTCCACTGTATAATTTGGCCCATAGCCACCATGACAGGATCATATTCCACTGTATAATTTGGCCCATAGCCTCCATGACAGGATCAGATCCTACTGTATAATTTGGCCCATAGCCACCATGACAGGATTCCACTGTATAACTTGGCTCATAGCCTCTATGACAGGATCAGATCCTACTGTATAACTTGGCCCATAGCAACCATGACAGGATCCTACTGTATAACTTGGCTCATAGCCACCATGACAGGATCCTACTGCATAACTTGGCTCATAACCACCATGACAGGATCATATTCCACTGTATAACTTGGCCCATAGCCACCATGACAGGATCATACTGTATAACTTGGCTTATAACCACCATGACAGGATCCTACTGTATAACTTGGCTCATAGCCTCCATGACAGGATCATATTCCACTGTATAACTTGGCCCATAGCCACCATGACAGGATCCTACTGTATAACTTGGCTCATAACCACCATGACAGGATCCTACTGTGTAACTTGGCCCATAGCCTCCATGACAGTATCATATCCTACTGTATAACTTGGCCTATAGCCTCCATGACAGGATTACTTCCTACTGTATAACTTGGCCCATAGCCACCATGACAGGATCCTACTGTATAACTTGGCCCATAGCCACCATGACAGGATCCTACTGTATGACTTGTCCCATAGCCACCATGACAGGATTACTTCCTACTGTATATCTTGGCCCATAGCCACCATGACAGGATCCTACTGTATGACTTGGCCCATAGCCTCCATGACAGGATCATATTCCACTGTATAACTTGGCCCATAGCCACCATGACAGGATCCTACTGTTTAACTTGGCCCATAGTCACCATGATAGGATCCTACTGTGTAACTTGGCCCATAGCCTCCATGACAGGATCATATCCTACTGTATGACTTGGCCCATAGCCTCCATGACAGGATCCTGCTGTATAACTTGGCCCATAGCCACCAAAACAGGATTCTACTGTGTAACTTGGCCCATAGCCTCCATGACAGGATCATATCCTACTGTGTAACTTGGCCCATAGCCTCCATGACAGGATCATATCCTACTGTATGACTTGGCCCATAGCCTCCATGACAGGATCCTGCTGTATAACTTGGCCCATAGCCACCAAAACAGGATTCTACTGTGTAACTTGGCCCATAGCCACCATGACAGGATCATATTCTACTGTAAAACGTGACCCATACCCACCACGACAGGATCATATCCTACTGTATAACTTGGCCCATAGCCACCATGACAGGATCCTACTGTGTAACTTGGCCCATAGCCACCAAAACAGGATCCTACTGTTTAACTTGGCCCATAGCCACCATGACAGGATCCTACTGTGTATCTTGGCCCATAGCCTCCATGACAGGATCATATCCTACTGTGTAACTTGGCCCATAGCCACCATGACAGGATCATATTCTACTGTAAAACGTGACCCATAGCCACCACGACAGGTTCATATCCTACTGTATAACTTGGCCCATAGCCACCATGACAGGATCCTACTGTGTAACTTGGCCCATAGCCTCCATGACAGGATCATATCCTACTGTGTAACTTGGCCCATAGCCACCATGACAGGATCATATCCTACTGTATAACTTGGCCCATAGCCACCATGACAGGATCCTACTGTGTAACTTGGCCCATATCAAATCAAATCATCAAATCAAATCAAATTTTATTTGTCACATACACATGGTTAGCAGATGTTAATGCGAGTGTAGCGAAATGCTTGTGCTTCTAGTTCCGACAATGCAGTAATAACCAACAAGTAATCTAACTAACAATTCCTAATCTACTGTCTTATACACAGTGTAAGGGGATAAAGAATATGTACATAAGGATATATGAGTGAGTGATGGTACAGAGCAGCATAGGCAAGATACAGTAGATGGTATCGAGTACAGTATATACATGTGAGATGAATATGTAAACAAAGTGGCATAGTTAAAGTGGCTAGTGATACATGTATTACATAAGGATGCAGTCGATGATATAGAGTACAGTATATAGGTATGCATATGAGATGAATAATGTAGGGTAAGTAACATTATATAAGGTAGCATTGTTTAAAGTGGCTAGTGATGTATTTACAACATTTCCCATCAGTTCCCATTATTAAAGTGGCTGGAGTTGAGTCAGTGTCAGTGTGTAGGCAGCAGCCACTCAATGTTAGTGGTGGCTGTTTAACAGTCTGATGGCCTTGAGATAGAAGCTGTTTTTCAGTCTCTCGGTCCCAGCTTTGATGCACCTGTACTGACCTCGCCTTCTGGATGATAGCGGGGTGAACAGGCAGTGGCTCGGGTGGTAGATGTCCTTGATGATCTTTATGGCCTTCCTGTAACATCGGGTGGTGTAGGTGTCCTGGAGGGCAGGTAGTTTGCCCCCGATGATGCGTTGTGCAGACCTCACTACGCTCTGGAGAGCCTTACGGTTGAGGGCGGAGCAGTTGCCGTACCAGGCGGTGATACATCCCGCCAGGATGCTCTCAATTGTGCCTCTGTAGAAGTTTGTGAGTGCTTTTGGTGACAAGCCGAATTTCTTCAGCCTCCTGAGGTTGAAGAGGCGCTGCTGCGCCTTCTTCACGATGCTGTCTGTGTGAGTGGACCAATTCAGTTTGTCTGTGATGTGTATGCCGAGGAACTTAAAACTTGCTACTCTCTCCACTACTGTTCCATCGATGTGGATAGGGGGGTGTTCCCTCTGCTGTTTCCTGAAGTCCACAATCATCTCCTTAGTTTTGTTGACGTTGAGTGTGAGGTTATTTTCCTGACACCACACTCCGAGGGCCCTCACCTCCTCCCTGTAGGCCGTCTCGTCGTTGTTGGTAATCAAGCCTACCACTGTTGTGTCGTCCGCAAACTTGATGATTGAGTTGGAGGCGTGCGTGGCCACGCAGTCGTGGGTGAACAGGGAGTACAGGAGAGGGCTCAGAACGCACCCTTGTGGGGCCCCAGTGTTGAGGATCAGCGGGGAGGAGATGTTGTTACCTACCCTCACCACCATAGCCTCCATGACAAGATCATATCCTACTGTGTAACTTGGCCCATAGCCACCATGACAGGATCATATTCTACTGTAAAACGTGACCCATAGCCACCACGACAGGTTCATATCCTACTGTATAACTTGGCCCATAGCCACCACGACAGGATCATATCCTACTGTATAACTTGGACCATAGCCACCATGACAGGATCATATCTTACTCTATATCTAAGAGACAGTATTTCTAGCATTTGAGCCACACTTGTACAATCCCTTAGCAAACTCTAGTGTTCCATAAAGTACAGTTACAAATAATAATTTTTAAACACAATCATCAATTTAACATGCTTTGATGTAGATAAAAAAAAATAGAAAAAATAATGCAGCACTACAGACGATTGGACGATTAGACAAATAATTGGGTATACTTGAGAATAAAACTTTTTTAGTCCTTTGTCACATTCCATGGTTAATGGTCATTTCCGGTACCTCCTGACCTTTTAAAAAAATATTGTTTTCTTTATTCTCACACAGCCTCAGCTTTGCTTTATGCATTTATTTGTCCATATTTGTTCTGCTCTTGAGGGTATTTGTCTTGGGAGTAACACTGATCTTTATGTGTGTAATTGGTGTATAAAACATACTGACCCCGTTGAGAAAGAAGAAGTCCAGTGTGGGTGGTATATAAAAATATCTCTCCAAAGTCCTAAAAATGTTACGACTCCTCCATAGATCAGTGATGACCCCCGCTAATCCATTTGTGTGCTGTATCGAGCCATCATGGTGGATTGCAGACCCACGTCTACATCATCGCAGCATTGATATAAGCATTTATTCTCTTGTTTATTGAGATAAATTGCATATACACTACAGGTCAAAAGTTTGAGAACACCTTTATTTTTTACTATTTTCTACATTGTAGAACAATAGTGAAGACATCAAAACTATGAAATAACACATATGGAATCATGTTCTAATGAAAATAGTGTTTCTTTTTGAGATTCTTCAAAGTAGCCACCCTTTGCCTTGATGACAGCTTTGCACACTCTTGACATTCTCTCAACTAGCTTCACCTGGAACACTTTTCCAACACTCTTGAAGGAGCACATGTTGGCTGCTTTTCCTTCACTCTGCGGTCCGACTCATCTCAAAACTTCTGAATTTGGTTGAGTTCGGGTGATTGTGGAGGTCAGGTCATCTGATGCAGCACCCCATCACTGTCCTTCTTGGTAAAATAGCCCTTACACAACCTAGAGGTGTGTTGGGTCATTGTCCTGTTGAAAAACAAATGATTGTCCCTCTAAGCCCGAACAAAGACACGGAAGGTTGGAACTAAAAATTTCCAATTTGGTCTTCAGATCAAAGGACAAATTTCCACCGGTCTAATGTTGTGTTTCTTGGCCCAAGCACGTCTCTTCTTATTATTGGTGTACTTTAGTAGTGGTTTCTTTGCAGCAATTTGACCATGAAAGCCTGATTCACACAGTCGCCACAGAACAGTTGATGTTGAGATGTGTCTGTTACTTGAACTTTGTGAAGCCTTTATTTGGGCTGCAATTTCTGAGGCTGATAACTCTAATGAACTTAGAGTTAAAGTCCTCATGAGAGCCAGGTTCAACATAGCGCTTGATGGTTTTGGAAATATTCCGTACTGACTGACCTCATGCCAGCCAGTAATGATGGACTGTTGCTTATTTGAGCTGTTCTTGCCATAATATGGACTTCATTTTTACCAAATAGGGCTAGCTTCTCTATACCCCCTTACCTTGTCACAACACAACTGATTGGCTCAAACACATTAAGAAGGAAATAAATTCCACAAATTAACTTTTAACAAGGCACACCTGTTAATTGAAATGCATTCCATGTGACTACCTCATGAAGCTGGTTGAAAGAATGCCAAGAGTGTGCAACGCTTTCATCAAGGCAAAGGGTGGCTACCTTGAAGAATATCAAATATAATATATATTTTGATTTGTTTAAAACTTTTTTGGCTACTACATGATTCCATATGTATTATTTCATAGTTTTAATGTCTTCACTATTATTTTACAGTGTAGGAAATAGTAAAAAAAAAAAAAAACTTGAATGAGTAGGTGTTCTAAAACTTTTGACCGGTAGTGTAGATAGCGTGTTGTGGAAGTAAATATCAATAACAATAGGTTTTGAATATGTGCAGTGGTGTAAAGTACTTAGGTAAAAATGCTTTCAAGAACTACTTAAGTCATTTTTTTGTGGTATCTGTACTTTACTTTACTATTTATATTTTTGACAACTTTTACTTCATTACATTCCTGAAGAAAATGATGTACTTTTTACTCCATACATTTTCCCTGACACCCAAAAGTACTTGTTACATTTTGAATGCTTAGCAGGACAGGAAAATGGTCTAATTCACACACTTATCAAGAGAACATCCCTGGTCATCCCCTGCCTCTGATCTGGAGGACTCACTAAACACATGCTTCATTTGTAAAGGATGTCTGAGTGATGGATTGAGCCCCTGGCTATCTGGAAACGAAAACACTTGAAAATGTGTCCGTCTGCTTTGCTTAATATAAGGAATTTGAAATTATATTTACTTTTACTTTTTAAACTTAAGTATATTTTAAACCAGATACGTTTAGACTTTTACTCAAGTAGTATTTTACTGGGAGACCTTCACTTTTACTTGAGTAATTTTCTATTAAGGTATCTTTACTACGACAATTGGGTACTTTTTCCACCACTTAATATGTGCCATCGCATAGTTGATCTTCGACAACTTTCTTCCTTTCCTATTCAGTTTGTCTATTCTACATATTTATCTGCTTCATTTTTATAATCAAATGTTCTCCACTTTTGAATACATTTCAAGTAAATTGATGATTCTGCTGGTGATGTGATGCAGATAAATTGCTACACCGAGTCATGCAGATGTATTGCCATATTACTGACAAAACACTGATATTCTTCAAGGACTTACAATATACGATGACAGATCAGCAAGATGATTTTCATGCCCCAAAGTGAAATCTATGCATCTACTCCTATAATTCACCATTTAGCCATGCTTTAGGTTACGTTGAGGAAAGCTTAAGAATACATCAAGTAATACATCTCATTCTATATTTTGCTGAAGAAATGCAAACTGTGGAAAGAGGAGTTTTGAAGTTTCCCTGACACCAGTTTGGCATCGATTGGCATCAGGGTGGCAGGGTGGCATCACGCATCAGATCCCCAGGTTGTTCCACTGTCGCTTGTGCTCATATTCAGCTGTACGATGGCTGGGTGCTTTGACAGTGGGCATCGGTGGCAGTTGTGCCAGTCGTACCAGCTGCCCCATTCGCGGTGCCAACTCTGATCTGCCTTACTTTTACACTAGAGATTGGAGAGGTAGGTCTCTCTTCTCTATTCTCTAAAGTATAATCAAGTTAAAGGTTGATTTAAGAAGAAAAAACTTTGACTTGCTGCTTGCTGAGGTGTTAGAAAAATACAAGGAGCCTTTTCATGCTGGGTGTACATGACATGACTTTCAAAATCCTTGCATAGCTGAGCATCTCACATTAAACGGCTGTCTTTCCTGTTGTTTTTTTGTCTTGCCAACGTAGTGGGGCGCACAATAAATGATCTGGCACAGACAGGGTTCACACACTGCAAGATTCTTCACTTGGATTCTCAAAATCATCACGCTGTCTCTTGAAAACAATGATGTGATGAGATTGTTAATGTAGCTTCAAGAAGCTGTGGCTCAAAGCAGACACATAAACTCTTTTTCAGTTGGACATTCACACTTGCCATACAGCCATACAGAGTTGAACTATCTAGCCAGCATTTTGAATTGAATAACATTGATTGTGAACTTCAGAGCTGTAACGATTTGACACTTTGGCTTTGGTTAAATGCATACTAGTAATCATCCCTCGTGCTCGAGAGTGTACACATTCTGGGTGATGCGAAACAACGTCCCCATTGGGCACTCACTGGTTCAATCAATGTTGTTTCCATGCCATTTCAATGAAATGATGTTGAATCAACGTGGAATAGAAGCTGAACTAAGGGTCATCATCTCACTGGCCTCTTCTCTGGCGAGCTCTCATTGGCTATTGCTGATCATTATTCTCAAAAATTCTGGTTGCACTACAAGAGCATTGCAGATTTTGTGCAAACATTTTTGAAAATATCATGATCGGTAGCCCTCAGGTTGCGACCGTTCACATTAAACAAGGGTCGCTGACAGCCTCGTGCCCCGAGTAGGCAACGACATAGTGATTTTGTCTCCGATCTCAAAAAATTGTCTGGGACAGCTAAATCGGGGCCAAAATCCTTTATGCTTTATGACTCATTCACTGAGCATCGGGATGCTGACATTGTTGATGGCTTGTTTTATCCAGGTAGTTACCCGTTAATGTGTTCAGAATTTCAAAGTGCATTGCTTGACATTAAGAGCAAGAGCTTGTCATTTGGATGGAGGGAGGCAAAATGCTTTTCTTGTTTATCGATGAGAGTATGGGGAGATCAGAGTGACGGAGTAAAACTGTTTTCCACCTTTAGCCGAAATGGAATTATCCCCCCATGACATCAACGACTGCCCTGAAAACTAAAAACCTTTTCCTAAGTCCTGAAAACTGGAGTTTACTCTCCTTTAAATCTGAGTCATTGCAACAGGAGAAGCAGTTTCAAACCACAAAGAGACATTGAATAAGGACAAAACATTTTCTGTCGGAATCTTTGTTGCCATGATGCATGGTCACCAGGGTTCAAACTATATTTTTGTGTCCTTATAAAAATCTAAATTTCTTGAGGGATGTTTTGGTCGTAATGCATGGACACCAGACCTGGGTTCTATTCGTCTTATTGTGTCCTTTCAAATACTTTAGTCATGCCACAGCGAATTAATACTCAGGCTCCAAAGCACTTGGAAATCCAGAAGTGAAAGTCATTACAGGCAGGAAACGTCGATCTGCATACTGCCTTTCACATCGATTTTCAACAGCCTAACCCAAGGAGTTAAAAAGGCATGCAATATTTCACTGGATACTGAAGCAGGCCAATCAAGAATGCAAGCGTTGCTGTTTGGATAGATTGGTGCACTGCATGATGTCTGTCATCAGGTCTGTCTGAGTGTTGTTGCAGGGTTTGCTGACCTCTGTAGTCACCCACCTCTCTTTCTCCCTCTCTCCCTCTCTTTCCCTCTCCATGCCTCCCTCTCTCCCTTTCTCTTTCTCTCTCTCACTGACAACTAGATTTAGGAGAGTGTGGCAACTTAGGGCTCTGAGATATGTAGTGGGCAAGATATCATATCATACACTTTTTTTAATGTGCTGGGGAAATATTTCATAGGATTTATCAGTGGAAGCTGCCATGTTTTGGTTCATCTGCACTGTGTCTCCTACTCCTTCTCATCCCCCTCCTTCTTCATCATCCTCTACCGCCTCCTCCCCTTCACCCTATTTCATCATCCTCCGCCTCCTCCTCCCCTTCATCTTATTTCATCATCCTCCACCTCCTCCTCCCCTTCATCCTACTTCATCACCTTCCTCCCCTTCATCCTACTTCATCACCTTCCTCCCCTTCATCTGACTTCATAATCCTCCACCTCCTCCTCCCCTTCATCCTACTTCATCACCTTCCTCCCCTTCATCCTACTTCATCACCTTCCTCCCCTTCATCCTACTTCATCACCTTCCTCCCCTTCATCTGACTTCATAATCCTCCACCTCCTCCTCCCCTTCATCCTATTTCATCACCTTCCTCCCCTTCATCCTACTTCATCACCTTCCTCCCCTTCATCTGACTTCATAATCCTCCACCTCCTCCTCCACTTCATCAACCCCCAACCTTCATCCTACTTCATCCTCCTCCACCCCTTCATCCTATTTCATCATCCTCCACCTCCTCCTCCCCTTCCTTCTACTTCATCCTCCTCCACCCCTTCATCCTATTTCATCATCCTCCACCTCCTCCTCCCCTTCATCCTATTTCATCATCCTCCACCTCCTCCTCCCCTTCATCCTAATTCATCATCCTCCACCTCCTCCTCCCCTTCCTTCTACTTCATCATCCTCCACCCCCTTCTCCCCTATCCTTCTTCATTATCCTCTACCTCCTCCTCTCCTTCATCCTACTTCATCATCCTCCACCTCCCCCTCATCATCCTCTAATTCCTCCTCCCCTTCATCCTAATTCATCATCCTCCACCTCCTCTTCCCCTTCCTTCTACTTCATCGTCCTCCACCTCCTTCTCCCCTATCCTACTTCATTATCCTCTACGTCGTCCTCCCCTTCATCCTACTTCATCATCCTCCACCTCCTCCTCCCCTTCATCATCCTCTACCTCCTCCTTCCCTTCTCCTGAGAATGGCTTTGCTTTGTGATTAATACAGTGTGCTCAGACAGAATGAAATGGATCTTCTCTTTACTTTGCTCCAAGATTACACTGTTGTCTAGTCAAGAAATGTTTGAATGGAGGCAGCTGCCTTTTTGTGGGAAATGTCATTTGAAATGGCGGGTGATGTGGTATATTCGGGAAATTCCATGTCTCGTGCACAATGGAATGTTTAATCACATGACACATTTCTCATAACTGTGTAACCTCTTATAAAGGGTGAATAAGGTCCCTGATGAATTAATGAAAAGAGATATTTGAAAATCAGTACCGCCCTCATTTCCACTGCTCAATTACATTACATTATGTGGAGACAGAGACAAAGTAGAATCTCAATTCAACGGCTCAGACACAAGAGGCATGTGGCAGGGTCTACAGTCAATCACGGGCTACAGGAAGAAATCCAGCCCAGTCACGGACCAGGATGTCTTGCTCCCAGGCAGACTAAATAACTTTTTTGCCCGCTTTGAGGACAATACAGTGCCACTGACATGGCCTGCAATGGAAACATGCGGTCTCTCCTTCACTGCAGCCGAGGTGAGTAAAACATTTAAACGTGTTAACCCTCGCAAGGCTGCAGGCCCAGACGGCATCCCCAGCCGCGCCCTCAGAGCATGCGCAGACCAGCTGGCTGGTGTGTTTACGGACATATTCAATCAATCCCTATACCAGTCTGCTGTTCCCACATGCTTCAAGAGGGCCACCATTGTTCCTGTTCCCAAGAAAGCTAAGGTAACTGAGCTAAACGACTACCGCCCCGTAGCACTCACTTCCGTCATCATGAAGTGCTTTGAGAGACTAGTCAAGGACCACATCACCTCCACCCTACCTGACGCCCTAGACCCACTCCAATTTGCTTACCGCCCAAATAGGTCCACAGACGATGCAATCTCAACCACACTGCACACTGTCCTAACCCATCTGGACAAGAGGAATACCTATGTGAGAATGCTGTTCATCGACTACAGCTCGGCATTCAACACCATAGTACCCTCCAAGCTCGTCATCAAGCTCGAGACCCTGGGTCTCGACCCCGCCCTGTGCAACTGGGTACTGGACTTCCTGACGGGCCGCCCCCAGGTGGTGAGGGTAGGTAACAACATCTCCTCCCCGCTGTTCCTCAACACTGGGGCCCCACAAGGGTGCGTTCTGAGCCCTCTCCTGTACTCCCTGTTCACCCACGACTGCGTGGCCACGCACGCCTCCAACTCAATCATCAAGTTTGCTGACGACACAACAGTGGTAGGCTTGATTACCAACAACGACGAGACGGCCTACAGGGAGGAGGTGAGGGCCCTCGGAGTGTGGTGTCAGGAAAATAACCTCACACTCAACGTCAACAAAACTAAGGAGATGATTATGGACTTCAGGAAACAGCAGAGGGAACACCCCCTATCCACATCGAAGTAACAGTAGTGGAGAGAGTAGCAAGTTTTAAGTTCCTCGGCATACACATCACAGACAAACTGAATTGGTCCACTCACACAGACAGCATCGTGAAGAAGGCGCAGCAGCGCCTCTTCAACCTCAGGAGGCTGAAGAAATTCGGCTTGTCACCAAAAGCACTCACAAACTTCTACAGATGCACAATCGAGAGCATCCTGGCGGGCTGTATCACCGCCTGGTACGGCAACTGCTCCGCCCTCAACCGTAAGGCTCTCCAGAGGGTAGTGAGGTCTGCACAACGCATCACCGGGGGCAAACTACCTGCCCTCCAGGACACCTACACCACCCGATGTTACAGGAAGGCCATAAAGATCATCAAGGACATCAACCACCCGAGCCACTGCCTGTTCACCCCGCTATCATCCAGAAGGCGAGGTCAGTACAGGTGCATCAAAGCAGGGACCGAGAGACTGAAAAACAGCTTCTATCTCAAGGCCATCAGACTGTTAAACAGCCACCACTAACATTGAGTGGCTGCTGCCAACACACTGACACTGACTCAACTCCAGCCACTTTAATTATGGGAATTGATGGGAAATGATGCAAATATATCACTAGCCACTTTAAACAATGCTACCTTATATAATGTTACTTACCCTATATCATCGACTGCATCCTTATGTAATACATGTATCACTAGCCACTTTAACTATGCCACTTTGTTTACATACTCATCTCATATGTATATACTGTACTCGATACCATCTACTGTATCTTGCCTATGCTGCTCTGTACCATCACTCACTCATATATCCTTATGTACATATTCTTTATCCCCTTACACTGTGTATAAGACAGTAGTTTAGGAATTGTTAGTTAGATTACTTGTTGGTTATTACTGCATTGTCGGAACTAGAAGCACAAGCATTTCGCTACACTCGCATTAACATCTGCTAACCATGTGTATGTGACAAATAACATTTGATTTGATTTGATTTTTTGACATCATTAGAGCCCACTTGTGTAACTCGGAATGACTCCAACATTGCCTAACTATTGGCCACTGATACAGTGAAGAAATTATAGATAATTGTCCAACTTCCCAAGTAAGCATTTCACTCTACCATGTACTCCTCTGTATCAAGTGCATGTGACAAATACACTTTAATTTGATTTGAATAGCTTGTTCAGTCTAACCAGGCAGTTTATTTTATTCATATTCAGTCTTGTTAGTTTCATTTGAAGGTTTTTGGTCCTTCCTAATTCCGAAATGGCATTTAACACCTTGAGATATATATATGGGAAATGACATTTCTAAATGGACATTTTCAAGTATGATTGATATATTCCCTCTGGAATATTCAATCACATATTTTCGCTAATGCGAACAGACAGAGTAGAAATTGGGTAAGTGTGAGAGATAGTATGACAGTTTATTTCTTTTATCTGAAATGACTAAATCTATTTAATATCGAGGATGGGAACCCATAATGCAAGTTAAATTGCAAAACTACCTCTGTCAATGTCACATTGTGTGCTGATGCAGCATCCAATTTGACTTGTTATTACCCACTGCAATATTTAAAAATGCAATTACAGCACTCAGTACAAAACGGCCTATACACTTGAACTGTATTCGATATGCATGGATTTCCCCCCAAAATACAGCTTTCATGTACTGGTGATTTTAGAAGGGTTTGATAGGTTAATTATCAGACCACTGTCTTTATCTACAGCACCCAAATGGGAAATGGATGATGGAACTAATTTGAGCGTGCTGACACAGGTTGGCCCCGACTGCCTAGCAGGGGTAGAACAGAGCATGATGTCTGACCTCTCCTCCACACAGCAAAACATGGAATGTACAGTGATCATTATCCTCATACACTGTACACTGAGTGGACAAAACTTCTTCCTAATATTGAGATGCACCCCCTTTTGCCCTCAGAACAGACTCAATTCGTCAGGGCATGGATTCTATAAGGTGTCGAAAGCAATCCACATGGATGCTGGCCGTGTTGACTCCAATTTTCCCACAAATGTGTCAAGTTGGCTTAGATGTCCTTTGGGTGATGGACCATTCTTGATACACAAGGGAAACTGTTGAGTGTGAAAAACCCAGCAGCATTGCAGTTCTTGACACAAACCCATGCGCCTGGTACCTACTACCGTACCCTGTTCAAAGGCACTTAAATCTTTTGTCTTGCCCTCTGAATGGCACACATACACAATCCATGTCTCAATTGTCTCAAGGTTAACAAATCCTTCATGAACTTGTCTCCTCCTTCTCATCTACACCAATTAAAGTTTATTTAAGGGATCATAGCTTTATCAAAAAGCTTTATCAATAAGGGATCATAGCTTTATCAATAAGGGATCATAGCTTTATCAATAAGGGATCCTAGCTTTATCAATAAGCTTTATCAATAAGGGATCATAGCTTTATCAATAAGGGATCATAGCTTTATCAATAAGGTATCATAGCTTTATCAATTCGCTTTATCAATAAGGGATCATAGCTTTATCAATACGGGATCATAGCTTTATCAATAAGGGATCCTAGCTTTATCAATACGCTTTATCAATAAGGGATCATAGCTTTATCAATAAGGGATCCTAGCTTTATCAATAAGCTTTATCAATAAGGGATCATAGCTTTCACCTGGATCCAGCTGGTCAGTCTATGTCATGGAAAGAGCAGGTGTTTTTAGTTTTGTACACTCAGTGTATGTCATGGAAAGAGCAGGTGTTCTTTGAGTTTTGTAAACTCAGTGTATGTCATGGAAAGAGCAGGTGTTCTTAAGGTTTTGTACACTCAGTGTATGTTACAGCACTTTACTGCTCCCTACTCTTTTCTTGCTCAAAGTGGCATTCAGCTGAGGGATGGAGCTGGAGAAATGTAACCACTCTCAAATTCATAGACAAAGCTATGGATGCAAAGCGTGACCATCCATGATCTGAAAATTATGGTTTTAACATATTGTTTAGGCTATACAATATTTATTTACATTGTTTAAAACATTGGAGTAAAAAAAATGCTTATATTTTGGGTGCTGATGGTGTTGAACTAGTTGAACTAAGCTCAAGGATTTAAGTTATACATTAATTCTATGTACCCATTCTTTTTTTTCAATTTAAAGTTTTATTATAGTTTTGTTTTTCAATCAACAAAACACATTCCACATTCACAGATGTGACAAACTTTAAAAACATAGAAAAAATAATAACACAAATAATAATATATAATTATATATATAAAACTTGCAGCAGCACTATCAAGGTTCTTATTAGCTAGTTCCAGCCTTAGCTGAGACGACGACCAAATAATTTGTTTTTAGATTTTACAGCACCTTACACAACATGTATCTGCTCATTTCCCTAATCACCCCATTCACTCTGTCCAGTTTGAAATATAGTTGAATAGTGGAGACCAGAGTCAATCAAACTTGGGCTGTCTCTTGCAGAGGTCATAAGCGAGCTTTTCAAGAGGGAGAAAGTCAACAATCTGGTCAATCCACATTTTAAATGTAGGAGGGGTATTAGAGGCCCACAATAGAATAATACATTTCTTAGCAAAGTATGTAATAGTCATGAGCAAATTTTCTCTGTCAGGATCAAGAACAAAGTCCTGCAGGGTATTACGAAGTTAGATACACGGGGTCATATCAAACTGTACCTCTAGTATTTTCTGTGCAGCAGTATGTATTGCCAAATCTGGCAATCTCTCTTCAGTTCCAAAATACATGCATATAGGTTTCACTTTCAGAGGTACTGTCACGGCTGTTGAAGGATGAGGATCAAGGTGCTGCGTGGTGAGTGTACATTTTACTTTATTTAAGAAATGACGCCGACAAAACAATAAAAAATACAAACCAAACCGTGAAGCTTAAGGCTATGTGCCATCAAAAAAAGTTAACTTCCCACAAACACAGGTGGGAAAAGGGTATCTAAGTATGTCTCCCAATCAGAGACAACGATAGACAGCTGTCCCTGATTGAGAACCATACCAGGCCAAAACATAGAAATAGAAAATCATAGAAACAGGGCATGAGCCCCCCCCCCAAAAAGTTGCGGACTACGGCCGCAAAACCTAAACCTATAGGGGAGGGTCTGGGTGGGCATCTATTCGCGGTGGCGGCTCTGGTGCGGGACGTAGACCCCGCTCCACCTCTGGCTCTAGAGCGGGGACCCTCACTGCTGGCCCCGGACTGGGCACCCTCGTTGTAGGCCCCGGACTGGAGGGCGCCTCTGGAGGCTCTGGACTGGAGGTAGGCTCTGGAGGCTCCGGAATGGAGGGCACCGCTGGAGGCCGTCTTTGGAGGCTCTGGGATGGAGGCCGTCTCTGGAGGCTCCTGGCTGGAGGCAGTCTCTGGAGGCTCCGGGCTGGAGGGCGACACTGGAGACTCCGGACTGACGGGCGTCGCTGGAGAGTTCGGACTGGAGGGCGTCGCTGGAGGGAGGAGACGCAGAGACAGCCTGGTGCGTGGGGAGACCTACAGGAGGCCTAGTGCGTAGAGGAGGCACCGGACAAACTGGGCCATGGAGGTGCACTGGCGGTCTCGAGCGCAGAGCTGGCACCACCAGTTCTGGCTGGATGCAAATGTGGGACGCTGGTACCAAGCACACCGGCCTGTGAATGCTCAGCCTCGACACAGTGCGCATCACCCCATAGCCCGGGGCCTGACCAGTCACATGCTCGCCACGGTAAGCACGGGAATTTGGCTCAGGTCTCCAACCTGGCTCAGCCACACTCGCCGTGTGCCTCTCGGGCTTCCTTGCCAGCCGTGTTCCCTCATAATGTTGCCGCTCCGCCTTAGCTGCCTCCAGTTCCTCCCTTGGACGGCGATACTCCCCAGCCTGCCTCCACGGTCCCTTACCATCCAGGATCTCCTCCCATGTCCAGGAGTCCTATCTACCACGCTGCTTGGTCCTTTGGTGGTGGGAACTTCTGTCACGGCTGTTGAAGGATGAGGACCAAGGTGTAGCGTGGGGACCGTACATTTAACTTTATTTAAGAAATGACACTGACAAAACAATAAACAATACAAACCAAACCGTGAAGCTTACAGGTGGGAAAAGGGTACCTAAGTATGGTTCCCAATCAGAGACAACGATAGACAGCTGTCTCTGATTGAGAACCATACCCGACAAAAACATAGAAATGGAAAATCATAGAAACACAAAACATAGAATGCCCGCCCCAACTCACGCCCTGACCAAACCAAAATAGAGACATAAAAAGGATCTCTAAGGTCAGGGCGTGACAGGTACATATTTTACAGTTAGGAAATATATCCGTTTTCATTCTATGGGGTCTCAAAGGAGTGTAATACAATTTGTTATTAGATTATTTCATTTTTACATTAGTAGAGGAGCAGTATACCCTGTCACAAACCTCCGCCCATAACTCATCACCGATAGTCAGACCAAGGTCCTTTTCCCAGATTATTTTCAAAGGAGTAAAGGAGGAGCCTCCTTTCTCTTATATCTATAGATATAAGATATTTTGCCTTTAATGGATTGTGCTGTGACAAGAAGCGTTTCAACTTCATTCAACTGAGTTCTAAGCGTCCTCTTGGAAGTAAATGAGGAAATAACATGTCTAATTTGAAGATGTTTTTTTTTAAAGGGATCTTGGCACATTGAATTCACTGCAGAGCTCTTGAAAGGATTTTAGTGTAGTGGTTTTCTGATGAAATAGGTCTGAGAAGGTCCTGATTCCTAGAGTATGCCGAAGATTAAAGTTGGCATCCTTCAGGACTTTTGGCATGTCTGGGTTGCCTACTATGGGTGAGTGAGAACATATTTGGGAGGAAATGCCCAGGTATTTCTTACAGTCCCTCCACGCTAGTAGGGTGCTGTAAATTCACTGCAGAGCTCTTGAAAGGATTTCAGTGTAGTGGTTTTCTGATGAAATAGGTCTGAAAAGGTCCTGATTCCTAGAGTATGCCGAAGATTAAAGTTGGCATCCTTCAGGACTTTTGGCATGTCTGGGTTGCCTACTATGGGTGAGTGAGAACATATTTGGGAGGAAATGCCCAGGTATTTCTTACAGTCCCTCCACGCTAGTAGGGTGCTGTAAATCACAAAGGTCTTGGTTATGTTGCCCACTTCACTAAAATTATTAATGAATATAATTGAGCTTAGTGGCAATGAACCACAGGATTGGGCTTCTATCTGAATCCACGTTGACTCTTGTCTGTTTGTGTTCCATGTTAGCATGTTGCGGATTTGGGCAGACCAGTAGTACAATTGAATGGAGGGAAGGGCAAGACCACCCTTAGATTCAGGTTTCGATAGAGTGGAGAACATGATCCTAGGTTTTGTATTTTCCCATATAAATGTGGTGATGCTTTGGTTAGTTGTTTTGAAAAAGGAAACTGGGAGATGGCATGGGAGCATCTGAAATAAATAGTTCAGTCGAGGGAGGATGACATTAATTCTTCCTACTAAGATAATTGGGAGGGAGATCCAGGTTTGGCGATCACTCTTGTTTTGATCCAGGAGCGGAAGATAGTTTTCCTTGAAAAGTCTATTCAGATCTGGTGTTATGAAGATCCCAAGGTATTGAAACCCCTGTGTCTTCCATTGGAATGGACATATTGTCTTCATAGAGCTGGTGAGTGTAAGATTGAGAGGGCAGACAGTGGATTTGTTCAAATGTATCTTATAACCTGAAAACTTGCCATACTGAGCAATTGTGTTTAAAATGGAAGGGATTTCTCAGGGTTGGATATGTAGAGCAAGACATCATCGCGTAAAGCGAAATCTTGTGCTGTAGGCCACCTGCAGAAACACCCGTAATACTTGGATTGCTCCTTATCAACTCTGCCAGCGGCTCCGCCCCCAAGAGGTGGAGCAGGGGGGACAGCGAGCACCCTTGTCTTGTGCCCCGTCCCAAAGGGAATCTGTCAGAATTCAGTCCGTTAGTAGTCACCATGGCATGTGGATGAGAGTATAGTGATTTGATCCATTTAATAAAGTTTGGGCTCATATTGAACTTTTCTAAGACTGAGAACAGAAATCTCCACTCCATCCTGTTGAACGCCTTCTCAGCATCCAGTGAAGCCAGCAGGACAGGGGTCTTCTGTGCATTTACTTGATCAATATATATTTTTTAAAGACGCCGAATGTTATCAGAAGAGTATCTGTCTCTAATAAATCCAGTTTTGTCTGCTTCTATTATTTTGGGAAGAAGAGTGTTTAGTCTTTTGGCGAGCAATTTGGTAATTATTTTGTAGTCGAAATCCAACAAGCTTATGGGCCAGAAGAACGAGCAGGATAGAGGGTCCTTTTTGAGCAACACTGTAATGCGAGCTGTGTGCATTGATTCTGGGAGAAGTCCGTTTTTGCAAAAATCATCCAGCACTGGCATGAAAATAGGGCTAAGCTGGGGCCAAAACACTTTGTAGAACTCTCTGGGGAATCCATCTGGGCCTGGGGACTTGTTAGGTGGCATGGAGGTAATTGCCTCCAGGATCTCCTCAGGAGTGAAGGTGGAGTTGAGATCTTCTTGGTCGGTATCTGATAGTTTAGGTAGCGAGATTCCCTCTAGGAAGGAGTGGAGTTCTGCCTCCGTGTGTTTTCTCTCAGAGGTATATAGTTTCCAGTAAAAATCATGAAAAGTTCAATTGATCTTTTTTGGGTCTTATGTGACCTCGTCCTTTGCTGTTCGGATAGCCATGATTGTACGCTCTGACTGGTCTTTTTTTATTTGGTAAGCAAGCAATCTACTGGGCCTATTGCTATACTCATGGTATATCTGTTTAGTAAAGAAAACTTTTTTTTTAATCTCCCGAGTAAAGTCCAAATTCAGTTTGGCTTTGGCTGCTTTAAGTTGACTCCAGGAGGTGCTGTCTCACAGCATTCTAGCTCCCTTTCAAAATCTAGCCTGTGTGCTTCCATTGCTTTTTTCTTAGAGGAAGCATATGCAATTAGTGTGGCTTTGGCAGCGTCCCACATTGTGGCCGAAGAAACAGGATAATCTTTGTTGTCTTGTGTGTAATTGTCTATCCATGTAGTTACCAATGTATGGAAAGCTTTGTTTGATAGCATGGAGGTGTTGAATTTCCTGCTCTTTGACCTCGGGATGTTTTTGCAGAGGTCAAAGCGGAGGTGGACAAAGGCGTGATCTGAAAGTGCTATGGGTCCGATTGTACACGTGGCTGAATTTATGAAACTCTTTGGGATAAAAATGTAATCTATATGGGAGTAGGTGTTATGGGCATTAGAGTAGTATGTATAGTCCATAGATGAGCTATTTGTCTCTCTCCAGATATCTATCAGTCCCATCTCTTTAGTAAGAGATTTCAACATCTTTGCAGATCTAGGATTTGTGTTGGGGACTTGAGATGATTTGTCTAGGGTTGGGTTTAGAGTACAGTTAAAATCTCCGGCCACCACGCCAAAGGAAACACAATGCTCATTGAACAGGGTTATCATTTTTGACATGAAATCAGTGGTATCTGTGTTAGGAGCGTATATGTTTAAGATTTTAATTGGTTGTCCATACAGTGACCCAGTTATCAAAATAAATCTCCCCTCCGGATCAGATATGTTTTTTTCAATTATGAATGGAACATTCTTATGGATAAGTATTGCTGTGCCTCTACTGTTTGATTTGAAAGATGAGAAATACACCTGTCCCACCCAAGCTCTGCGGAGTTTGGCATGTTCAGCATCACAGAGGTGTGTCTCTTGTAATAGCGCGATGTCTGCTTTTTCCTTTTTTAGAGCACATAGTACCTTTTTCCGTTTTATTGCATGACCTAGACCATGGCAGTTCCATGTCAATAGATTTAAGGTGCTCGTCATCGTCATCGAACAATAATCGAACTTTAGTGCAAGTCATCTCTGGGTAAAGGTGGATAATAGTTACAGCTGCGTTCACATAAAAGGAAAATAAATGGTATACATAAAATAATAATCTCTGAACACTCCAGCCGAGTTCCCAAACAACAGTTAGCAACGCACAACGTCTCCCCCTCCCCACCAAAGAAATGCCTCCTCCTCTCCGCAACACATTGACAACGTAGCCCCCGTCCAGACCACATTAAAAGAGGGTGAAAATAAAATCAATAGCCCAGCCTACATATACCTCCCCCAGGGGACTTAGGGAACCACAAGTAATAATAGCAACGAAAAAACAGGGAAATAGAAGTAGGCTGAAACGTTAGTAGGTCTAGGTCAGGCTATAGAGCCTATCCCTCTCAGCTAAAGGAACATAAATATAGGTTAGACGGCTATAATGACATTTAGCGGGGCGGGTGGGTCTTTGGATATCGGCTATGTTGTCTTACCTCCTTTAGTAATAACAGTAATCGTATTTAGTCATTGGTCCATTTCTCATTGACCAGGATTGTCTTTCAAAAAACGTTTTGCCTCTTCTGGAGTTTTGAAGTGTCGCAGGGCTCCTTGGTGAAGAATCCTGAGCAGGTTTGGGTATTTGAATCCCCTAAAGATGCCTCGGTCAATGGAGTATTTCTTCACCTCATCAAACTCTCGGCGCTTTCGACGTATTCCAGCTGACAGGTCACGGTGTAAAGTGAGTTTGGCGTTTCCCACTGTAATGGTATTGATTTTCGCCGCCTGTAGGACTTGTTCCTTGACGGTGAATCTCAGGAAACGTATGGTGATTGGGCGCGGTGATTGTCTGGTAGCTGGTGGGGGCCTCAGTGCTCGGTGAGCTCTCTCTCTCTCTCTCTCTCTCTCTCTCTCTCTCTCATTCGATGGGCCTGTCGGTGGACAGGTGGAGCCACTTGGGAAGTTTGTCTTGCAGGTGGCATGTTTCCCTCATCTTTTTCGCCCAGATTTAATAGAACACAATTATTCCTTTGCCCCCTGTTTTCCAGGTCCTCTGTTTTCTTTTCCAGATGCTCTATTTTCTTTTTAGCATATCCTACTGTTTCCATGGCGTCTGTCAATAAGTTTTCCATGGATAGGATTCGCCCCTCTGCCTCATCCAGGCGCCTCGCGTTTATGGTTATCTTGTTGTTGATGTCAGGCAAAGCATTTTCCAGGATTTTCACCGTTCCCCCTATCGCACTGAGCTGAGAGTTAATGGCATCTAATTTAATGTTGAGTTCTGTATGTTGGGGTCTCAACTCAGAAAGGATGTATTTGACAGAGTGCGAGATTGGCAGTCATTGGACCTCAGGGGGGAATGGGTCCTCTTGCTCCTGGCTAATGGCGCTAGCTTTTTCTGAAGCTAGCTGCTTCTTGGAGGCTTTTTCCGTCGCTAATGCTCGAGTCTGGGTAAAAATGTTACCTGTATGTCGCCTTTTGTAGCCGCCATTAATTTTTGACTAAAGCTAAAGGAGTTTAAACTTGAAGTGGAGGTAAGATTAGGAATTGGAAACTACTTGTGCAGAGCTCTTAGTTCATGTGGTCATCTCTTCCATCTCTAGGAAGAGTCTTGGTGGTTCCAAACTTCTTCCATTTAAGAATGATGCAGGTCACTGTGTTCTTGGGGACTTTCAATGTTGCAGGTATGTTTTGGTACTCTTCCCCAGATCTGTGCCTCGATACAGTCCTGTCTCAGAGCTCTATGGACAATTCGACCTCATGGCTTGGTTTTTGCTCTGACATGCACTGATAACTGTGGGACCTTATATACAGTGCCTTGCGAAAGTATTCGGCCCCCTTGAACTTTGCGACCTTTTGCCACATTTCAGGCTTCAAACATAAAGATATAAAACTGTATTTTTTTGTGAAGATTCAACAACAAGTGGGACACAATCATGAAGTGGAACGACATTTACTGGATATTTCAAACTTTTTTAACAAATCAAAAACTGAAAAATTGGGTGTGCAAAATTATTCAGCCCCTTTACTTTCAGTGCAGCACACTCTCTCCAGAAGTTCAGTGAGGATCTCTGAATGATCCAATGTTGACCTAAATGACTAATGATGATAAATGCAATCCACCTGTGTGCAATCAAGTCTCCGTATAAATGCACCTGCACTGTGATAGTCTCAGAGGTCCGTTAAAAGCGCAGAGAGCATCATGAAGAACAAGGAACACACCAGGCAGGTCCGAGATACTGTTGTGAAGAAGTTTAAAGACGGATTTGGATACAAAAAGATTTCCCAAGCTTTAAACATCCCAAGCAGCACTGTGCAAGCGCTAATATTGAAATGGAAGGAGTATCAGACCACTGTAAATCTACCAAGACCTGGCCGTCCCTCTAAACTGTCAGCTCATACAAGGAGAAGACTGATCAGAGATGCAGCCAAGAGGCCCATGATTACTCTGGATGAACTGCAGAGATCTACAGCTGAGGTGGGAGCCTCTGTCCATAGGACAACAATCAGTCGTATATTGCACAAATCTGGCCTTTATGGAAGAGTGGCAAGAAGAAAGCCATTTCTTAAAGATATCCATAAAAAGTGTCGTTTAAAGTTTGCCACAAGCCACCTGGGAGACACACCAAACATGTGGAAGAAGGTGCTCTGGTCAGATGAAACAAAAATTGAACTTTTTGGCAACAATGCAAAACGTTATGTTTGGCGTAAAAGCAACACAGCTCATCACCCTGAACACACCATCCCCACTGTCAAACATGGTGGTGGCAGCATCATGGTTTGGGCCTGCTTTTCTTCAGCAGGGAGAGGGAAGATGGTTAAAATTGATGGGAAGATGGATGGAGCCAAATACAGGACCATTCTGGAAGAAAACCTGATGGAGTCTGCAAAAGACCTGAGACTGGGACTGAGATTTGTCTTCCAACAAGACAATGATCCAAAACATAAAGCAAAATCTACAATGGAATGGTTCAAAAATAAACATATCCAGGTGTTAGAATGGCCAAGTCAAAGTCCAGACCTGAATCCAATCGAGAATCTGTGGAAAGAACTGAAAACTGCTGTTCACAAATGCTCTCCATCCAACCTCACTGAGCTCGAGCTGTTTTGCAAGGAGGAATGGGAAAAAATTTCAGTCTCTCGATGTGCAAAACTGATAGAGACATACCCCAAGTGACTTACAGCTGTAATCGCAGCAAAAGGTGGCGCTACAAAGTATTAACTTAAGGGGGCTGAATAATTTTGCACGCCCAATTTTTCAGTTTTTGATTTGTTAAAAACGTTTGAAATATCCAATAAATGTCGTTCCACTTCATGATTGTGTCCCACTTGTTGTTGATTCTTCACAAAAAAATACAGTTTTATATCTTTATGTTTGAAGCCTGAAATGTGGCAAAAGGTCGCAAAGTTCAAGGGGGCCGAATACTTTTGCAAGGCACTGTAGACAGGTGTGGGCCTTTCCAAATTTTGTCCAATCAATTGAATTTACCACAGGCGGACTCCAATGAAGTTGTAGAAACATCTCAAGGATGATCAATGGAAACAGGGTGCACATGAGCTAAATTAGTTTTTTTATTCTGAAACATCTCAAAGATCGTCAATGGAAACAGGATGCACATGAGCTCAATTTTGTTTTTTATTTAAGAAAAATCTGTTTTCGCTTTGTCATTATGGGGTTATTGTTTGTAGATTGATGAGTGAAAAAATGAATTCAATCAATTTAATAGTAAGGCTGTAACTCAACAAAAATGTGGAAAAGTGAAGGGGTCTGAATGCTTTCCGAATTCACTGCAAGTCCAAAAATGTATGTAGAAACTGCAGATTGCCCCTTTATCTTACACTTGTTGGTTCAACGTCAGATGAAGACCTATTATAAAAGAGGGCATCCGTTGCTTTGCTAATCAGTTGGATTTGCTTGCTTGAAGCACCCTCTAATTTTAATCACTGAGGTCAACGTGGTCTCTCCCCACTGCTACGGTTCACTTCATCTTTTTTTGTTCACATGGGAATACAAGGCTGTATGGCATCGCAGGCTAGCAGTCCGTCCTTTCTGAAGGCCGCAATTATGTGACAGGATTATATCATAGATTATAACCGTTCTCTTTTGTCCGAGTCCCAATGGATTAATCTCACATGTCTGTATTCTTAGCCAGAGATGATACCCAAATCACACAATGAACATGGGGAACCTCTTGCCTGAAATAGAACCCTAGAAAACAAATCATTAACCTTACCATGATCAAAGGAAGTGCCCAGGACTCATAGACATACCAGTAATGTCCATAAACACATCTGGCAGCATCAGTTTGAAATGAAACACAATGAAGAACCTGAGTATTTTATAAAAATACTGTTTTACTGTTTATGAACAGGGCTGCTGTGAGATTTGTTGTTGCTTCCACTGCCTCTCTTTCAGCCAGAGCTTTGAGAGGGCCTAAACAGGCTGTGTTCAGGTTGTCAGACTTTTGGAAAGTAACAGATTTTTTGCACAACCATGCCTGTCTCTCTACAACCTCCCCAACCTCCAGAGAAGAAGGCATTCAACAGCAATGTATTGTAACTGTTGGAAGATTGCTTTCATAGCCAGCTCCAAAGCTATGGACAAATATAGATATTCATCATTAAGGCCTATACTGGCAGACAGATGTCTCACTGTATTTAGTCACTCATTTTTCATTAATTCTGCAGACTTGTTGTAGTGTCTCATGGCAATTTTCAAAATATTTTCAATAAGAACTTGATCTCTTTGTTGTCTTTTATGTAACTATGGAACATTTCCCAAGGTGTTATACTTTACTGTTGATAAGTACAGTAGGTTGGTGGGTGGGTAGTTGGATGGCTGATAGGTAGGTGGGTGGATCTGAGGTTGCATTGCTAGCTGGATTGTGCACTACAATAGAATGTACTTTATGAAAGGGAAGGACAGAGTGCATTACATGTAGAAATGTAATTAATTGCAGTGGAAACAATGTAGCATGAAAAACAGACATATAGTTAAGTCCAGAAGATAATGTTAATATAAGTATATCTGTTCACTGGGGTTAAGCATATTAGAATCTGGAAATTTATGAGACATTTTTATATTTTCCTTGCCTTTCAGATATAAATTCTGACCTGGATCAGAGATTGAAATAAATGTTAATTCACTTCAGGAATTATGAGCCAAGAAGTTCATTTTATTGGTTATCACCCGAGATAGTGTAAGGCTGCGGTGTCTAAAATCCATGTATCATATACCCACTGCTGCTGCAACGTTCCTGAAATATATGGAGAATAGCTCATGTTAATGACAGTTCAGTGCCTTGGAAGGAAATACATCTTGGAAACTTACAGCAAACCCATAACCCTGAGGTCACACACTATGCCAGTTTCTTACACAGTAGCAAATGCATATACTGCACGTACCTCAGGATGGAGAGCTGAACTCAGAATACACCAGTGACCTGAAGACATTGAATTCACCCTAATATAATCAACCGACAGGACCAGATTATTTGGTGTTTTTTGGGGATCCTTTTGATGGATATTGTATAGACAGTAGTAGGGTCACAGACAGAGTGGCCAAGATGGGGCTCAGTATCTCACAGTGTGGAGCATGTGGTCTGGAGTCAGAAGCACTACTGCTGGACCATACTCCAGTACCAGAATCATGTGTTATGATAGACAGGTAGTATTTGCATAAATGTAGATGTATGATGTCACCTTAGCGTGATTTGTGTCTCTCCTCTGCATTTTCGGATAATGTAGTTAACATTCTTTGAATAAAGAGATCATTGTCAAGCTCATAGTCCTGACCCCTTGACTGATGGGATGGCACAAGTTATTAAGTGTCTGTCTGGATATTGTGCCAACATCAACATCCTTCCTACCTAACAATGCATCTCCTTAGACTTGGGTCCCATGTGAATTGCTCATCACACAAGGCCCTCAATGAAAAAAACAGCTGCGCTGACAGATGTTCAGAAGGAACGAGTTCCCGTTGTGCAGGGAGGCAGACATTATTCCCAACTAGTATTACAGGAGGGAATTTGGAGCCTAAAGGGGATTTGGAGCATATTTCTGTCTGTCCAACTCCCTATTTCAATAGGCGGGAATCAGACAGGAGAAATCAAATTATTTGTTTACGTGAGGATTACTCTACTCTCCTTGGCTCGTTTTCACAAAGCATCTCAGAATAGGAGTGCTGATCTAGGATCACGTCCTCCATATTATTCATCATGATGACTGATCAAAACTGATCCTAGATCAGCACTCCTCCCCAAGCCTGTTCTTCCTTAGTCTAGCTCACCTATCATCAATACATTTACCTTTTAATAACAGCACACCCAGATGAGGAAGCACATTGAAAGACTGCATTCCCTGGATTCATGCATGGTGGTGACATATGTATTCAACTCATCCTGACCCTGGAGTCTCAGTTTAAGCCAAACTGCAATTTCGAGCAGTTTTAAAACAGATCTAGGAAGATCAGAGAAGATCAGAAACTCTTAGCTGAGACAGAAGAGTTAAACACATTCTTCCGTTCCTTGAATCAGTCAGACATCACAGCCGTATGCATCTCCAGACGACGTTGAGAGCCTGAACGGGAGCTCTATTCCCAAGGTGTGTTGTTTACTTGAGGTTGAGCTGCAGATGCTGAGCTGTGTTCATAAAATTACTCCAAATATCCAATTATCCATCTTTCAGGCTGTGGAACAGAGAGTCCTCCCCAAACCCCAAGAGGATGCCTGTAGTCCTGACACTAACAGAAAAGAAACAACTCCATGTCACAGTCTAAATATAGCAGGTTTTTTCTCTCCTCCTCCTTCTCGCCTCTCTCGCTCTCTCTCGCTCTGTCTGGAGGAGGATATAAAATACAAATATGCTATACACTGTGGACTGCTGCTTAATTGAAAGGTCAAGACTGGTCATTTTAATGTGTCAAACATGAATTAGTATGTATCGAGCATGTATATTTGAGGCAAAATATCCACTTTTTAAATGTTCCACCGTTTAGCCATTTTTGAGAGCATAGCCGTCTGCTTAGCAACTGTAACATAACTGTAACAGCGAAATATGATAGTTGATTTATTCTTAATTGTATTTGAGATGTCGAGACTAGTCATTTGATCTAAACAATTCACACTTAGTATGTACCGTATCAAGCATGCTCTTGAGGCAAATTATCCACTGTTTCAATTATCCACCATTTAACCATTCTTGAGTGCAGTCTGCTTAGCAACTGTAACAAATGAATGTATGGTTATGACTTTTGTTGATATATTCCTGAGCATTTTAGGTGAGGGGTTGAAGAGAAGATAAAAATCGATGCAAATCTTGTTTGCTATAGACCTAATGTACATTTGCTGAGTAGCCCTTGTTTTTTAGTCTGCATTTCAATGGATGGTTGGTTGAGACATTTCTTTCCCAGCTATTGAAGGAAGCCTCAGCTGTGGCAGGGAGGGCACACAAGAGGGTCACACGCGGTATCGATCAAGGTGCAAATGGGTATGACTCCATCAGCTCCAGTGGTCACTGTGTGTGTCTGAGAGATGTGGGAGGTGATGGAACAGTGTATCGATGGGACAGGGACAGTGCCAAGATTTTCTAAGGTGTTGTTGTTTGGTCCAAATGATCTTGGATAATTATCTTCTGCTGTCTATTATTATAGTCCTCCTGTTGAACTCCTTGAATGTGTTGATAATAATTGATAATAATAATGTTGATAATAATGCTAAATTATAATGCATTATCCCAATGTTTTATGACATCTCCAATTTACTGTAGCACATATTCACTTGAAGCAATTAAAGAATACTTTTTCGAAGTACGGTGAGACATGTTTTCAGGATAAAAATCTAGTCTGTCTCTTACACTGTGAGAACATCCACAACATATCATGTATTTTCTCCCTAATAGTAATGAGCTTAGTGCTAAGATGATACTAACAACCGTGACTTTGCTCTTGTTTTACAATGTGTTTGTGCACACTAGATAAACACTACAGATCAGATGTCATACTTTTATACATAGCACTATGTGTTCCTGCATTGTGTTTCAAAATCAGTGGAAAAGTCATTTCAATAGCAGTGGAACTTTTCAGAAATTGTTGGAATATAAACGGGTTCCCACTTCTGTTTCTAACCCAGGAGAGAATTCAACAAGAATTCTGCCAAACCCGACTTTCCTCACTGTTGGAGACTGCGAGGTAGCTTTTACATCTATCAATCTTCATATTGCCTTACAAGAAAATGGAGTGCCTGGAGAGAGGGAAGTGGAGGAATATTAAGAAACATAGACGCACAGCCGTGGTAGGAATCAAGCTGAAAATTAGTGAGGAAAAACGGGAATGAAATTGGCTGGGGTTGGAGGAGGAATGGTGGTATTCCACTGGGCTACCTTTTAATGATGTCTTGTGGCCCGCGGCTGTGAACCGCCAATGGCCTCCTCGTATGCAAAGTTCTTTGGAAGACCCTCTAATAGAATGATTGACTGCTTGGGCAAAAGCAACTGATGACAGCCTTCAAAAGCATTGCCCTCGTGTTTAATTACCCGGGGGCTTACAACACATGATGAATAATTGCCTCATAACCGCATGCATAAAGATCGATAATTGCCATTCTCGGCTTAGAATATTAACGATCAAGTTTTTTTCCCCCCTGTTTTTTTGCTGCATTACTCACTTCTGAGGACTCGTCAGCCGGCTATACGTGGTGGTTTTAATCTCTCTCTGACTAATTGTTAATACCCATCTTCCGTTATGGATCAATCTGTTGTGTGTGGAGACGTGTGTTTTCTCCTGGGCGGCTCATTTGGCTCATCCCTATGTGCACTTGCAAGCTCACAAATTGGGGAAAACAACCCCACCGCAGTCCAAAAAAAAAATCGATGTTCATTTTCACAATGAGTTCAAAATGGGTCAAGAAAAGACTTGTCTCTGAGGTGGTTAGCAGTTCATATATTCCTTGGTGTTGTCTCCTAGGTCTCAGAGTGATTCTCTCATTTCACTTGGAGAGAAGGAGAGGGGAAGGAGTGAGGCCATAACGACCTTCCTTTGTGTTCCGTCTAATTGGCCAGCCAGGGAAATCACATAGAATGGGGGGGACAGCAAAAACAAGCAAAAATGACCCCAACCTTTAGCACGTTGGTTGCTGTAGGTTCATTTACCTCAGTCCATCTACAAACACATAGCCTATTAGATATACAATTAGCCAATACACATTAACTCACATTATCTCGGAAACGGGATTAAAAAACATAATTTAATGGGTACAGAAAGATGTAGAACAGCAAAAAGAAGCACAAATGACCCCAGCCATTATCACATTGGTTGCTGTAGCTTAATTTACCTCAGTCCATCTACAAACACATAGCCTATTAGATGTACAATTAGCCACTAAACATTAACTCACATGAACTCACATAATACGTACAGAGAGATTTGTTAGCAGAAAAAGTATTTTATTAATAAAAGGTAAACAAATATGTTTGCTTTACATAACAATTTTTACAGTTTTACAGCTTATTTCCTGCAATTCTTCAGATTTTGCCATGGGGTGTGGATTATTTTCTTGCAATTTTAAAAGCAAGTTTTCTTGCAATTCTACACATTTTGACATGACTTCAGCCATGGGGGATCCCTGGAGGTCAGGGTGATATTAACAACATGGAGAAGAAGCAGCAGGTCAGGGTGATATTAACAACGTGGAGAAGAAGCAGCAGGTCAGGGTGATATTAACAACGTGGAGAAGAAGCAGCAGGTCAGGGTGATATTAACAATGTGGAGAAGAAGCAGCAGGTCAGGGTGATATTAACAATGTGGAGGAGAAGCAGCAGGTCAGGGTGATATTAACAACGTGGAGAAGAAGCAGCAGGTCAGGGTGATATTAACAACTTGGAGAAGAATCAGCAGGTCAGGGTGATATTAACAACGTGGAGAAGAAGCAGCAGGTCAGGGTGATATTAACAACGTGGAGAAGAAGCAGCAGGTCAGGGTGATATTAACAACGTGGAGAAGAAGCAGCAGGTCAGGGTGATATTAACAACGTGGAGAAGAAGCAGCAGGTCAGGGTGATATTAACAACGTGGAGGAGAAGCAGCAGGTCAGGGTGATATTAACAACGTGGAGGAGAAGCAGCAGGTCAGGGTGATATTAACAACGTGGAGAAGAAGCAGCAGGTCAGGGTGATATTAACAACGTGGAGAAGAAGAGGCAGGTCAGGGTGATATTAACAACGTGGAGAAGAAGCAGCAGGTCAGGGTGATATTAACAACGTGGAGAAGAAGCAGCAGGTCAGGGTGATATTAACAGCATGGAGAAGAAGAAGCAAACTTCACTGACAGGTAAGGCTGAATACAACTCACTGCTCTCAGGTTAGCTGTTATCATCAAACCTTCACACGTACAGTATTTATTTATTTAACCTTTATTTAACCAGGCAAGCCGGTTAAGTACAAATTCTTACTAACAATGACGGCCTAACCTTCTTCACCTCACATGAGGTCGTCTCCAACAGGGAGGAGAGAAGAGTTTGGCAGATTTCTTGTTCCATTTCCCATTTCATTTGGTATGTCTTGGTGTGTTTACCAATTGTCGAATGCAGAGTTTCAGACAACCAGTGGTGCCTTATAGCCTTCGCGTCAGACATCATTACTATATAGCCGGAATAATTTATGTTGAATGTCAAAATAAGCTGCTTTAATTATCTGAATGGTGTGAATTCACCCCCGATCACTTCAGACGTGACTTCTGAAGTGACCTCATTAATTCAGATTAAATTCACACCTCTCAGGGTTGTTGTTCACAGGTTCATTTCTCCTCCCCCGCCATCCTCGGCTTCCCGCCTCCTCAAACTGGACAATGAATAGACAGGACAGACACAAACAACAGAACACATAGGTTACGTCCAAAATGGCACCTTATTCCCTATGTAGTGCACTACTTTTGGCTAGAGCTTATCAAAAGTAGTGCACTAATTAAAATAAAGTGCCATTTGGGACGCAGTTATAGGGAATTGATTGAATTGTGGTATCGAAATACTTTCTTGGAATAGCACTTAAGGTGTTGGTTTTGTTAGCTGGCTATATAATGTTATTAAGTTGTTTAGAAAAAAAATCTGAAATACCTAAGAACACGGTGTCATTGAGGTTATTTCCTGTTGGCTGATTGTTATGTGGAGGTTGCAACACACTCTGGTCGTTTACCATAATTTATAGGCTTATGCCGGTTAATGATGATTTTAAACGCTGTCATGTCTGCTGTCATAAAATCCAAAATGTCAACATGTACAGTGACTTCAGAAAGTATTCACACCCCTTGACTTATTCCACATTTTGTTGTATATTTTTCTTTCACCCATCTATACCCAATACCCCATAATGACAAAGTGAAAACAATGTTTTTTCCAAATGTATTGAAAATTAAATACAGAAATATTTCCTTTCAATAAGTATTCAAACCCCTGAGTCAATACTTTGCAGAAGCACCTTTGGCAGTGATTACAGCTGTGACTCTTCCTGCTGTAAGGGCTTTCTACACCTGGATTGTGCAACATTTGTCCATTATTCTTTTCAAAATTCTTCAAATCAAGTTTTTAATTGTCTTCGATTTTCAAGTATATTTAATACAAAACTGTAGCTCAGTCTCTCAAGAACATTCCCTGTCTTCTTGGTAAGCAACTCCAATGTAGATTTGGCCTTGTGTTTTAAGTTATTGTCCTGCTGAAAGGTGAATTCATTTCCCAGATTTTGCCTGTGCTTAGCTCCATTCCATATCTTTTTTATCCTGAAAGACTCACCAGTCCTTAATGATTACAAGCATACCCATAACATGATGCAGCCACCATTATATTTGAAATATGGAGAGTGGTACTCCGTTATGTGTTGTGTTGGATTTTCCCCAAACATAACACCTTGTATTTGGGACAGAAAGTTAATATCTTTGCCATAGTTTTTGCAGCATTACTTCATTAACTTGTTGCAAAAGGGATGGATGTTTTGGAATATTTTTATTTTGTCCAGGTTTCCTTCTATTCACTCTGTCAATTAGGTTAGTATTGTGGAGTAACTACAATGTTGTTGATCCCTCCTCAGTTTTCCCCTATCATAGCCATTCAACTCTGTAACTTTGTAATCCCCCTTGATTCAAAATATGCACCGGTGTGTCAATCTAAGTTACATAACAAACAAAAAATCCCCATAAAAATTTGTCTGTTTAAGCTGAATCCACTGCATCTGCCAGTGTCGCACTTCCGCAGAGCTGGAGCAGTGTTTGTCAGACCAGGAGACATCCTGGAAATCGGTCTTCTCACAATGTATGAAGACAGTTTTGTGCCTATCCAAAAAAAGGGGTTAAGTATTGTATGAGTAAAAATATATATATTTCCTGAGTTTTTTTTTTATGTCTCCTAGATTTGGGACAGACACTTCAAAACCGTTTGTTTCCTATAATATTTTTTTGGACTGTCCTTTTTGCCATTTATGAATGTGTTATTCAATGTGTTTCTATATACTTTAGTAGTAAAAACCAAAATCAATATAATTTTTTTGTAATTTTCTCACCTTTTTCTCCACAATTTTGTGATTGTCTCATCGCTACAACTCCTTAACGGGCTCAGGAGAGGTGAAGGTCGAGTCATGTGTCCTCTGAAACATGACCCACCAAGACTCGCTTAATTTTGTAACAACAATTAACCACATTTCTCTTATTTCAAGTTTTAAAAAATGTAATATCCTTTGCCTAACACTCAAAATTCCACATTAAGGTATTTTTTCTCTCTAGATGTTATTCTGAGAGCCTTATCAGATCTATATAATCTATGGACTGACTGCATCATTTTGCCGTCAGGGTCACCTTTCACCTCTATGCAGAGATCCACAATGTATTGGGAGACTTTTCATTATGCCCTCAACAAAGACAGCTCTTATTTCATAGAGTTTCGGGTAAGAAGGCAGAAATGTGATAACCACACTGGAGAGAATTTGTCACCTGAAACGTGCTGGTTAAGTCGCACACAAAACACACACGCACGCACGCACATGCATGTGCACGCACGCACGCACACACACACACACACACACACACACACACACACACACACACACACACACACACACACACACACACACACACACACACACACACACACACACACACACACACACACACACACACACACACACACACACACACACGGCATGTCAGCAGCTTTGTCATGCCGCTAGAGCAATTATATAGCAATTATATATGGACAATTGGACAATTATATTCCTCATTGAGTGGGACAATTATATACCTAATTGAGGGTCGATAATTATATACCTCATTGAGGTTGGACAATTATCAACCTCAGTGAGGGTGGACAATTATATACCTCATTGAGGGTTGACATTTATATACCTCATTGAGGGTGGATAATTAAGTGAAAAGTAACAGTTGGGAAGTGAAGACACAGACATGGTTGCCTAGTATCTCTTTATGAGGTTTTGAAACATTCGGGACAGAATAGAGCGAGAAAAGTTGCTGTAGCAACCGGTCTAATCAGTTCTGGCCATATTTTCTAACTTTACCCTCATTAAGGCAGGCGAGTGACATTTCACTATAGCGCCAAGGGACCCAACAATGCAAATAAATGGAGAGAAACTCAGTGACATTTAACTACAGGACCAAGGGAATCGTACATTTAACTACAGGACCAAGGAACCCCTACATTTAACTACAGGACCAAGGGAACCCTACATTTAACTACAGGACCAAGGAACCCCTACATTTAACTACAGGACCAAGGGAACCCTACATTTAACTACAGGACCAAGGAATCCTACATTTAACTACAGGATCAAGGAATCCTACATTTAACTACAGGACCAAGGAATCCTACATTTAACTACAGGACCAAGGAACCATGCATTTAACTACAGGACCAAGGAACCCTACATTTAACTACATGACCAAGGAACCCTACATTTAACTACAGGACCAAGGGAACCGTACATATAACTACTGCACCAAGAAACCCTACATTTAACTACAGCACCAAGAAACTCTACATTTAACTACAGCACCAAGATAACATACATTTAACTACAGCACCAAGAGACCCTACATTTAACTACAGCACCAAGAGACCCTACAATACATTTAACAACAGCACCAAGAAACACTATACAAATAAATGGAGAGAAACACAGTGCCCATAATTATAATGGCCTCCTTATTCTACTTTTAATGACCCAATCAAATTCTCAAGGTCAAATATCTCAAGAAAGATAGTCTTGTCAGCCCTTACCCTACCAGTACCATCTCACATCACGGTTGGCTAATGGAAGGGGAATAGTTCCACTTAACCCTGCATTGGGGCATGTTGGGAAATGGAGTATCATGAGGCTAATAGCTCTATCACTTTACTCCCTCATACTTTTCTCCACTTTCAGATTGGTTTAAGAAACCCCCATCACGGTGTTCTTGTTGCTTTAATCCCTCAGGCTCACCTAATGAAGGGGTAATGAAAAGTTAATCCACATAGCTAGCTTCGTTTTTACTGTGCCTTTGGCTAATGCTGCTTTTAACTTCCTTTAGCTTGCCGGCTCTCTCATTAACTTTGAAATCACGAGTCATTAACAACAGGTTGTTAGGGGCAACCCCGTCGGCTGGCCTTTGCCAGAGCACTCTGCCACTCTGACTGTGGAATATTCTGCTGAAGGAAGTTTAAAGCACAATTAGGGAGACAAATTCCTTAGCACACACTGACCTCTAATGAGAATACTGGCTGGGTTTTCAGGGGCTCTTACCGTATCGATTTCACTTAGTTTCGAGGTCTCTAAAGGCAGGTACCTTAGCGGTTAAGCTTGTTGGGCCTGTAACCGAAAGGTTGCTTGTTTGAATTCCCAAGCTGACAAGGTGAAAATCTGTTGATGTGCCTTTGAGCAAGGCACTTGACCCTAATTGCTTATTTAAGTTGCTCTGGATAAGAGTGTCTGCTAAATGACGTAAATGTCAACACATTTTAAATGTCTCTCCCTTCAGGGCCAGCGAGGTTGCCCGCCAGAACTCTGGCCAGACTGTGTCAGTTTCAGCTGGAGTTTATAGACTTGTTTAATCCTAATTTTCTTCTTTTAAGTGTGCTCACTAAGAGTTGAGTTCAGTGAGATAATTGGAAAAATGCTTAACATAGTGTACTTTGTAGATATAGGCTTTTTGAACCTGTCTGTCAATAGCGGCTTATAAGGCAGCCTTATTTTTATTTATCAGAGTGGCAAAACATATTGATTTGTTATGTCTGTATTTTTACATTAAATTATTAATTATTTAAAAGGGTAATTAAGCAATAAGGCCAGAGGGGGTGTGGTATATGGCCAATATACCACGGCTAAGGACTGTTCTTCCGCACAACGCAACGCGGAGTGCCTGGTTACAGCCATTACAGCCCAGGTGCCTTATTGCTATTATAAACTAGTGACTAACGTAATAAAAAATGTTTCGTAATACCCATGGTATATGGGCTGATATACCACAGCTTTCAACCAATAAGCATTGATGGCTCAAAACCACCCAGTTTAAAATTTAAAATGAATCACTCCCAACATTTCAAGCAGAGATGGGCTATTAGTTATTTAAAATGACAGCAAAGGTTAATACTGTATCTTGTCGTCTTTCCTCACAGTTCATTTTGTTCCGAATAGGAAATGGCTCGCTCTCTTGTCTCTTCCTTTGCCTGCAAGTTACAATGCCATAAAATGTCATAAAACACATCTGACCGTGCCAACAATAAATAGTGATTTGATTACAAATGGTTAATGCAAGGGCAAACAAGTGTATAAATGTTGCATTCCTGGGGCTTTCTTGACAGCGCTCAACAGATTACCAATTCATCATTTTGGGGCTGTGGAGTCGTCCCACCAGCGATGCTCAGGAAAATGAGAATGAGTTTAACGAATAGGGATGAGGCTAATTCATCTGTCCTTGCCAGACCACCAGTTTATATAGCTGGATATCAGACTTGGGTTCAAATACTACTTGAAATCTTTCATAATTTGAATATTTGCTTTTGTCTACATGAAGTGCCAGATGGAAATTGTTTGCAGATTGAGCTAGGCAACCTGAATCAAGCCCAGCATTAGTTTTTGAACTCAGACCTGCTGTATTCCACTGTATTTCAAGATCTTCCATAGCAGAATGGAAGATTTCATGCATCCCCAGAGAGACAGCCAGAAAAATACCACCATGTTCTTCGCTGGATATGCTAGATAAAATCACACATATAATTAGGAACATATTTCAGTAACACTCTATGAAATAACTTGTGTGCAATGCATTATGCATGTGTTTATGGCCTGTACGTTGCCCACATTTTATATAAACAAATGATCCTACTTCTCTATCAGCCTAGTAGAACATCATGCTATGACTGATTTCATAGAATACCACTCAAAAGTTTGGACACACCTACAGTGTGAAAAACACCTAGAGTTTTCTTTGTTTTCAGTATTTTCTACATTTCTACAAGCTGGCTGAGAAATTGCCAAGAGTGTGCAAAGCTGTCATCAAGGCAAGGGTGGCTGCTTTGAAGAATCTCAAATATAAAATATATTTTGCTTCCTTATGAGTTATTTCATAGTTTTGATGTCTTAACTGTTATTCTACAATGTAGAAAATAGTAAAAATTAAGGAAAACCCATGAATGAGTAGATGTATCCAAACTTTGGACTGGCTCTGTATGTTGTCCTCATGTTTTCTCCTCCTCACATGATTTCATATGTTCTTTTACAATGATAACAATGTGTTTGTCTTTAGACTATGTATAAGTGCAGATGTATTTTCTGATTAACTGTGAATATACACTGGATTCTGCATGCCTCAAGACTTCCACTTGATCTAGAAACAGAAGATAGAGGAGAGTAATGGAAGAGTTTAATTCCAAAGCTCTATATGTCCATTTTCAGTAATGTTGGTCAATTAGTTTATATTGGTCAAAGAAATCATAAAAGAGATGGGTGTGTTGATTCACTATCTACAGTAATTATGGCATGGGGTTGTTCAATGAGAAATGTATCTGTTTAAAATCTATGACTTGATGGTTTCATTTCACCACGACAAATAATTAGCAAAATGCTACATGTGTCCGCCTCACTCTCAGAGAAACAAGTATTACTGCTAGGTTTTACACAGTCAAATATAACAAATAACTACATTTTTAACAACTGTACAAATGATACATATGTGACAAACACATTTAAAAAAAATAATCTAATACAGTAATATGAGATACACATGTAAAACATTTACACTTAAGCCATTTAGCAGATGTTCTTATCCAGAGCAATTTACAGTTAATGCATTCATCTTAATGTAACGGGTTTCTTCTAACTCCTCCTCTGACGAAGAGGTGGAACAAGGATCGGACCAAAATGCAGCGTGGTTCGTTCGATACATCTTTAATGATGAAAAAACACGAACAATACAAAACAACAAAACGTTGAAAACCGAAACAGCCCTGACTGGTGCAACAAACACAGAGACAAGAACAATCACCCACAAACACACAGTGAAACCCAGGCTACCTAAATATGGTTCCCAATCAGAGACAACGATAATCACCTGACTCTGATTGAGAACCGCCTCAGGCAGCCATAGACCAATCTGTACACCCCACACAACCCCAAGATGAAACACACTACAAATAAACCCATGTCACACCCTGGCCTGACTCAATAAATGAAGATAACATAATAAATATAGACCAGGGCGTGACACTTAAAATAGCTAGGTGAGACAACAACATACAGTAGCACAGTCAAATATACAGGATACGAACATTCCATTCCAGCTAAACAATGGATATAGAGCTTTAAACAAAAAAAATATTTAAAAAAATTACACATCTAAAATCGATGAGTTAAAAATCGGAGAAGAGTAACATTTTACACACATATGAAGGTACCCATAACCAATCACTTCTGATGAAAAAACACACATCTGAAAGATTGATGTAGCGTTTTGGAAATAAACTCTTCAATTACATACGAATTAGTGAAAACTACCAGAGAACGTCGAGGGTACTGTGTGCACTGGCATCTCTTTCACATTTTCGGCAGTCCACATGCTGTTGTGTCCATGCTGTAATTTTCATCAGATGCAGATCAAACAGGCTGGGTGTCTGTCATTGATTTTATCTAGTCTTTGGGGACTCTGCCTCTGCTTGGGCACCACCTGGGCCTCTCTTATTGTGCCAATCACATTCCCCTGTCCCTGCAGGAGGCTCAGTCTCTATCTCTCATTTCTCCTGTTTTCTTTCCTTCTTTCTCTCTCAGGCAGGAATGTGATATTAACTGCAGAGTATTCATCACCGGAAAAGTGTTGCTGTAGACACACACACAAGCACGCGCGCCCACACACACGCACACACACACGCACACACGCACACACATACACACAATTAAACTACATACACAGCATCTATGACAGAGACAAGCAATGGTTGCATGTTTGTAAGAGTGGAGTATTCTCTAGAAGTGTATACAGTCAGCTAGTAAATGGATGACATGGATAACTGTGCAAGAAGTAACTAACTGTCTATTATTGCCAGGTACAAAATGTACCAGTATCATTCAAGTGACTGCTGGCTTTTAATCCCACCCTTTCTCTATGTAGTGCAGCACCAGGGACACTGTCTGTAAAGTACTGTACAACCAAACAGGGACATTGAGCTGCTGCTGCTCCCTAAACCATTGTCTTCCTCTTTCCCACTGGGGAGGTGATTATCTATTGTCACACTCAACCACAGTGTTCCAGTTCCTATCACAGTGGAGGCATCCACTATGCAACAGTGCCTGGATGGTACTTGATGCCTTCTCTCATGATTTAAGACAGATTCAGGGACTAATTTATGGGGGCCTGCTCTGTAATTGTGCAGGCATGTCTTTGCATACCAGATCCTGCCAATGAGTTATGGCTCTTGTGGTACACCACGGCCGCTATGCCAGACAGTCCATTTTTGCATAGTTAGAAATCAATTTATGAGCGTTTACGTAGGCTGGGTGGTGTCAAGCTGGTGATGACTTGGGCTCTCTGAAGCCAGTGACTGTTGTAACCCCAACACATCCACTCATCTTAACGAGAAAAACACAGTCCCATTCTACTGCTTATGTATTTTTTACCGCCGATATTTGATGCTAATTGGTTGGACGCCCCAATTACACTTTATATTAAGTTGTTAATTACAATGACTCATTGGAATCCTTAATTTGAGTCCATTAATTTGAGATTGTTGGAGAACATTGAAGTTGACCTGGCATAAACCACTGTTAGGGTGTGTTTGTGGTGTGAGTGGTTCACTTGGTGGTGGTGCATTTGGTTATACTTGTGGGTATAACTAAATGCATGCTTTCTATTGCTCTCACTTACTTCCTTTATCCTTTTTTATCCCTCTGGGTCATAAGTCATTTTATTATTCAGTCCTACAGTAGATAGTGTGCCTGATTTTGCTTTTAAAATCCGAGATCATTGGATCTGGCTGTAACATTTGAAGATATGGACAGCAATATTTTTTCGGGGGGAGAACGAAGCTATTTACCTCTACATTTATAAATCCGAAGTTCTTCTCCTTCACAGCAGGGGGTTTGATAGGAGAGGGGTGCTGGCCAAAAAAAATCAAGATTAGCTGAATCTCAATTTCAGCCAGTCTTGGTTCAGCAGAATTTATCTCTGATGATGGAGAAATGTATTGGAGAACGACCAACATTTCTACAGCAGCCAGCAAAGTTTGAAGCTCTGCTTTAGCCTCCGCATTTGTATTTCAGTAGCTGAGAGCCACACCATAATCTGCTATTTCATTTGTAGCATTAATTAAATGATGTTCGCTTAGGTTGGCTTTGTTGTGGCCTACTGAAATGAATGGCCTATCGTGTAATATTGTGTAGAAAGAAGGACCTGGGAAGTCCCTTTCCCCTATAGGAATCTTTCCCTTGTCTTGGCCAAAATGGAAGGAGTTGGAGGGTTGTGAGTGTTCCGTTGCTAAGAGGGAACGGTTGGTATTTCCACAACAAACATGTGACAGAGTCTTCCGTTAGCTTAATGAACTGGAGGTTAGAGGTCTTGCACGTCATGACTCCAGCTGTCTTTGCATTAACCAGGGGTGCTGTACCAGGATCCAATTGGAGTAGGGTGGAGAGGCCCCATATCTATGGCTAGCATAGGGGCCGCTGGGCCAGTGGGAAGGAATTACCAAAGGGCTAATGGAGAAGAAGCCTGCCTTGCACTTCATGATTAATTAATTATAACATTCTGCTTGATGGCTCTCTGAGGACCATGGTGCTTTACCGCTTGCTGCTGATGCACTGTCTGCCATTGATGCTCTATCACCACAAGGAGCGAGACATGTAAAGTCACACGGTACACTACCATGTTGCTTTACAAATTACCAGTCCTAATTTGATAGAGGGAATAATAATTGGCAGATTCATTACACTCTGTATTAAACCTATTTTATAGAAACATATGCAATTACAGTGATACTGGACATGCTATCTTGAACCCTTGCTTAATTACTGTACTTTGGTTCCAATGGAGAATTTCTTCTTTTTACGATATGGCTTTAATTTATTCACATTGTTCACGTCTTTGATGTTCTCAAAAGGCTGTGGTATAGATTATAGGAGTTCATCATTGTAGTTGGATTGCTGCAATTAATTCGATGAAAAATGATTTGAGCCAGGGCAAGATAGAACGTCATAAGGGATTTCCACTAGGCTTATCAAAAAAGTTTTCTGCATTGTACTTGACTCTTCTTTTATCCTGCCACCAAAACCAGGGGACTGTAAACTATTGGAACTGGAATAAAAAAGTGTGGTTTACATTTCAAATGAAAGAGATTTATTGGCAGATACCAAGTATGCTAATCCTAGTTTCCAAAAGTAAATAACAAACACTGGACATGGTAGCATTGCCAAACCAAACTTGTTTATGGTTTTATGTGATATTGGTCTGGACACGTCTTGCTTTCTACCGGGAGGCCATATGAAGTCCTCACAGAGCCCTTGGCACAGCTAATAGGCCAGCTGATATATTGGAATATTTGCAGTGGGCCCAGCTTGAAAGCTGTGCCTCGAATTCGTCCATTCGTCCCTGTTGGAGGCACTTTGGCACAGAAAAGGCATTCTTCTAACGGCCTAATTCGGGTCATTTCACGGAACCAGTCATCTAAACAAGCTAAGAGGCCCACCGAGGTGCTTCGGCATACTGCATGAGGTAGAAACCTCCATCCTAACAGGACATCTGTGACATGGCAATCTGTTCTCTCAGACATCTCTTGTTGTTGTTTTCGTTGTCAGTTTTGCTTCTGCTGTTGGAATGCTGATTTATGTACATTACCTTTTGTGTAGAACTGCAGATATATTATAAACTGTCTGTATGGCTAGAGAGAATGTAGTAGATGGATGTGAGTGAGGGTTAAGTGTGGTAGGAATCACAGTAAGTGTTGAGACAGAGTGACAATGAAATGTCACAGAAGAGTTGTGCAAGCAGATACCTCGACGGAGAGCAGGGTGAAATTAGAGTAGGTAAGTAAGACTGGCAGATCATTTCCAATCTGGAGGCTAAAGGCACAAGGTGAAGCCATGGTAATTGTCTGCTCAGATGAAAAGCTCTGTAATGACTGCAAAACCATCCTTTGCTGACATCGGCAGAAAGGGAGGCCTCAAATAATCCATAATGCACCTGTGTTGTCACGGGAACTCAAGTCTCACAGCACTGCATACTCTTCGGCGAACTATTCGAAACAATATGTCCCCATGAAATACTAGTTGAGTTAAACGGAATTGCCAATTTTCAGACTGCGTTCCTAGTTTCTTCCAGTCAAATGTATTTCCATTGATGTAATAGGCCTCATTGTGTACCTCATAATATCAAGGAATTATTTATCCAAACAGTCTAATATAAACCATGTACTGCAGTCTTTCACCATTTTATTTGACTGTTGACTTTTCTGTGCTTTTGGAACTGAAAAACAACATAATTGTCTTCCTTTTTGTTTTGATATTAGACGCATGTCCTCAGCCATGATTGCTAATTACTTTTGACATAATTTTCCCAAAGTGGTAATCATGCCCTTACCATTGATTGCAAGTGCATGAAACCCGGTAGGACTTTTTCTGTTCCTCTTTTCAGCATCCACCATTAGGAGGTGGAGAAGGCTTATGGACCATGTAATAGATCAAGCACAGCCCCAGGAGCCAGATGTAATAATAGCAATAAATATTAATAAAAGATGTGCCGCAAAGCTCTCCTCCCTCCTCTTAATATCAATACGGAATCCAATGGTGCCGGACATACCTCTCTATTGATCCTGGAGCTGTGCAAAGAATAGAAATACATGTCTTTTTCTAATTCCGTAGCCTGCTTTATCACAGATAAGTGATTTTTATTGCGTTGAACCAAGGCTATTGATCGGGAAGGTGTTCAATATAAAACACATTTTTCTGTCAATTAGTCAATAATAAGAATGTCTCAGGCCTTCTCTGTAAATGTCTGATTTGACTCAGTGGTTAATATACACAAACACATAGGGTGCATGATAAGGGAGGTATAGAGAGGGTGTCATAGACAACACTGTGCATAGGGAGGGTGTCATAGACAAAAAGTGTGCATAGGGAGAGTGCCATAGACAACAGTGTGCATAGGGAGGGTGTCATAGACAACAGTGTGCATAGGGAGGGCGTAATTTATATTTTCTGCATGGAATCAGCAGTGTTAAATGGCAAATTTTTATCTTGCAAAATCAGATTCCCTATTAGACTTGAAATGGACATTTCTCATTACAACCAATCATGGGTAGCTTCGTTTCTTTAATAGCCTTATAGCTATACATACAGTATACTTTTTTCATGAATGCTTTACACATTTAAGGATACATCAGAAAATGTGGGTGCTGTTTTTTTGCCTTCAAACCATTATGCTATGTTTCACCATAGTTTGTTCTAAACTCAGCAAAAAAAGAAACGTCCCTTTTTCAGGAACCTGTCTTTCAAAGATAATTTGTAAAAATCCAAATAACTTCACAGATTATCATTGTAAAAGTTTTTAACACTGTTTCCCATGCTTGTTCAATGAACCATAAACAATTAATGAACATGCACCTGTGGAATGGTCGTTAAGACACTGACAGCTTGCAGACGGTAGGCAATTAAGGTCACAGTTATGGTCACAGACTGAATACCTCCCTCTGCAGCTGGATTCTGGACTTCCTGATGGGCTGTACCCAGGTGGTAAGGGAAGGTAACAAACACATCCGCCACACGATTCTCAACATGGGGGCCGCTCAGGGGTGCGTGCTCAGTCCCCTCCTGTACTCCCTGTTCACTCATGACTGCATGGCCAAGCACGACTCCAACACAATCAAGTGTGCAGATGACACAACAGTGGTAGGCCGGATCACCGACAACAATGAGACAGCCTATAGGGAGGAGGTCAGAGACCTGGTCATGTGGTGCCAGGACAACAACCTCTCCCTCAACCTAATCAAGACAAATGATTGTGGACAACAGGAAAAGGAGGACCGAGCACACCCCCATTCTCATCGACGGGGCTGTAATGGAGTAGATTGAGCGATTCAAGTTCCTTTGTGTCCACATCACCAACAAACTATCATGGTCCAAGCACACTAAGACAGTTGTGAAGAGGGCACAACAAAACCTATTCCCAAGATTCCGCATGGGTCCTCAAATCCTCAAACGTTTCTACAACTGCACCATCGAGAGCATCCTGACTGGTTGCATCACTAAAGAGGGTAGTGCGTACGGCCCAGTACATCACTGGGGCCAATCTTCCTGCTATCCAGGGCCTCTATACCAGGCGGTGTCAGAGGAAGGCCTTAACAATGGTCAAAGAATCTTGCCACCCTAGTCATAGTCTGTTCTCTCTGCTACAGCACGAAAAGCAGTACCTGAGTGCCAAGTCTAGGTCCAAAAGTTTCTACCCCCAAGCCATAAGACTCCTGAACAGCTAATCAAAGGGCCACCCAGACCACTCTTTTATGCTTTTGCTACTCTCTGTTTATTATCTTTGCATGGTCACTTTAACTCTACCTACATGTACATATTACCTCAATTACCTTGACTAACCGGTGCCCCCGCACATTTACTCTGTACCGGTAGCCCTTGTATAAAGCATTGCTATTGTTATTTTACTGCCAATGTTGAATTATTTGTTACTTTTATATTTTATGTTCAAATTTTGACTTATCTATTTTTTATATAACACTTATTTTTCTGAAAAAGCCTTAAAGCATTGTTGGTTAAGGGCTAGAAAGTAAGCATTTCACTGTAAGGTCTACTACACCTGTTGTATTCGGCGCATGTGACAAATAGAACACAACCTCTCTCTCACACTAACTCACACGCCCCCACACACGAACACACACAAGCTGGACACAGGAAACAGGCCCTCAATAAAAAAGAATCCCTTCTCTAGACACAAGGTTCCGTGACTCCATCAAAGGCTAAGCTATCTCAGTCCTGATTATTCAGGATGTCTCACACCCTTACACTTTCAGCTGATGATGTTTTATTTATTGTACCAAAGCCAAATCCATCACGTCAAATCCTCTGGAATGTTACGGACTGAGCTTGCGTGCAAAAAAAATGGATTGGGTCCGGACTAGCAAATGAGGACAGCTGTAAATGAGAGGAAGCCCATTTGAACTATTTCTACAGTGTTTTTGGCTGGTTGCCATGACCACACCTGAATACACCAGCAGTGTAAAGGTTGGGGGTCAAGAATATAAACCATGAGCATCTCATTAGTCAATTATCTCCCTCCTGCACCAGCTGTGTGATTTGCAGGAGGCATGGACTTGCATGGAGGCAGCATATGTATTTCAAGGAAGCTGTTCGCTTCTTCTTTCCCACTCACTTATATACACACATATATATATATATATATATATATATATATATATATATATATATATATATGTATATATATATATATATATAACATGTAATTATGTTATATATATTATACAGTTGCTAATATGTTCTTGAAAAGAGGTGTAATCCTTATGCAATAGCACGGTCATCCTTTGCTTATTATCTGCATGGTGGCACTGTTGTAAATAGGTTAATTATAATTTATATAGTATATATAACATATGGAGTGTGAAAAGAATGACGACCTCGAACATTAAAAGAATGATGATCAAAAAACGATTTTTCTTGTCAGTGAAATGTCAGGGTAACCAAATCAAATCAAACCAACGTTTATTTGTCACGTGCGAGGCTATAAAAATAAACGAGGCTACATACAGACACCGGTTAGTCAGGCTGATTGAGGTAGTATGTACATGTAGATATGGTTAAAGTGATTATGCATATACGATGAACAGAGTTGCAGTAGCGTAAAAGAGGGGTAGGCGAGTGGTAGGTGGCGGGTGGCGGGACACAATACAGATAGCCCGGGTTAGCCAATGTGCGGGAGCACTGGTTGGTCAGCCCAATTGAGGTAGTATGTACATGAATGTATAGTTAAAGTTTGTAAGTTGTTTTTTTTCAAGCAGAAATTTGCTTCCTGCAACACTAACGCAAAAAACTTCTGGGACACTGTAAAGTCCATGGAGAATAAGAACACCTCCTCCCAGCTGCCCACTGCACTGAAGATAGGAAACACTGTCACCACTGATAACCCACCGTAATCCATCGTAATTGAGAATTTCAATAAGCATTTTTCTACGGCTGGCCATGCTTTCCACCTGGCTACCTTCTACCCTGGTCAACAGCACTGCACCCCCAACAGCAACTCGCCCAAGCCTTCCCTGTAACAGCTTTCTTCTGTTGAAGGAGGAGCGGACCGAAATGCAGCGTGGTATGTTTGAGACATGTTTAATGAAGAACGAAAAAACACGAACAATACAAAAACAACAAACGGAACGTGAAGACCTAAACAGTCCTATCTGGTGAAGACACAGAGACAGGAACAATCACCCACGAAATACTCAAAGAATATGGCTACCTAAATATGGTTCCCAATCAGAGACAACGATAATCACCTGACTCTGATTGAGAACCGCCTCAGGCAGCCATAGACTATGCTATACACCCCACACAACCCCAAGACGAAACACACCACAAATAAACCCATGTCACACCCTGGCCTGACCCAATAAATGAAGATAACATAATAAATATAGACCAGGGCGTGACATTCCCCATCTGGACCACTACAAATCAGCCGGGCTAGACAATCTGGACCCTTTCTTTCTAAAATTATCTGCCGAAATTGTTGCCACCCCTATTATTAGCCTGTTCAACCTCTCTTTCGTGTCGTCTGAGATGCCCAAAGATTGGAAAGCAGCTGTGGTCATCCCCCTCTTCAAAGGGGGGGACACTCTTGACCCAAACTGCTACAGACCTATATCTATCCTACCATGCCTTTCTAAGGTCTTCGAAAGCCAAGTCAACAAACAGATTACCGACCATTTCGAATCTCACCATACCTTCTCTGCTATGCAATCTGGTTTCAGACCTGGTCATGGGTGCACCTCAGCCACGCTCAAGGTCCTAAACGATATCTTAACCGCCATCGATAAGAAACATTACTGTGCAGCCGTATTCATTGATCTGGCCAAGGCTTTCGACTCTGTCAATCACCACATCCTCATCGGCAGACTCGACAGCCTTGGTTTCTCAAATGATTGCCTCGCCTGGTTCACCAACTACTTCTCTGATAGAGTTCAGTGTGTCAAATGGGAGGGTCTGCTGTCCGGACCTCTGGCAGTCTCTATGGGGGTGCCACATTCTTGGACCGTTAACCCACTGTTCCTAGGCCATCATTGAAAATAAGAATTTGTTCTTAACTGACTTGCCTAGTAAAATAAAGGTAAAAAAAAAAAAAAAACATTTTACAAAATAGCCTCCAATACCCTACCCAACAAATTGGATGCAGTCTATCACAGTGCAATCCGTTTTGGCACCAAAGCCCCATATACTACCCACCATTGCGACCTGTAAGCTCTCATTGGCTGGCCCTCGCTTCATAGTCGTCGCCAAACCCACTGGCTCCATGTCACCATAGCATCTCCCACCTGTAGCACACGCTCCAGCAAGTATATCTCTCTAGTCACCCCCAAAACCAATTCTTTCTTTGGCCACCTCTCCTTCCAGTTCTCTGCTGCCAATGACTGGAACGAACTACAAAAATCTCTGAAACTGGAAACACTTATCTCCCTCACTAGTTTTAAGCACCAGCTGTCAGAGCAGCTCACAGATTACTGCACCTGTACATAGCAACTACCTTTTTCCCTACTGTATTTAATTGATTTATTTATTTTGCTCCTTTGCACCCCATTATTTTTATTTCTACTTTGCACATTCTTCCATTGCAAATCTACCATTCCAGTGTTTTACTTGCTATATTGTATTTACTTTGCCACCATGGCCTTTTTTTGCCTTTACCTCCCTTATCTCACCTCATTTGCTCACATCGTACATAGACTTGTTTATATTGTATTATTGACTGTATGTTTGTTTTACTCCATGTGTAACTCTGTTGTTGTATGTGTCGAAATGCTTTGCTTTATCTTGGCCAGGTCGCAATTGTAAATGAGATCTTGTTCTCAACTTGCCTACCTGGTTAAATAAAGGTGAAATAAAAAAATAAAAAAACTGTGCATATATGATAAACAGAGAGTAGCAGCAGCATAAAAAGTAGAACATTTGATTGAGGTTAATTAAACAACTTCTCTAGGATAGGGGGCAGCATTTGAAATTGAACATAGAACATTTGGATAGAAAACACTCTGAAGTTTCTAAAAACGGTTTGAATCATGTCTGTGAATATAACAGAACTTATGTAGCAGGCGAAACCCCGAGGACAAACCATTCAGATTTTCAATGAGTTTTCATTGGGAATCCATATTTCTAAGGGACTTGCTTGCAGTTCCTGCTGCTTCCACTGGATGTCACCAGTCTTTAGAAATTGTGTAATGAAGGAGTACGGCCATCTTAAACGAGTGTCACTTCATGTGTACTGTTTGATAGAGGCGCAAGACCAGAAAGCATGCTTGAGTTTGTTTTATTCCTGTATTGAACACAGATCATCCCGTCTTCAATTTGATCGATTATTTACTTTAAAAAATACCTAAAGTTGTATTACAAAAGTAGTTTGAAATGTTTTGGCGAAGTTTACAGGTAACTTTTGAGATAGTTTGTCGTCACTTTGCGCAAGTTGGAATTATTTTTCTTGATCAAACGCGCCAAATAAATTGACATTTTGGATATATATGGGCGGAATTAATCGAACAAAAGGATCATTTGTGATGTTTATAGGACATATTGGAGTGCCAACAGAAGAAGCTCATCAAAGGTAAGGCATGATTTATATTTTTATTTCTGTGTTTTGTGTTGCGCCTGCAGGGTTGAAATGTTTTCTCTCTTTTGTTTACTGTGGTGCTATGCTCAGATAATAGCTATATAATAATTGCTAATATAATAATTGTTTTCGCCGAAAATCCATTTTGAAATATGACATGTTGGCTGGATTCACAACACGTGTATCTTTAATTTGGTATCTTACATGTGTGATTTCATGAAATTTAGATGTTTATAGGAATTTATTTGAATTTGGCACTCTGCATTTTCTCTGGCTTTTGGCCAAGAGGGACGCTACCGTCCCACATATCCCAGAGAGCTTTTTAAGCAAGACATGGAAACAAATTAAGCAATAGGAATTTCATTGCAGTCAATGGAGATAAGAAGAAGCCAATGGTGAGAGCTCCTCCTAAATGTAAATCCGGAACACTCCAATTAGTATATGTATATGTATGGTATGTATTAATTTGTGGATGTCCATCATTTATTTTGGATGATATGTTACGAATTACAAATCTTATGATATGTTTGAGAATTGTAATTCATACAATATGTTATGAATTGCAATTTGTAGAAAATGTTGCGAATTTGCAAAATGTATGATATGTTATGAATACCAATTTGTTGTGGCTAACGTTAGCTAGGTGGCTAATGCTAATGTTAGCTAGCTGGCTAATGCTAACATTAGCTAGGTGGCTAACGTTAGCTAGGTTAGGGGTTAAGGTTAGGGTTGAAGTTTGGGTTAGGATTTAGGTTAAAGGGTTAAGGTTAGGGTTAAGGGAAGGTTAGCTAAGATGCTAAGTAGTTGCAAAGTAGCTAAAAAGTAGTAAGTAGTTGGAAAGTTGCTAATTAGCTAAAATGCCACAGCTGTCTGTGATGAGATTCGATTTCGCAACCTTTGGGTCGCTAGATGTTTGCGTTATACACTCACCCATCGGCTCCAACCTCCAACCACCCTACTTTAATTTTTGCCCTAACCTTCTGTCCTATGTAACTATACCAAACTTAACTTATTATACTCAAATTGTTCCGGATTTACATTTACTATGTTACGTCTAGTCTATAAGACCAAGCTGACTCTCTGGATAACAAATAAATGTTTTTGTACTATGTAAATCATTTCGATTTTGGCATGTTGATTTGATGTGAATGGAGGTTGCATGCACTTTTGTGTCAGGGTTTTGATTTGCACACTGAGTTATATGCTGTGGGAAACTCCAGAGCAGAGAAGAAGATCTCTGTAACTTAACATGTCTAACATTTTTAAACTCACAGGTTGTACATGCCTTCTTGGAGAGATATACAATTAGCTAAAAAACGAATATTGAATAACAAAACACTACTCTGCTTTGCAATTTGCGAATTTCAACTTTAAAAAGTACAGGATGTGTTCTCTAACTAGCAAAAGGTGTTTTTGAAAGTGCAGCAGCTATTCTACTTCAGCTCAGCTTTATTCTTCCACTCCTATCAGTTTTTTCTCCATCTGTGATATGAATGATGTATAATGCAGAAGTCAAACTCCCTCAGAACAATGGACGGTATTCTTATTCCTGTCAGGTTCGGCTGTAATTGCATTCTCTTTAGTGATTTGAATTCTGACACTTCATTTTAACAATGACAGTATTGTAATTGCTCGGAACAGTCACGGTAGAGCATTGAATGATATCAAAATACAGATCCCACCTTTCTCCCTCACAACTCTCGCTAGTCACTTCTAGCAAAGCTGCACAGAGGCACTACTGCTACTGATGTCTTTGCTTTTCAACTGAGATTGTTATAGTTTCACAACATGTTTCAGTAACAATGCTTCCCAGCTGTGGATCTTTTTTCCTTCATGTAAAAAACAAACATAATGCACACATATCAGTAATTTGAAGGTGACAAGGCTGAATGCTATTGTATTCTGACTGCTCAGGCTCGTACTCAGAATCCAGGAGTAGTGTTATAATTAATTGAGCCTTGTCTGTTGCTTGGCATCCATTTAATTATATCTTTGGAGAAGGAACATCACTGAAAACAAATTGCACAAACAGTAGACCTAAATCAAATACTCCCTCAACCTGTCACAATTCACTTGTTAAAACCAATGGAATTGCGTCGTGTGGTCATGATACAGGGGGAAAAAGGCATATTTCCTATAGAAAAGGAATGACGGGAAATGTCATTTAATGGTTGAGAATTCCTGCAGTTGTTTTATAGAGGCGCATAAGGTCGGCGCGACCATGTTTAGGATGCTGCTCGGCCGTGAAGAAGAGGGCCCTGGTGCCACGAGCCAATTGCCACCCCTCAGATGCCTCACATGAGTTCCACCAGCAGCCATGTTGATTTAAAGTTTGACAGCAAATCCCAGGAGTGCGTTGTCTGGGGCTGGAAATGCGTTATAAGTCCATGATCTGGTTTATCGGAGCGAGGCCCCTACTTTCTCTCCCATCCCTCCAATGATCTATGTTCATTCCCCTGGGATTACGGAGGCGAATAACATCCTCGAACACACCCACTAGACCGATTAACACGGGAGACCTGGGGACTCAGAGCAGCATAGAACCATGAAGAGCATCAATGTCAAAGACTAAGTTAGAGGGACCGGCAAAGGGAAAAATCGCAGAAAAAAGTTGCCAATGATAGATAGGAAGGAGATTCAAAGTGAATCCTTTAGCAGATTGTTGGTTCCGCTTGTGGCTGATTTGTGGCTGATACTCAGGACAGGGGCTTCCCATCCTGGGAGGCTTGTCACACCAAAGTGGGCCAACTCTGGGTGTGTGTTCGCCGTGACCCAGTTGTAGTGCAGAAGGAGCAGGATCCCGTCATCAATAAAGATCATAGAGGTGAGTACTGTGGATGAGGGTGACGTTTCTGTATGAAAGAAGACTGTACAGTGGGGTCCAAAATTATTGAAACCCTTGACAGAGATGAGCAATAATTTCTATGAATTAAATAATTCAAATACTGAGCTATAATTGTATGCACACATTTTTGGTGAAATTATATTAATTTATACTAATACAATTGCTCAGAAAGATCTATTTTATTTAACAAGTAATCATTTCCTTCTTATGGGGGGTCAAAGTTATTGACACCCCTGTTTTCAATAACCTTTTTTCCCGACACCAAATCCACCACTCGTGTGAGTGGCAAAAGAGCTCTATTTTCATGTCATCCAACAAATGTAAACACCTGGAGTTTGATAAACGGAAACTGGATTGGATCCAGTGCTTTGGTCAGATGACATGAAAATATAGCTTTTTTGGCCACTCACACCAGTGGTGGGTTTGGCATCGAATTGAGAATGCATGAGCAGAAAAGAACACCATACCTACTGTAAAATATGTTGGTGGATCTTTAATGTTATGGATCTGTTTTGCTTCCACTGGTCCTGGGGCCCTTGTTAAGGTCAATGGCATAATGAACACGACCAAGTACTAGGACATTGTTTTGCAGAAAACCTGGATCTTCCAGCAAGACAATATCCCCAGGCACACATCAAAATCCACAAAGAAATGGTTAATTGGCCACAAATAAAATGTTGCAATGGCCATTAAATTGTCCCCATTGAAAACCTGTGGTTTGAATTGAAGAAGGCAGTCCATAAGCACAGATGAAGGATATCAAGGATCTGGACAGGTTATGTATGGAGGAATGGTCTAAGATAATTTCTAATGTTCTCTCCAACTCATTAATCCTTTTAGAAAAAGGCTCAGTGCAGTTGTCCTCGCAAGGTGAGTTACTGAATTGTATTGAAAACAGGGGTGTCAATCATTTTGACCCCTACCTGTTTAACACAAATGTCACATAAATGTCTTTCTCGGAGCAATTGTATTAGTATTAAAGAATATAATTTCCCCCATTTTTTTTTGAGAATACTAAATAGCTCAGTATTTGAATTCTTTATTTTTTTTGGTCGTTATTGCTCATCTTTCTTGAGGGTGTCAATCATTTTTGACCCCACTGTACATCCCTTTTTGGCATTGGGTTTGGCATGATGGGAAAGTAGCTTGTCTACTTATAGTGTTTCTGAAAAGGGCAATTAGAGATTTAGTTCTTCTGACAACATTTGTAGAGTAATTGTGTGTGCCTGAGAACTGTTAGGTTGACGAGGATGATTCAAAAACCTGGAAAGATATATAATAACAAAATGTACTGTGTAACTAACTACTACGTTACTACAATGTAACTACCATATAACATATCATAACTATTAGGTCTACTTTAACCTAGATCTATTTAAAATTTAACTAATTTTTCAACATTATGGTCCTTTGATTTGGCTTAAGGTCTTAAGGCCTGAAGGCAGTGCACAAATGGAATAGTGGTCCTCCCAAGCCTTACCTTGTGGATAATGAAACTCATGTTCGACCACCTGTGAGCGGAGGGAGATAATTACCATCAGGAGGGCCTGAAGTGCTAATAATGGTCTGTCCAGAAGGTCTGTCATAGTCCACTAATTGAAAAGTGAACCAGCAGCCATGTGACTTGGTCATGCATCCCAAACGCCACCCTTTTCCCGACAAAGTGCACTACTTTTGACCTGGTTCAGGTGAAAAGTAGTGCACTATGTAAAGAATAGGGCGCCATTTGGGACACAAGCGTGGACATGCGTCAGGTAAAGAAGCTAAAGGTTTATTCAGAGGGAGCCATTATGGAAAATGCATACTTGCCTGGCTTTAACAGGGGGTCAACTATAATGGAGTCATGCTCAGGCTGTCACACATAGGGCCTATAATCAACTGGGGCAAGGACGTGCTGGGCTAACCGCTAATCCGTAGCCAGTGCACTTGAATGTACCTATTTTACTGCCCTTCGGATTATTCTTGAGCATACCTATTTTACTGTCCTGTGGGTTATTCTTGAGCGTACCTAGCCTACTGCCCAGTGGGTTATACATGAGTGTACCTAGCTTAGTACAATTATTTACATTTTTTTTAAATCCATGGGTCAGAGAGAAAAAATGTGCAGTATTTAGATAATGTCATGCTATTTTACACATTTTACCATGAGGCTCAGAGAACAGGTTTTTCTTTTAGAGCTCAGGGAATCTTGAAAGATGGAACAATCTCAACTTTTTCTCACAAATATTTGTCTTAATATTAACACAATTTTAAATATATATTTTGATAGACCAAAGTATCAGCTATCACACCATGTAAAGGAACAACCTCCTATTTATTTTTATAAAATGCAACTGTCAGGATTTACAGTGCATTCGGAAAGTATTAAGACCCTTTGACCTTTTCCACATCTTGTTATGTTACAGCCTTATTCTAAAATTGATTAAATTAATGTTTTTCCTCATCAATCTACACACAATACACTATAATGACAAAGCAAAAACAGGTTTATAGACATTTTTGTAAATGTATTAGAACTAATATACCTTAGCTACATAAGTATTCAGACCCTTTCCTATGAGACTCTTCCTTGAGATGTTTCTACAACTTGATTGGAGTCCACCTGTGGTCATTTCAATTGATTGGACAGGCACACACCTGTCCATATAAGGTCCCACAAATGACAGTGCATGTCAGAGAAATAACCAAGCCATGTGTCAGGACCCGGTTTCGAACCTGGGTCTCCGGAGTGAGAAACAGTCACTTAACCAACTGAGCCACGAATAGACAGCAGAACCCAGAAGATGAGGCAGACACAGCAGTACTTAAGACGGTGTATTTAATAAAGAAAAAATCCTAAAATACAAAAAATGGCAAATCCAAAAGGTGGTAGGTAAAACACAAAAAGACCTCAAAAGAAACTCACCAAAAATAAACAAAAACAAAAAACAGAATACCACAAGAACGTCACCCGGAATCGACAAGAGCACACAGAACACTAGGGCAGGGTGCTAACATACAAACACAGAGCACAGAACTGAGGGAAACAAAGGGTTTAAATACAATCAGGGGAAACGAGACACAGGTGCAAATAATAATGGGGATCAAGGGAAAAACATAGGGACAAAAAGCACAATGGGGGCATCTACTGACCAAAACCCGGAACAACCCTGGCCAAATCCTGACAGAATCCCCCCTAGGAACGGCTCCTGACGTTCCTACCAGCTCTCTCAGGGTGGAGAACCCTGAACTGACGAATGAGGTCAGGGTCCAGGATGTCTTTGGCAGGAACCCAGGAGCGCTCCTCAGGACCGTAGCCTTCCCAGTCCACCAGATACTGCCAGGACCGCTGCACCCGGCGGGAATCCAGTATCCGGTGGACGGTATAAGCCGGCTGGCCTCCAATGACACGAGGCGGAGGGGGAGGTCTGTCTGCCGGGACAAGGGGAGAAAAAACAACAGGTTTTAACAATGACACATGAAATGTGGGATTAATCTTAAGGGATCTGGGTAAGTGTAGGCGATAAGAAACTGGGTTAACTCTCCTGGCAACCTTGAAGGGACCGATGTATTTTTGGGACAGCTTGCGAGACTCCACCCGTAGAGGTAAGTCTCTTGTGGAGAGCCAGACTCTCTGGCCGGGGCGCAGGGTAGGCCCGGGACGGCGACGTCTGTTGGCTTGTTGTTGATACCTCTGTGAGGAACGCATCAGATTAAGACGGGTCTTCCTCCACATAAGCCGACAGCGTCTGACGAACCTCAAGGCTGAAGGCACTCTGACTTCTGCCTCCTGGTCCGGGAACAATGGAGGAGCATAGCCAAACTGACACTCGTGCGGGGACATACCAGTGGAGGAGGAGCGCAAGGTGTTGTGCGCGTATTCGGCCCAAACAATAAAGGATGACCATGTGGACGGGTTGTCACGAGTCATACATCGGAGGGTGGTTTCCAGCTCTTGATTCATCCTCTCTGTTTGGCCGTTGGACTCCGGATGGTACCCTGAAGATAGACTGGCAGAAGCCCCCATGAGTTGGCAGAAGGCCTTCCAAAACCTTGAGGCGAACTGGGGACCTCTGTCAGAAACCACATCTTGAGGAATGCCGAAGACTCGGAACACATGATTAATTACCAACTCAGCCGTTTCCTTGGCAGAAGGTAACTTAGTCAGAGGGACGAACCTGGCCGCCTTTGAAAACCTGTCGATTATGACTAGGATAGTAGTATTGCCATGGGATGGAGGAAGTCCAGTAATAAAGTCCAATGAGATATGGGACCAGGGTCTGTGGGGAACAGGTAAAGGGTGAAGGAGTCCTTGAGGGCGGAGGTGAGAAGATTTGCCCTGGCAGCACACGGGGCAGGCATTGACGAAAGTGGCAACGTCTTCTCTTATGGTAGGCCACCAGAACTTACGCTGGATGAACTCCAAGGTGCGACCTACGCCCGGATGACAGGTGAGGCGAGAGGAGTGCCCCCACAGAAGGACCTGAGTCCTCACTGCCTTGGGGACAAACAACCGATTGGCAGGGCCTCCTTTAGGGTCCGGTTCGCTAGCTTGAGCACGTCTCACGGTATCCTCAACTTGCCACGAGATCGGAGCCACAATCTTAGCAGCAGGAAGGACAGGCATGTCCGTGTCATCTCGAATGGCAGGAGCGTAGACTCGGGACAGGGCATCCGGTTTGAGATTCTTCGACCCGGGCCGATAGGTGAGGATAAACTGGAATCGATTGAAGAAAAGAGACCATCTAGCTTGTCTAGAGTTCAATCGCTTCGCCTGCTGGATATACTCCAGATTTTTGTGGTCCGTAAGCACTTGAAACGGGTGAGAAGCCCCCTCGAGCCAGTGTCTCCATTCCTTCAATGCCATCTTAACCGCTAGGAGTTCACGATCCCCCACATCGTAGTTCCTCTCAGTCGGGGTAAGCCGGTGTGAGAAGAAAGCGCACGGATGAAGCTTCTTGTCTTCACCCCTCTGAGACAGGACAGCTCCAACACCAACCTCTGATGCGTCTACCTCCACCACAAATGGTTCATCCGTAGTCGGTAGTATCAGGATGGGAGCAGAGAGGATGCGCTGCTTGAGTCCTTGGAAGGCCGTCTCAGCTTCTCTTCCCCCCAAAAAAACTTGCATTGCCACCTTTGGTTAAAGCTGAGAGAGGAGCTGCCACCAAACTGAAGTTCTTGATGAACTTGCGGTAAAAGTTTGTGAAGCCCAGGAAACGCTGAACATCCTTAACGGATTTGGGGGTGGGCCAATCCGCTACCGCCCCTACCTTCCTAGGATCCATTTGGACTCGACCGGGTTCCACTACAAATCCCAGGAATTGTACTCGGGATGAATGGAATTCACATTTTTCCGGCTTAACGTACAGATGGCTGTCCAGGAGGCGTTTGAGTACTTGTCTGACATGCTTAGTGTGTTCTTGAAGGGAGCTCGAAAAGATGAGGATGTCATCCAAGTAAACGAACACAAATATGTTAAGCATATCCCTAAGCACATCGTTTATGAGCGCTTGGAACACCGCTGGGGCGTTGGTCAGGCCGAAGGGCATCACCAAGTATTCATAGTGACCAGTAGGCGTGTTGAAAGCGGTCTTCCACTCGTCACCAGGTCTGATCCGCACAAGATGGTATGCGTTCCGCAGGTCAAGCTTAGTGAAAACAACTGCTTCCTGGAGCAGCTCGAAGGCTGTGGCCATAAGGGGTAGCGGGTAACGGTTACGGACGGTTATGTCATTGAGTCCCCGGTAGTCGATGCAAGGACGTAATCCACCATCTTTCTTGGCCACAAAGAAAAACCCTGCTCCCGCCGGGGAGGTAGATGGACGCATGAGGCCTGCTTCCAGAGGGTCCTTGATGTAGGTATCCATAGCAGCTCGTTCGGGTGGAGATAGGGAAAAGATCCGACCCCTGGGGGGGCAAGTGCCCGGAAACAGGTCGATGGGGCAATCGTAAGATCTATGGGGTGGTAGCATGGTGGCCCTCTGTTTGCTAAACACCATTTTGAGGTCATGGTAACACTCGGGAACTCGGGTCAGGTCGATGGATTCTAAAGACTCGGGAGTAGAACTCGGGGAATTCTGGAAAATACAAGTAGCTTGGCACGTAGGACCCCACTGCTTGATAGTGCCCACAGACCAGTCGATGTGAGGGTTATGGCTGTGAAGCCAGGGGTATCCAAGGACGAGAGGGAACTCGGAACAGGAGATCAAATGAAAGTTCATCAATTCCTGGTGTTGTGAAACTGAAAGTCTCAAGGAGGTAGTGACATGAGTGACAAGTCCAGATCCCAAAGGGCTTCCATCCAATGTAGTAACCCTCATGGGGTCACTTAGAGGTTCAGAGGGAACGCCATTCTCCTTCGCCCAGACACCATCCATGAAGTTACCTGCGGCTCCAGAGTCTACCAAGGCTTGAAGGTGAAGCTTGTGGTTGTCCCAGGAGAGGGTGACTGGAATGAGCAGACGGGAGTTGGACGGATGGGAGGAGGTTATGTTTCCCGTTACAGTTCCCCCCGGTCTGTACGGGACAGAGCGTTTCCCTGGAGCCCGGGACACGTGGAACGGAAATGGCCCGGTTTGCCGCAATATAGACAGCGTCGCTCCCTCATCCGGCGGTCTCTCTCAGCCTGGGAGATGCGTCCAATCTGCATGGGTTCCGGTGGAGCCAGCGATGATAAAGGTGGGGACTCGGAGCTGGGACTGATAGGGGCTAGAGGTCTACGGTTGAGTTCTCTCTCTCTCAGACGCTGGTCAATGCGTGAGGCCAACTTGATCAGGGACTCGAGATTGTCCGGTGGTTCCCGAGTGGCCAGTTCATCTTGGATAGTGTCGGAAAGGCCTTTCAGAAAGCACACCGTGAGCGCCTCGTTGTTCCAGCCACTCGCTGCTGCCACCGTGCGGAACTGGATGGCATAGTCCGTCACGCTGCGCCAACCTTGATGGAGAGTCAGGAGCTGTTTGGCTGAGTCAGAACCACTGCTTGGGCCTTGAAACACTCGTTTGAATTCCTCAGCAAAGGCAGAGTAGCTGGCACAGCAGGAACTATGGGCATCCCACACAGCAGTAGCCCAGGCCAGGGCTTTTTCCGACAGCAGGGTGATGATATATGCGATCTTAGACCGGTCGGTGGGAAACGACGAGGGTTGCAGCTCAAAGGAGAGAGAACATTGAGTGAGAAACCCTTTACAAGCACTTGGATCACCTGAGAACCGTTGGGGAGGTGGAAGACGAGGTTCAGCCAGGGGGTTAACTGCCATGGGTACGTGAACTTGAGGTACTGGGACGGGAACTGTTGCCGGGGTAAGTCGATCAGATATTTGCTTAATGGAAGTCAGCATCTCCGACAGAAGATGAGAATGTCTAGCCATTAAGGCCTCTTGCTGAACCAGGGTGGCTTCGTGGCGTTGGACAGTCTCCTGGTGGTGGGACAGCGTGGCAAAAGGTCCTGGGAACTGGCTGCCTCTGGGTTCATTTTTGGCTCTGTGTTTCTGTCAGGACCCGGTTTCGAACCTGGGTCTCCGGAGTGAGAAACAGTCACTTAACCAACTGAGCCACGAATAGACAGCAGAACCCAGAAGATGAGGCAGACACAGCAGTACTTAAGACGGTGTATTTAATAAAGAAAAAATCCTAAAATACAAAAAATGGCAAATCCAAAAGGTGGTAGGTAAAACACAAAAAGACCTCAAAAGAAACTCACCAAAAATAAACAAAAACAAAAAACAGAATACCACAAGAACGTCACCCGGAATCGACAAGAGCACACAGAACACTAGGGCAGGGTGCTAACATACAAACACAGAGCACAGAACTGAGGGAAACAAAGGGTTTAAATACAATCAGGGGAAACGAGACACAGGTGCAAATAATAATGGGGATCAAGGGAAAAACATAGGGACAAAAAGCACAATGGGGGCATCTACTGACCAAAACCCGGAACAACCCTGGCCAAATCCTGACACCATGAGGTCGAAGGAATCGTTTGTAGAACTCCAAGACAGGATTGTATCAACTTAAATCAAACTTATGTGCCCATAAGCCCATAACCAACACTGCAGTTCAAGAAAGAGTTTAAAAAAAAATATTAACCAAATAAACTAAAGTAAAAAATAATAAAAAGTGACACAAGAAAATAACAATAACGAAGCTATATACAGATGGGTACCGGTACCGAGTCAATGTGCGGGTAGTGCAGGTTAGTCGATGTAACGGTTCTCGTCTGTCGAAGGAGAAGCGGACCAAAATGCAGCGTGGTGGTTATTCATGTTCTTTAATGAAAGGGAACTCGACATGAAATAACTAACAATTGTCACGAATATTACCGAAGGTGACTCCCCTTCTTGTTCGGGTGGCGCTCGGTGGTCATCGTCGCCGGTCTACTAGCTATCACCGATCCGTTGTTCTGTGTTCCTTTGGTTTTGTCTGATTGGTATCACCTGTTTCTTGTTTGGTTGTTAGGGTAGGGTTATATATAGTTTGTTCAGCCCGCTTCTGTTTCGTGCAGGCTTGTTCGTCTGTTCTATGTTTGAGTGTATTTTGTTTGTATTTTGGGTTTCGCGCTGTCCGTTAATATTTCTGATCCTTTGTTTTCCTACTTTTGTTCATGTTATTTTTCCGGGACATTAAAGCATGTTTTTTCCCACATCTTTTGCTCTCTGCGCCTGACTCCACACCTCCTCACTCATTTGTCGTAACAACAATACAAAACGACAAACGGAACGTGGAAACCTATACATCCTATCTGGTGAACAACAAACACAAAGACAGGAACAATCACCCACAAAATAATCAAAGAATATGGCTGCCTAAATATGGTTCCCAATCAGAGACAACGATAAACACCTGCCTCTGATTGAGAACCACTCCAGACAGCCATAGACTATGCTAGATACCCCCACTAAGCCACACACCCAATACCTAACAAAACCCAAGACAAAACACACCACAATAAACCCATGTAACACCCTGGCCTGACCAAATAAATAAAGACAAACACAATATACTTTGACCAGGGCGTGACAGTCGAGGTAATTTGTACAGGGGTGAAGTGACTATGCATAGATAATAAACAGAGAGTAGCTGTCACTATCGTTGGAAGCATACTCGGACCAACCTGCAGCGTGATCTGGGTTCCACATCTTTTTTATTTAAAGTAAGTGAACCACCCAACAAAACAATAAAGAATAAACCAAATGTTACGCCAATGGAGTGCTAACATGCAACAACACATAAACAATATCCCACAAACCACAGTTGGAAAAAAGCTCCCTAAATATGATCCCCAATTAGAGACAACGATTGTCAGCTGCTTCTAATTGGGAATCATACAAAATCACCAACATAGAAAAACAAAACTAGAACCCCACATCGAAATAATAAACTAGACTAACCACCAGTCATGCCCTGACCTACTCTACCATAGAAAATAAGAGCTCTCTATGGTCAGGACGTGACAGTAGCAGCAGTGTACAAAACACATGGGGGGGGGTGTCAATGTAAATAGTCCGGTGGCCAGCAGTCTTATGGCTTGGGGGTAGAAGCTGTTAAGGAGCCTTTAGGTCCTAGACTTGATGCTCCAGTACCGTTTGTCGTGCGGTAGCAGAGAAAACAGTCTATGACGTGGGCTTTCCTCTGACACCGACTATTGTATTGGTCCTGGATGGCAAGAAGCTTGGTCCCGGTGATGTACTGGGCTGTATGCACTACCCTCTGTAGGGCCTTACGGTCAGATGCCGAGCAGTTGCCATACCAGGCGGTGTTGCAACCGGTCAGGATGCTCTCGATGGTGCAGCTGTAGAACTTTTTGAGGATCTGGGGACCCATGCCAAATCTTTTCAGTCTCCTGAGGGGGAAAAGGTTTTGTCATGCCCTCTTAATGACTGTCTTGGTGTGTTTTGACCATGATAGTTCATTGGTGATGTGGAAACCAAGGAACTTGAAACTGTCGACACACTCCACTACAGCCCTGTCGATGTTAATGGGGGCCTGTTCGGCCCGCGTTTTCCTGTAGTCCATGATCGTCTCCTTTGTCTTGCTCACATTGAGGGAGAAGTTGTTGTCTTGGCATCACACTGCCAGGTCTCTGACCTCCTCCCTATAGGCTGTCTCATTGTTGTCGGTGATCAGCCCTGGCACTGTTTTGTTGTCAGCAAACTTAATGATGGTGATGGAGTCTTGTTTGGCCACGCAGTCGTGGGTGAACAGGGAGTACAGGAGGGGACTAAGTACATACCCCTGAGGGGCCCCATTGTTGAGGATCAGCATGGCAGACGTGTTGGTGCCTACCCTTACTACCTGGGGGCAGCCAATCAGGAAGTCCTGGATCCAATTGCAGAAGGAGGTGTTTAGTATCAGGGTCCTTAGCTTGGTGATGAGCTTCATGGTGTTGAGCTGTAGTCAATGAACAGCATTCTCACATAGGTGTTCCTTTTGTCCAGGTGGGAAAGGGCAGTGTGGAGTGGGATTGACATTGCGTTGTCTGTGGATCTTTTGGGGCGGTATGCGAATTGGAGTGGGTCTAGGGTATCCGGGAGGATGCTGTTGATGTGAGCCATGACCAGCCTTTCAAAGCACTTTATGGCTACCGACGTGAGTGCTATGGGGCGGTAATCATTTAGGCAGGTTACCTTCGCTTCCTTGGGCACAGGGACTATGGTGGTGTGCTTGAAATATGTAGGTTTTTCAGACTCGGTCAAGGAGAGGTTGAAAATGTCAGTAAAGGCACTTCATCTGACCACTTCCGTATTGAACGAGTCACTGGTACTTCCTGCTTTAGTTTTTGCTTGTAAGCAGGAATCAGGAGGATATAGTTATGGTCTGATTTTCCAAATGGAGGGCGGGGGAGAGCTTTGTATACATCTCTGTGTGTGGAGTAAAGGTGGTCTAGAGTTTTTTTCCATCTGGTTGCACATGTGACATGCTGGTAGAAATGAGGTAAAATGGATTTAAGTTTGCCTGCATTAAAGTCCATGGCCACTAGGAGCGCCACATCTAAATGAGCATTTTCTTGTTTGCTTATGGCCTTATACATACAGTTGGTTGAGAGCGATCCTTAGTGCCAGAATTGTTTTTTGGTGGTAAATAGACAGCTACAAATAATATGGATGAGAACTCTCTAGATAGTGTGGTCTACAGCTTATCATGAGGTGTTGCACTCCTGAGGTAGAGTACCTTAAGCCTTCTTTAATCGAGGCACAGATTTGGGGAGGGTACCAAAAAATGTCTGCAGGATTAAAGGTCCCCAAGATAATATGGTAGTAATTTATTTAACTTTGTCTCCTCAGTAAGAAAAGCACCACTTATTTTTAAAATTAGGAAACCAATGTGCCATTTGTTTATTTCTGTGTTTACGTGACTAATGCTTCTACTTTTTGGAAAATGTGTTGTATTTCTTAAATGGAAGATGTTTGGAATCACCAAGACTCTTCCTAGAGCTGCCTGGCCAAACTTAGCAATCGGGGGAGAAGGGCCTTGGTCAGGGACGTGACCAAGAATCCGATGGTCACTCTGACAGAGCTCCAGAGTTTCTCTGTGGAGGTGGGAGAACTTTCCAGAAGGACAACCATCTCTGCAGGACTCCACCACATGACAGCCCGCTTGGAGTTTGCCAAAAGGCACCTAAAGACTCTCAGTCCATGAGAAACAAGATTGTCTGGTTTGATAAAACCGAGATTGAACTCTTTGGCCTGAATTCCAAGGGTTACATCTAGAGGAAACCTGGCATCATCTCTAAGGTGAAGCATGGTGGTGTCAGCGTCGTGCTGTGGGGATGTTTATGAGGGGTGGGGCCTGGGAGACAGGTCAGGATTGAGGGAGAGATTAACGGAAGAAAAGTACAGAGAGATACTTGATGAAAACCTGCTCCAGAGCACTTAGGACCCCAAACTGGGGCGAAGGTTCCCCTTCCAACAGGACAACGACCCTAAACACACAGCCAAGACAACATAGGAAAGGCTTCAGGACAAATCTCTGAATGTCCTTGAGTGGCCCTGCCAGAGCCCGGACTTAAACCCGAACGAAAAACATCTCTGGAGAGACCTAAAAATAGCTGTGCAGCAACGCTCCCCACGCAACCTGACAGAGCTTCAGAGGACCTGCAGAGAACAATGGCAGAAACTCCCCAAATACAGGCCTGCCAAGCCTGTAGTGTCATACCCAAATAGACGCAAGGCTGTAATTGCTGCCACGGGTGCTTCAACAAGTACTGAGTAAAGGGTTTGAATACTTATGTAAATGTGATATTTCAGTTTTCATTTATAAATTAGCAAACATTTCTAAAAGTGTTTGCTTTGTCATTATGGGGTATTGTGTAGATTGATGAGGATTTTTTTTGAACAGGCATACAGGGCACGTTCACCAATCCCCAGGGGGCCCCAAAATTGCATAAGATAATTATTTTTGGTGAAATTATCTCTCCTGTCTTATATTTTATGAGGTTGAAGCACTTCTGACTCCATGTTATAATCATAGTCAGATATGACTAAACTGCGCAGCAAAGCACATGCAGATGGCTCAGCTTCAATATTTTTGCAATCAATTTAGTGATTACCAAGCCTTACCCGTACCCTAGTTATTGATGAAAAACTGGCCCTAACCCAGTGTATAATGTAGAAGCCCGTTGGGCAGATGAAATACTCCAAGGATAACTGTGTTTGCATTTTGGCATGTTTTTCTAGATTTTTTCTGAACTTTGACAAAAAATATTTACTCAGTCAGTGACAGAGTTGACAAGTCACTGATGGAGTTGACAACATATACTCACATCTAACATATTTTTGCCTCAAAATGTAAAAGTTCAGTGCAAACATTTGTAAAAAATATATGAAAAATGATTCATTTGAAAATCACCATTAAAAACAGAACCATTCTATCAGATCTGGCATCAAGAAGGGGTCCTTATTGTACAGCTGACCCTGCTCATTCCTGATTCATTTAGGATTTTAGACCCATCTGAGAGAGTTGACCAAATATCCAGACACATCTTTTAGGAATCACAGTCTTGAGCGAAATATTCTTTAAAGTTGCAGACGGCTATTCCAAGAAACAACGTAATATCATTTTTCAGTTAATATCTATTATTGACAGGTTTTATCATTTTAAATAGTTTTTTTGAAATTGGGATCCTTCCAGGCATAGAGCTGACATGGAAATGAATAATATTTTAAATACTTCAAAAAATCCCAAAACAATTACTTTCTCTTATACAATGACCCTAAATGTACATTTTAAGATCAAATAATGCAACAAAATATGTTTTTTAAACTTTCAAAATAAAGTTTCCCTGCCGGACAATGACTGTCTTGACTTTTTTGCCATGAGGCTGAGAGAAACATTTTCAGTTTTAAAGCACATTTCCTGTAATTCTAAAAATGTATTTCATGGTTTATGACGTTTTCATATGCTATCTGGGGGGCCCAACCAAGTGTTACCAATGTGTCTCTAGCATCCTTACAGGACTTCTGGAAATGAGAGACTAGATTGACAACAATGTTCCTCAAGTAGCTGCTACAATATAGCAGTTGTTCAGATATGTCATCCATAATGTAGTAGTGTTATGTATAATTCCGTTATTGTTGTGCTAGACATTATTCTGCTAAATAAACTCACTACATAACTACAGATGTTTTCGCTGCATCCTCATTTCCGCTGTTGGCATACTTACTGTAGATGGACTATGTTTGTGTGTGTGTGTGTGTGTGTGTGTGTGTGTGTGTGTGTGATCTGCCGTCCGCTCATCAGGACCACCTGTCCGTCAATAGGTAATAAACACAGCATCAGACCAATACAGATGAATGTCAGCAAAGGATTGTCTTGGAAAGCTCTCTTTAATCAGCCTGTCATCCTCTTGGGGGGATAAGGAAGTGTGAGATATTAACTTCACTCAGCACCATTACAAATAGGTCAAGGGCCCGCATGTTATGAGGACTTTAATTAGAGTGAAGACAGTCCCATTTAAAGTAGATGTGTGAACAATCAACGACTTCTGTATTATGTGTGATTTATTTAATTGTAGAAGTGAGTGAAGTCTATTTGAGGAGTGTATAAAGCGGGGTATGCAAACGTTTGTTCATCAGATTTACCCCAAACTTGCATTTAACTTTAAGGAAATACACAAACACATACGCAGTAAAAAAAAGATAAGTTAATGCACTTACTGTGACCTCTGTGGCCTCTGCATCGTTTATCCCTCCACCAACAGACTGGACCACCACTGGGAGCCTACAGCCACATCCATCCACTATGTGCAGCCCACACAGGTTCTTACCAAGGTTCACCACAGTAGATTGTAGTACCCGCCAGCCATGTGCTACAGTAGTAGGTAACCACTCTTCTCTCTTCCCACTCCTCTCTGCTCGCTCTTTACCCAGGACATAACTCAAATCACCCCCAGCTGAGAACTCGATTTATTTCGCAAGTTGTTTCGTTCTATTTTTATTTTTGGAAATTTGCCCGTATGTCCTGATGTGCATCAGAACTCTGCCTAATTTCCCCTTCTATGAAGACTGCCTATATGGGTCAGAGCTCTGCAGGAGAGGGCCATCAGATTGAGCTGGTAGAGGGAGGAGAGTCTGAGTGAAAGGCCAATTATACGACGGACAGCTTAGTCATAACACAGGATAAATAAATTGAAGAAGATATTTTAAACATTTGGCGATGACTGTATGAAGAGTTCATTTCCAAAACGCTATATCCACAAATCGTTCATATTTGTGTTTTTTTATCAGAAATTATTGCTTTTAGTACCTTCATATGTACTTGTAATTAAAAGCGATATATCCATTGTTTAGCTGGAATGGAATGTTCATATATTGTCTATTTGACTGTGATATGTGGGTTTCTCACCTAGCAATAATTGTAAGTCACTATGGATAAGAACATCTGCTAAATGATCAAATTGTCAAATGTAAATTTTTTACATACAAATCTCATATTAATATATCACAAAACAATGTGACTGTGTAAAACCAAGCAGTACTACTTATTTCTCTGAAAGTAAGGCACATACAGTGGCTTGCGAAAGTATTCACCCCCTTGGTATTTTTCCTATTTTGTTGCCTTACAACCTGGAATTAAAATTGATTTTTTTGGGGGGGTTGTACCATTTGATGTAAACAACATGCCTACCACTTTGAAGATGCAAAATATTTTCTATTGTGAAACAAACAAGAAATAAGACAAAAAAACTGAAAACTTGAGCGTGCACAACTATTCACACCAACAAAGTCAATAGTTTGTAGAGCCACCTTTTTCGGCAATTACAGCTGCAAATCTATTGGGGTATGTCTTTATACGCTTGGCACGTCTAGACACTGGGATTTTTGTCCATTCTTCAAGGCAAAACTGCTCTAGCTCCTTCAAGTTGGATGGGTTCCACTGGTGTAGAGCAATCTTTAAGTCATACCACAGATTCTGAATTGGATTGAGGTCTGGGCGTTGACAAGGCCATTCCAAGACATTTAAATGTTTCCCCTTAAACCACTCAAGTGTTCCTTTAGCAGTATGCTTAGGGTCATTGTCGTGCTAGAAGGTAAACCTCCGTCCCAGTCTCAAATCTCTTGAAGACTGAAACAGTTTTCCCTCAAGAATTTCCCTGTATTTAGCACCATCCATCATTCCTTCAATTCTGACCAGTTTCCCAGTCCCTGCCTATAAAACACATCCCCACAGCATGATGCTGCCACCACCATGGGGATGGTATTCTCGGGGTGATGAGAGTTGTTGGGTTTGCGCCAGACATGGCGTTTTCCTTGATGGCCAAAAAGCTCAATTTAAGTCTCTTCTGACCAGAGTACCTTCTTCCATATGTTTGGGGAGTCTCCCACATGCCTTTTGGTGAATACCAAACATGTTTGCTTATTTTTTTCTTTAAGCAATGGCTTTTTTTTGGCCACTCCTCCGTAAAGCCCAGCTCTGTGGAGTGTACGGCTTAAAGTGGTCCTATGGACAGATACTCCAATCTCCGCTGTGGAGCTTTGCAGCTCCTTCAGGGTTATCTTTGGTCTCTTTGTTGCCTCTCTGATTAATGTCCTCCTTGCCTGGTCCGTGAGTTTTGATGGGTGGCCCTCTCTTGGCTGGTCTGTTGTGGTGCCATGTTCTTTCCATTTTTAATAATGGATTTAATGGTGCTCCGTGAGCTGTTTAAGGTTTCTGATATTTTTTTAGAACTCAGCCCTGATCTGTACTTCTGCACAACTTTGTCCCTGACCTGTTTGGAGAGCTCTTTGGTCGTCATGGTGCCGCCTACTTGGTGGTGCCCCTTGCTAGTGGTGTTGCAGACTCTGGGGCCTTTCAGAATGAGTATATAGATAATGTGATTATGTGACAGATCATGTGACACTTAGATTGCACACAGGTGGACTTTATTTAACTAATTATGTGACTTCTGAAGGTAATTGGTTGCACCAGATCTTATTTCGGGGCTTCATAGCAAAGGGGGAGGGGGGGGGGGTAACACATATGCAGGCAACACTTTCCTGTTTTAAATGTATTGATTTTTTTTCACTTCACCCAGTCGGGCTATTTTGTTTATGTCCATTACATGAAATCCAAATAAAAATCTATTTAAATTACAGGTTGTAATGCAACAAAATAGGAAAAACTCCAAGGGGGATGAATACTTTTGCAAGGCCCTGTATATAGCATTTAGCTAAATCAAAAACATGACTATTTGTCACTCTGAAATGAAACCATCAAGTGATAGATTTTAAGTAAATACATGTCTGTCATTGAACAACACCATGCCATGATTAAATAGTGAAACAACACACCAACCTCTTTAACCATTTATTTAAACAACAAAAGCTCCTTTACCAACATTTCTGAAAATGATATACTGTATATCACTTTTGAATTAAACTATTCATATGGAGTTTACTACATTTGTGTTCCTTTGAGCCTGCCAAACTTAATAAAGTGCAGCTAACGTATTTGAAATGAAACACCAGCTGAATCCAGGTCTGGATAAGACGAGTGCATTTGGGCAGTTTTCCAAACATGCTAAAACGCTGCATGCGCCTCCCATCCATATCTTATTACCAACAGCGGATGTCTGAGTGACGTTTTGTTGTGCTGAAGCAGTCAAAGAGTTGTGTAAATCCAAGCTGGGTCACACTTTATTTGGATAGTCTGGATTTTTCATCTGTAGATGCTCTATAGATAGTCATACTATCTGTTAATAAGCAACTGGTTGCGGATTTGTTTAAGGTTTGGAACAAGGTTAGTAGATAGTTAGTTGAAATGTTACTGATAGTCTGTAAGTCTGTGGAGCTTCTACAGATGGACTATCCAAATGAAGTGTTACCTAAAGTTGTTATTGGGTCCTTCCGGGGCCAATATTCCCATAACCCTTGGGATACATTCAGTACTTATGTGTCACAACTGTCATCCTCAGAAACGCAGATGTGGTTGTTTAGCTGGCCAGACTCAGGGAATAAACAGGATGGATGAGGGTTTAGTTAACACATATCGCAGATAGATAGCACTGGCTTGTGGAATGTGTTCGTCTCAGTCCGTCTCGCTCCAGCTCCCTTCCCTATGCACCAGGTGAATTAGAATTGCATTAGTCTCCGTCTCTTGTCAGAGGTACGCCAAGGCTTCATTTTGACTCCTGTTCTGTTGCGAGTGCTGTTCAGTATGATAAGATGCTGCTTGTGATGCGCTGGATACTCCACCCGCATCCCAAATTTCACCCTATTCCCTATTTAGTGCACTAGTTTTGACCAGAGCCCTATGGGCCCTGGTAAAAAATGAGTGCACTGAAAAGGGAATGGGTGCAATTTGGGATGCAACCCATTCTCCAATGCTGCTGTTTCGACTCAGACACATCCTGTCCCATTTTCCAGTGCTTCAACAGTATTGATTAACTGCTTGCCCCAATGAGGCACTTTTTAGCCTGATATGAGATAAGAGTTAGATTCTTGTCAAAGCAGTTACACATTTGCTCTGATTTTCCCCAAACAGTTAGTGTTGTTTCACTGGAACTAATCCATCACAGTATCATTGTCAGGGGAAAGAACATAGAAAGGACGGGACATAATCAAAATGTCAGGAAATATAGAGGGTGGCAAACCCTAAAGAATACAGTGATACTACATAATGTGTGTGTGTTTGTGCATACTGTATTATGTTTGTAAGTTTAGGTGTCTGAGTTGTTTATGTGGGGGTGAGGGCTATATAATTCATTCATCTTGGTAGTAGAGGTCCTTGCTTCATGGCCAAAGCCCTGGGTTAAACCCACATTATATGGCCAGTTACAGCCAGGTTTTTCATATTCCATGTCCTGTATACTGTAGCTTACCTCAGCCCACAAGGGAGTAGGAATGCTATGCTAGTCTGTCCTCTACCGCCCCAAATTCCATTCCTTTTTCAAGTTCACTCCCTTCATAGAACCAGAGAAACCACCTCTCCCCCTTTACATTTTCTCTCCTTTACTTGGACAGACTCTTTAAACAGTTGCCCTTTGCTTATCCAAGCAAATTACATTGAGGTCCACAACACCTGGCCTAAGTATTGCAGCCTCCTGCTTCTTCCTTGAAAGTTATTCTTTCTTTTAGCCCTCCCTCGCTGTCCTGTCGGTATCAATACCTCCCTCTCTGCCCTGTCGGTATCAATCACACCCTCTCTGCCCTGTCGGTATCAATCATACCCTCTCTGCCCTGTCGGTATCAATACCTCCCTCTCTGCCCTGTCGGTATCAATCATACCCTCTCTGCCCTGTCGGTATCAATCATACCCTCTCTGCCCTGTCGGTATCAATACCTCCCTCTCTGCCCTGTCGGCATCAATCATACCCTCTCTGCCCTGTCGGTATCAATCATACCCTCTCTGCCCTGTCGGTATCAATCATACCCTCTCTGCCCTGTCGGTATCAATACCTCCCTCTCTGCCCTGTTGGTATCAATCATACCCTCTCTGCCATGTTGGTATTAATACCTCCCTCTCTGCCCTGTTGGTATCAATCATACCCTCTCTGCCCTGTCGGTATCAATCATACCCTCTCTGCCCTGTTGGTATTAATACCTCCCTCTCTGCCCTGTTGGTATCAATCATACCCTCTCTGCCCTGTTGGTATTAATACCTCCCTCTCTGCCCTGTTGGTATCAATCATACCCTCTCTGCCATGTTGGTATCAATCATACCCTCTCTGCCCTGTCGGAATCAATACATCCCTCTCTGCCCTGTTGGTATTAATACCTCCCTCTCTGCCCTGTTGGTATCAATCATACCCTCTCTGCCATGTTGGTATCAATCATACCCTCTCTGCCCTGTCGGAATCAATACATCCCTCTCTGCCCTGTCGGTATCAATCATACCCTCTGTGCCCTGTTGGTATCAATCATATCCTTTCTGCCCTGTCGGCATCAATCATACCCTCTCTGCTTTGTCGGTATCAATACCTCCCTCTCTGCCCTGTCGGTATCAATCCCTGCCTCTCTGCCCTGTTAGTGTCAATCCTTCCCTCTCTGCCCTGTTAGTATCAATCCCTCACTCTCTGCCCTGTTAGTATCAATCCTTCCCTCTCTGCCCTGTTAGTATCAATCCCTCCCTCTCTGCCCTGTTAGTATCAATCCCTCCCTCTCTGCCTTGTCGGTATCAAGCCTTCCGCCGTGGATACAGGATCTTCGTCAAGTGTCCCTGGCCAATGATCAGATTAGCAGGGCCAACTATCTCTGGACCAATATGGTATCTCGGTATCTCCCCCAAACCTGTAATGAGAAAACTGAGATTGAATTTGAAACTCGGTATGACCGGGGATTAGCCAAGGAGCCTGAGAGTTATTTTCCTCAATGATGTCAGTTGGATTGAAGCTGGGGCCAGGAGTACCAGGAGGGGGAGGGATGGATGTGATGACCTATATTTTAGGACATGGGATGGAAATGTTTGTCACCACCAAGAAAAATTACATGTTAACAATATCATGGGAACATATAGTCTACACTGGGTGTACAAAACATTAAGAAAACCTTCCTACTATTGAGATGCACCCCCACCCCCTTTTGCACTCAGAACAGCCTCAATTTGTTGGGGCATGGACTTGTTCCACATGGGAAACTGCTGCATTGTAGTTCTTGACACAAACCTTTGTGCCTGGCACCTACTACCATACCACCTTCAAAGGAACTTCAATCTTTTGTCTTGCCCATTGATCCTCTGAATGGCACACACACATAATCCATGTTGCAATTGTCTCAAGGCTTAAAATCCTTTTATAACCTGTCTTCTCCCCTTCAGCTACACAGATTGAAGTGGATATAACACGTGACATCAATAAGGGATCATAGCTTTCATCTGGATTCACCTGGTCAGTCTATTGCATGGAAAGAGCAGTTCCTATGGTTTTGTACACTGTGTATATAGAGTGTGCAACTTTCTTTCTTGCTTTGTATTAGAGAAGGATTATCGTCCCTTCCACTACAAGATATCACAGTCTGACTTTAGTATTTTTGTCATGCTTTTCCAGGGGGTTAAGTTTAGGGATTAATTTTGACTGGTTAAGGTAAGGTTTAAGGTTAGGAATAGGGTTAAAACAGAAAAAAAACAATTAATGCCAAGCACTGGGAATGTACCCGCGCTTCTCAGAGCCTTCATTTGGCAAGCTGCCAGCCTACTAGATGGTAATAGGTGCTCATGTTGCCCCTAGTGGACAGTATTGAAGACATCTCCCTACCAGATGGTAATAGGTGCTCATGTTGCCCCTAGTGGACAGTATTGAAGACATCTCCCTACTAGATGGTAATAGGTGCTCACGTTGCCCCTCGTGGACGGTATTGACGACATCTCCCTACTAGATGGTAATAGGTCCTCACGTTGCCCCTAGTGGACGGTATTGAAGGCATTTCCCTACTAGATGGTAATAGGTCCTCACGTTGCCCCTAGTGGACGGTATTGAAGGCATTTCCCTACTAGATGGTAATAGTCGCTCACGTTTGCCCCTAGTGGACGGTATTGAAGACATCTCCCTACTAGATGGTAATAGGTGCTCCCGTTGCCCCTAGTGGATGGTATTGAAGACATCTCCCTACTAGATGGTAATAGGTCCACACGCTGCCCCTAGTGGACGGTATTGAAGGCATTTCCCTACTAGATGGTAATAGTCGCTCACGTTTGCCCCTAGTGGACGGTATTGAAGACATCTCCCTACTAGATGGTAATAGGTGCTCCCGTTGCCCCTAGTGGATGGTATTGAAGGCATTTCCCTACTAGATGGTAATAGTCGCTCACGTTTGCCCCTAGTGGACAGTATTGAAGACATCTCCCTACTAGATGGTAATAGGTGCTCCCGTTGCCCCTAGTGGATGGTATTGAAGACATCTCCCTACTAGATGGTAATAGGTCCACACGCTGCCCCTAGTGGACGGTATTGAAGGCATCTCCCTACTAGATGGTAATAGTCGCTCACGTTTGCCCCTAGTGGACGGTATTGAAGGATACTTCCGATGTCCTGGCGACCTGGACAAATGTTGAATACTGAAGTTGATCTAATGTTGCCTGGCTGCCCTTCCATTCGCTGCAGTGACATACAGGCAGAGAGGCAACTGCTTATTTCTACGGCTGCCTTCACACTTATTTTCTTCTAGATTTGACACTGAAAAACAAACATACACTCTGTTCTCTTTCACTAACACACAGAATCCACACACACACACGCGCATGTAGAAGTATTGCTTCCGTCCCTCTCCTCACCCCTACCTGGGCTCGAACCAGGGACACTCTGCACGCATCGACAACTGCCACCCTTGAAGCATCGTTACCAATCGCTCCACAAAACCTGCGGCCCTTGCAGAGCAAGGGGAACAACTACTTCAAGGTCTCAGAGTGAGTGACGTCACCGATTGAAGTGCTATTTGCGCGCACCACCGCTAACTAGCTAGCCATTTCACATCGGTTACACGCACACACACACACACGCACACACCACACACATACATACACACAGAGACACACACACTGCCACACACTGGAGCTCAGCTGTTCAATATTCGATATGGACTGAAAGGATGACCACGGTAATGAAATCTCCATGGTGTTCATAAACAAGCCTGTTGTAGTAATTCACAGCTTGTTAAAGTGCCCTTATAGCTTCCCTCAATCTGGCCTTGAGCACTATCAACCCCTCATCTCGCCATGTTAATAAGGACAAGAGATTTCCTATCTCATGGCCTTTAAGACGTCCTCAGGAGAGAGAAAGGCCTGCCCGTAGAGATCCTATTAAATTAGTATTCTAATTCCTATTTCTATGGGCCTGCCAACATAGGACAAACCACTGTCATTTGCATAAATAATAGACTTTTCTGAATGACACACACACACACACACACACACACACACACACACACACACACACACACACACACACACACACACACACACACACACACACACACACACACACACACACACACACACACACACACACACACACAATACTTTCTTTTATTAAAGAAATAACCAAGTGGCTTGTGTTGCTAAGCAACCATGCCACAAGTAATGTGTGTTGTTTTAACACATTGTCAATGACAGTGGGCCCAAGTCCCAGTGTGTCTCGCAGGCTTCCGAGGTGAGTGTAGAATCAGTGTGTGATGTACTAAATCATGTTACACAGTTCCTTCAGAAAGTATTCACACCCCTTTACCTTTTCCACATTTTGTTGTTAAAAAGTGGGATTCAATTGTATTTAATTGTAATTTTCTGCCAAAGATCTACACAAAATTTAACACTAATATATCTTGATTAGATAAGTATTCAACCCCCTGAGTCAATACATGTTAAAATCACTTTTGTCAGCGGTTACAGATGTAAGTCTTTCTGGACAAGAATGTAAAAATAAAAATAAATATTCTTGCTCTGTCAAGTTGGTTGTTGATCATTGCTAGACAGCCATTTTTCCATCTTGCTTTCTAGCTATATTTCATGTATTTTTTATCCCCCCCAAAAACTACCTAGTCCTTGCTGATGACAAGCAATTGCTGTTTTTGTGTGTTTTTTTACCAATATACCAATAGGTGCCCTTCTTTGCAAGGCATTTGAAACCCCCCCTGGTCTTTGTGGTTGAATCTGTGTTTGAAATTCACTGCACGAATGAGGGACCTTACAGATAATTGTATATGTGGGGTACAGAGATTAAGTAGTTATTCAAAAACCATGTTTGCACACATTATTGCACACAGAGTGAATCCATGCAACATATTATGTTTCTTGTTAAGCTAATGTTGAATCGTGAACTTATTTAGGTTTGCCATAACAAAGGGATTGAATACTTATTGACTCAAGACATTTCAACTTTTCATTTTCTATTCATTTGTAAACATTTTGAAAAACATAATTCCACCTTGACATTATGGGGTATGACAAAAACAATAGTTATTTAATCAATTGTAAATTGTGGCAGTAACACAGCAGAATGTGTAAAAAGTTAAGGGGAGTGAATACTTTCTGCAGGCACTTGCCCATATGTGAGTCACTTTTGAAGTCACAGAAATATGGATTTTGTCATCAATTATTAACTTTGAATTAATTCCTCCTACTTTTGGATACTCCAGTAGCAGGGTAGAGAATGCTTGCCTAGCTTTTTTTATATATAAAATGGGTTAGGAATTAAACCTATACTCAAATAACAAACACTGGCATATCATACCACTAACAAAGGACATATATTACAACAAATCTTCCTAATTTCTTATCTTTGCATTCATAATGTTCTGTTAATCTGCATTGTTCCTGCATCACAGTATGTTCTGATTGGGCATTATTGATGCCTGGGTTACCTGATTATCCGCCCCTAATCTGATAATACAGCTATTATCTTTCATTTGATAATTACTTAGTCCTTTTTGTGTACTGATTTATACAGTCACTGCTAAATATTATAAATCTGCCCTTGTATTTAAAATGTGCACCATAAAAGGAAATTCAATTAAATCACCAGACTCACGTTTAGTTATTTTCTGTCAACATCAGAAGTGCCAATTTCTGTGATCTAATAATCTAAGATATCACTTTCTTCTTATTTTCGATAATGAACTGTTCCCTCAGAACTCTGCAGGTGTGTTTTCAGCTCTGACAGAGTTTATAGGAGTCGTGAGGGGAACCATTGGCAGTCTCTCAAATCCACTTACTGTGCCCTTGAAAACCCAAGAATGCCCCATTCACACGGCATCTTACCTCCCAAAGTGAACCTGACGGGTAATCAACACCTGCAAGCCCTTTCCTCGGCCATGTGTCCAAGTGAGACTTCAATACCGGTGCCAAGCCACACATTTCCCCACGCGAAACGCACAGAGAAAAGAGAGAGACTTTTAATCAAAGCTCATCCAAAAACAGCTCTGTTATTTTTTTCTGCACGCATCACGATGACTGTACAGCTAGCACATGTGCTGCCACTGCCTAACCCATTGCAGTCCCTTTGAATTGTAAGACGGCTCATCTCGCAAGGCTATCCTTCTGGTCTGGAGTGATTACATCCTACCCTGCCAGATGACACAGTATAAACAAAGTAGCTGGAGTGCAATTGCAGCCTTCACTGGGTATTAGATGTTCTATCTCATACTCTCTGAGAGGAGTGGGAAAGCGTGACTGCCTGCGTGCACCCAACTCTGCTATACTCAATAGGGTAACACTTTACATTGTTGTCCCTATTACTCTGTAACTACACAGTCATTTTAATTTTTACATTGACATTTTAGTAATTTAGCAGACGCTCTTATCCAGAGCGACTTACAGGAGCAATTAGGGTTAAGCACCTGGCTCAAGGGCACATCAACAGATGTTTTACTTAGTCGGCTCAGGGATTCAAATCAGCAACCTTTCGGCTACTGGCCCAACGCTCTTAACTGCTATGCTAGCTGCTGTAATGACGGTAGTAACAACATAGCAGTTACGGAGTAGTTACATACTCTAGGTATTGCTATGTAATTACATGGCAATTGGATTTAGCTGTATCAGGTCTTACACAATTGGAATAAGGTCTGTGTAATTACACATCCACTTGCTGTGTAATTACTAATGTTTTTACAAATGGTCTTGTTCTACGATGTGACTAATGTTTTGTAATTGCACATTTGAAAGTCACCTGTGAATTACCATGTTAATAATAGCTAAAACCAAAATATGACCTTGTTACATGTAACTACACACAAACCCAGGAAGTCCCAGGGTTGATATGGTTTTGATATGTTGTTGCAAAGGACACATTTGTAATTATATTGTACCGAGTCAGGATCAGGCAACGTAATGTAGCGAGACCCCGTAGGTATTACTTTATAAATACTATGTAGTTACAATGTAACAACCTTTGCAGACAGTAGGCTAACCATGAGAAAAAAGTCTGAGAAAATGTTTCAGTTGGACTTTTCTTTAGTGAATTTAGCAAAGATGAATATTCAAACCATTCAAATTCAATTCCCCATTTCAGACACATATCATTAACTATTTTAATGAGTACATTTTTAGAAAAACAGCTATGTTAAGCTAACAAGAATTCCGCCATGCATTAATTCACTAATGTAGTTAGCATGGTAATAGGGACAACGTCATCTAAAGTGTTACCGCCAATATTTTTGGGGGACAATAAACGTTCCATGAAATACATATACATCTGCTATAATGACTGTCATCCACCTGACTCCTGACTGCAGTGGCTTGTGCAGTATGCTAGTTTGTAGGAGCAGCGTTCTTTATGTGGCACGCATTGGGTGGGGTTATATCCTTCCTGTTTGGCCCTGTCCGGGGGTGTCCTCGGATGGGGCCACAGTGTCTCCTGACCCCTCCTGTCTCAGCCTCCAGTATTTATGCTGCAGTAGTTTATGTGTCGGGGGGCTGGGGTCAGTTTGTTAGATCTGGAGTACTTCTCCTGTCCAATTCGGTGTCCTGTGTGAATCTAAGTGTGCATTCTCTAATTCTCTCCTTCTCTCTCGGAGGAGGACCTGAGCCCTAGGACCATGCCCCAGGACTACCTGACATGATGACTCCTTGCTGTCCACAGTCCACCTGGCTGTGCTGCTGCACTAGTTTCAACTTTTCTGCCTTATTATTATTGGACCATGCTGGTCATTTATGAACATTTGAACATCTTGGCCATGTTCTGTTATAATCTCCACCCGGCACAGCCGGAAGAGGACTGGCCACCCCACATATGCTCTCTCTAATTCTCTTTCTTTCTCTCTCTCGGAGGACCTGAGCCCTAGGACCATGCCCCAGGACTACCTGACATGATGACTCCTTGCTGTCCCCAGTCCACCTGGCCGTGCTGCTGCTCCAGTTTCAACTATTCTGCCTTATTATTATTGGACCATGCTGGTCATTTATGAACATTTGAACATCTTGGCCATGTTCTGTTATAATCTCTACCCGGCACTGCCAGAAGAGAACTGGCCACCCCACATAGCCTGGTTCCTCTCTAGGTTTCTTCCTAGGTTTTGGCCTTTCTAGGGAGTTTTTCCTAACCACCGTGCTTCTACACCTGCATTGCTTGCTGTTTGGGGTTTTAGGCTGGGTTTCTGTACAGCACTTTGAGATATCAGCTGATGTACGAAGGGCTATATAAATAAATTTGATTTGATTTGAATTTGATTTGTTACAGGCTGTGTTCCAATGACACAAAGTCAGAACATATCCTAGCATTTCTCCTTTGTCCTTTTACTAAGATTATACGTGCGTGACAAATGTTTTTCCTGGGACAAATGCTAATAACGGGTTAAATTTGTCAACTGTCAACAGTAAACATTAAAACAGTCTGTCCAATAGGCTCAGGACTGAGATGGTGAAAGGGGCTCATCAAGCTTATGCTGAATGCTTGTAACGATCAATCACAGGTGACTATTCGTGACCTTCAAAAGTATTGAATATGCAGAAATACAATGAGTGGATTTGAATTGCACACACCCATGCAATACTGCCTTGACAGAGGGCTGGAACTGGTCCGAAAATAAAGGTGTGCAGTGCCGGAAAACGCTTGGAAAAAATGTGTACTTTTCTCTCCAATACCATGCTGAAATGCATCGGCTCCCACCAGCCTTATCTCTCTCCGAGTCCCTCAGCTGTAATTGTCGATGAGTAACCCCTCCAGTGTTGCTGTACCACCAGTACTCGTATGCAGAATGTGTATCCGGCAATCTGTTCAGTTCTCCCCAAGTAGTTTCCCTCACAGAAATCCATTTAGGGCTTTTTTATTGAGTGGAGAGCATTGCAGTCATATTGGGCTCTGTCTGGCTCCCTAACATGGTTACCCTTCGTCTCCTCTCAATGAATCCAGGTCCCAGCAGTGTCTATGAGTTCACAGTGGGGTGAAGAGGAGGAAACTCACAGTGTGGCTATTGGTGAAGGAACACTTAGAAGAAAGTCGATGGGGAAGTTTAAGGCATCATTGTGTGAATGTATATATACTGTTCTAGCAGCAAAGGGGGGACCAATTCCATATTAATGCCCATGATTTTGGAATGAGATGTACGTTGAGCAGGTGTCCACATGGCCATATTGAGTGTGTGTGTGTGTGTGTGTGTGTGTGTGTGTGTGTGTGTGTGTGTGTGTGTGTGTGTGTGTGTGTGTGTGTGTGTGTATACAGTATACTGTAGCTGATGCTTTAAATGCTTTGTGATACAATATGAATAGAGAATTTCATGGCACCGTATGAATATACCTGTATTTCTGTAGGTTGAGGAAATAATCCCTTGTTAAGGTTGTACTAAATGTATGCACCCTGCTGGCTCAGAATCCTTATCAACCTACAAAATGTTCTGAAATCAATCTCCATTGTTGAACACAATCATTTTGTTCCATTGTTAATATCATTCTTGTTTTCAGGTTTAAAGCCTTACAAGTTATTTCCTTAGCAGACTCATAATAGTGGTGTTTCTATGGAATAAAATGTCCCTTTCTATTTGATTTGGACAGTATGCCATGCAGTTATAATATCTTAAATGTGTGTGTCAAGGTTCTAACTTACAAAGGTAGCAGTAATTGGGAACCGGTAGAGACTGTTGTGGTTGTTGTATTCATAATAAGTCAAAGATAACAGGAGACATAAGACAGATCTTGGTCTTCCTTCTGAAGAGCCATTTTTAAGCGACTGAACGTGTAGTCGGTTATTGTATTACTGTACCTAACTAGTACAATGGAGAACATATGTTGGATTCTAAAAGCAATGTAAAACTATTCTTTTTGTAGACAAAATCATTGTTTCACTAGGGAATTGAATACTCCTTCAAGCCAATATAAAGCCTTGTCCTATCTGTTACTCTCCATATATACTTCTCTGTTTATCTTCTCTGCGGTTGTGAATAGTTTGTACAGGAGTATGGAATGTAGCTTTGATTTTAAACTAGAAATGTGGAAGGGATACACATTACACATTATTCAGGAATGTACTGCAAGTCGTAAACAGAAAGTACTTCTGATTTAAACAGGTTATGCACCGTTCTGTGTTCTGCCATTACGTAACCAACATGATAAAACCCGGCCATTCAATAATTCAGGTACACCACCTTAATTTTGAATTATTCATTACAATTGTTCTCTAGTAGCCTACTAGGTGTAGGTGAGGCCTAAAATATTCACGAGTTCCCATCTTGTGAACAAAATCCCAATATATTTGGAAGGTTGGTCATGAATTAAACGCAACATTCAAAATGTAACACACAATTACCTAAATACCAAAAATAGATAAAATATAATTGAATTAATTGTAGATGTAATGACACAGATCGGACACATGTACTGCACCTACAATGTGAAAAACAAATCAAAATGATGCACCAATTCAGCAGTCATATAACCTAAATGTTCTTATTAACATAGGGCTCTCTGTTTGCAGACAGTTTAGTGCTTTTTCAAGGGACAAAAATACAATTTCTGTTTAAAAAGTTATTCAGGTAACAATGTTTGGGAGGAGTGAGGGAGCTGTTGCTCATTAAAATAGCAACACCTCCTTGAGTGAATCATTTCAAGTAGTGTTGCTAGGGCAGACATTGATCAAATTACATTTGTAATATGTTAATATCACCAGAACAATGCATAGTTTGAAATTCTATCTGCCCCCAAAACTCAAGTAAATTAAAATCATGAATCACAACACTTTTTTAATGGTCCTAGACTTGAAGATCAAACAATATTTCCCCATGCAATATACTTGAATAGAATATATATACCTCAAGAGTGAATACAAAGTTGGCTGAGATTAAACCAAATTCTAGCTGAAAAATACAGCACAATGTGGATTTTCAGTCCATACTAGAGCCCATTTTGTTTATGAGAGCTGTGGAGTGAGCTGTTGACCGCCAGAACAGAACCAAATCTTTGCCAAATCTTTTGTCTAGCTCTGAATAGTGGGTCTAAGAATCTAAGCACTTCTAAAATAATTATTTGTTGTTTATTTCCAAACACAGAAATACCCCAGCAACAGCATCGTCCCATCATCCCAACCCACCGCTTGGGTTCCCCTTCCTGTGTCTCTCTCTCACTCTTCTCTGTGTGCAGTGGGCCCTAGGTGCTCGCTGTATTCCTGCCGTTTCCCCATTAGGCGCTTAACAGAGCGTTGGGCTGTGGCTGCTCTCTCCCCCAATGCCTCCCGTCTCCCTGTCGCCCTTCAGGTCTCATCGCCCTCACAATGGAGGATCCGCTATGATCCGGGGACACACAGTGTCCTCCATTACCCACACCTCATGGCCCACTGCATCCATGCTGTAGCCACGCTTCCAGGATCTCAGGAAAACAACATGTTTGTATGTGTGGTGTGTAATTCAGTTTAGATGGGAATGTATTGTGTGTGCTTGCAGGGTCGGGGAGTAACTGATTATATGTAATTCGATTTTTTTTAAACAGTAACTGTAATCAGTTATGTTACCAGCAGAAACATTGTAATCTTATCACGGATACTTTTGTTACACTAAATGGATGTTTGTCAGAAAGGATGTTTGTGAAAAAGACATTATGACACATTTCTGTTTTCTCAATTACATTCAATTCATAATTGAAAAAAGGTGCAAGTTTAAGTTTGTACCACCTGACTGAGTCTGACCACAAGTGATGATAAATTAAATGGATCAGATGAGTCCATATGTCGCTTCTTAAGGGGAAAGTAATCAGATTATGTTGCTGAGTTTGGGTAATTCAAAAGTTATGTAACTGATTAAAGTTTTGGACAGGCAACTAGTAACTACAATGGATTACGTGTAGAAAGTAGCCTAAGCAACCCTGTGTGCGAGAATGTGTGTGAGTGCACGATTTCATGAATATATGTATGTGCCTGTGTATATGCAGTATGTGAATGTGTGTATGCACTGTAGTCTCCAGGCTGAACCAAGGACACTTGGTCTTATCCCATTTCACCCCCCCCCCAATCCCCAGAAGCAAGCATGGGTAGAGCCAGTGAAAGGGAAGTGCCTTTAAAGGGAAGTGCCATTAAAGGGAAGTGCCATTAAAGAGAAGTGCCATTAAAGGAGGGAACAAAGAAGGAGATCAATAGTGCCTTTTCAAAGGAATTCATTTTGAGCTTGGACGGAGTCCATCTGTAGATTTTTCCACAAATTAACGAAATAGAAAGCCTTAAGCTGTGAACATTTCAGGGGCTTGAGCCATCTCTTGCACACCAAATAGGATGTGACAGCTAGGCCCCCATAATAGTGTCATAAAATGAAAAATAATTAGTTCCAAACCATGTATTAATACAGTACTCTGTGCTAGTTTGCAGTGTGAGAACTATATCGGGGCTAAAAAAGGAAATGTTTTTGGAGACTCAGGCATCAGTTACTACAGTGTAGGTGTTTCAACTTTCATTGGAATCTTTTTGGGGTTTCTAAAGTTAGACAATATTTGATCTCTCTGTCAAGCTAAAACCCAATATTTTCTTTGGAAATGGCAGAACAATAGTGTGAGTATAATACAACTTAGTTCTCTTTTCCCTCCACTATGCAGGAATCCTGTCATAGGCCTACAGGTCTATGTTTCAAGGAGAGCTCAATCACTGAGTAACAAAGACTGAAGGATGTCGCTGACTTGCCACAGTGTTCTTCTCCGACAAATTAGATCAGTCTGCCATCGCCCAGAGACACAAACACCCTGACTAGGGAGATAACAAATTGTTTTATCCATAGAATCTAATTAAAAACGGTGAAATTCCTAAAAGTAATTTGATGTATCGGTGCTTATCTTTCTCTGTGTGCACACAAGCGATTACATTTACCGTCGAGCTCAAGAAAATCGGGGCATGGAAGTTAACTGGTGGTTTACTTTAAAAGGTGGAGCTTGTCAAAGAGCTTGTCGTCACCAGAAAACATTTTTTTGGGACGTGATTCCATTCTTATACTGTTGAGTACACTCATATGTTAATATACTTGTATGGTTGCTGTTTTTCATTCTGTCTGTCCAACACAATGTTGGTTTGAGAGACACAGGACTGAACATTCAGATGTTGATGGCATATGAGCTTGAAGTTGTTCAAAAAACATGATCTGATTGAAGACCATAGTTTTTAGTGTGTGATGGAATGCCATCTTGGAGTGAACTATGACTGTTCTGCTAGCAACTTGACAAGCAAAGGCTGCATACAGAGTCTCTGGTGCAGAACATGTCTCATTAAATCATTGTTACAGATAACCTTGATAATTCACATCATGGGATTTCCATGGATGCTTAACTCACTGATATCCACAGGTCAACACTGCTTGTACTGTACAGTATGTTACTAAATGAGTTTGATGTATTGTGCATGTGATGCAGGCAGGGGTTTATGTCCTATTTGCAATCAAACTGAGACATACACTACGAATGTCTAAATGTTTATTGTAAGCCAGGTCGTTCGAGCCATGAATGCTGATTGGCTAAAAGCCGTGGTATTTCTGACCGTATACCACTGGTATGACAAAACATTTATTTTTACTGTTCTAATTACGTTGGTAACCAGTTTATAACAGCAATATGGCACCTTGGGGGTTTGTGGTATATGGCCAATATACCACGGCTAATGGCTGTATCCAGGCTATTTGAAGAGCCCTGAGCTGCGGTATATTGGCCAAATACCACACCCCTAGTGTTTTATTGGTTAACTATAGCATGAGAGATGAGAAGTAACAGAAAAGGGTGTTCTTTTTTTTATTTGTCAGATAACACGTTAGATACTACATGTTAGGTACTACAAATAATTGTTATGCACTTTTTATGCGTGTTTGAATACCTTGTTATTATCACTTTCGATAACAGGGTCCCACTCTCTCAGTAAACTTCATTAAAACATGGTTACCTTCTTTCAGTAGACTTCATTAAAACATTGTTACCCTCTTTCAGTAGATTGAATTATTATCAGACCTCAGGATAAGACCCAGATGCAGGCAGTTCGAAAAGGCAGGCAGGCTCTGGGTCAGGGAAGGCAAAATGGTCAAAAACCGGGAGAACTAGAAAACAGGAACTAACGAGAAACAGGAGTACGGGGAAAAACACTGGTAGACTTGACGAGACAAGACAAACTAGCAACAGACAAACAGAAAACACAGGTATAAATGCACAGAGAATAATGGGAAAAATGGGCGACACCTGGAGGGGGTGGAGACAAGTACAGATCGGAGTGTGACAGTTACCACCCCCTCCCCCCGGCGTTGGAATTAACAGATGAGGGCTGAGTCCAGGATGTTCCTAGCGGGGATGCAGCACTTCTCCTCTGGACCTTAACCCTCCCAGTCAACCAGGTACTGGGATTCCCTGCCCCAAGGTTGAACACTCAGGAGACGCCTCACCGTATATGCCAGATTGTCACGCCTTGGTCTTTGTATTTTGTGTTTTAGTTTATTAGTTGGTCAGGCCAGGGTGTGACATGGGTTTATGTTGTATTTCGTATTGGGGTTTTGTAGTTATTGGGATTGCGGCTGAGTAGGGGTGTTGCATAGGCTTGGCTGCCTGAGGCAGTTCTCAATCAGAGTCAGGTGATTCTCGTTGTCTCTGATTGGGAACCGTATTTAGGTAGCCTGGGTTTCACTTTGTATTTCGTGGGTGATTGTTCCTGTCTCTGTGTAGTGTTCACCAGATAGGCTGTAAATAGTTTTCACGTTCCGTTTGTTGTTTTTGTATTTATTTAAGTTATTTCATGTATTGCTATCTTCTTCATTAAAGACATGAGTAACCACCACGCTGCATTTTGGTCCGACTCTCTTTCAACAAACGAAGAACGCCGTTACACAGATAGCCGTTGATGAGACAGGGGAAGGGGTGGGCCTGGAAAAAGGAGACAGAAGGCTGTGAGGTAGAGGTTTAATCCTTGATACATAAAATGTGGGATGTATACGGAGGGTGAGGGGCAACAAAAGACAAACAGCAGAAGGGCTAAGGATCTTGGAGATGGAGAAAGGGCCGATAAAATGGTGGGAAAGTTTGCGGGACTCTACCCGGAGGGGCAGATCCCGAGTGGACAGCAAATTCCCTCTATCCAAGACGATAGTGGGGAGCTGGGTTCCAAAGGCGTTCCGCATGTTGACGGTACCTGGAGGTGGTTTTGAAAAGAGCAGACCGAGCTCTCTTCCAGGTAAACTGACAGCGGAAAAAAAAATCTGGGCCGAGGGTATGCTGACCTCTTCCTCCGGGAAGAGGGGGGGGCTGATAACCCAACAGAGCACGCAAAGGGTGAGAGCCCAGTGGCCGAGCAGGGAAGGGTGTTCTGGGTGTACTCCACCCACAAGAGTTGCTGGCTCCATGTGGTGGGGTTGGCCGAGATGAGGCACCAAAGAGTCGTCTCCAGGTCCAGATTGGCACGCTCCGACTGGTTGTTGGATTGGGGATGAAACCTGTAGGACAGGCTGGCCAATGACCCAATGAACCAGGATGAAAGAACCGGGATGAAAACTGAGGACCACGGTTGGAGACCATGTCCAACGGAAGTCCATGCCTCCGGAAGATGCACCATGATCTGGGCCGTCTCCTTGACAGAAGATAGCTTGGGGAGGGAAATGAAATGGGCGGCTTTAGAAAACCTGTCCACCGCCATGAAGATAGTGGTGTTGCCATCAGAAAAAGGGAGACCAGGGATTTATGTGACCAGAGACAGTGAGGGACAGGAAGAGGTTGAAGGAGGCCAGCCGGAGCTTGCCGAGGAGTCTTGTTCTGAACACAGACAGTGCAGGCAGCGACGAACTTGGAAACGTCAGGGACCGTAGAGGGCTACCAAAAGCATTGTCACACAAAGGCCAGGGTCCGATGGGAGCCAAGGTGTCAGGCAAGCCTGGAGGAATGAGCCCATTCCAGGACCGGGGAGTAGGCAGCGTCTGGGACAAACATCCGGTTAGCCGGGCCTCCCCCTGACATCCGACGGGTCTACCTCCACCATGACCTGACAGGAGGGGTCCAGATGGATCAATATGGGAACTGTGGTAAAGCGGGGCTTAAGGTCCAGGAACACCCGGTCAGCAGCTGGGGACCATGTGAACAGGACCTTGGGAGAGGTGAGTGCTGACAGGGGGAAACCAAAGTGCTGAACCCCCGGATAAAAAGGCAATAGAAATGGGCAAATCCTAAGTAGCGTTGCAGCTGCACTCTGGACATGGGTTGGGGCCAATCCACCACCGCTCTTACCTTTCCGGGATCAATCTGCACATTCCCAGCAGCAATGATGTTTCCTAGGAAGGAGATGGTGGATTGATGGAATTCGCTTTGACAAAAAGCTCGTTGTCCAGGAAATGCTGGAGGACCTGTCAGACGTGTTCTTGAGCTGATCGTGAAAATACGAGGATGTCGTCGAGTTAGAGGAACACGAACTGGTTCAGTATGTCGCGGAGAACGTCATTAACCAGGGCCTGGAACACAGCAGGAGCATCGGTCAGACCGAATGGCATCACTAGGTTGTCATAGTGTCCGCTAACAGTGTTGAAGGCTGTCTTTCACTTGTCACCTTCCTGTAGCCGTACCAGGTAGGCGCTCCGCAGGTCCAACTGAGAAGATTGTGGACCCCTGGAGCGGCTCTAAATCAGTGGAGATGAGTGGTAGCGGGTAGCAATTCTTAACCTTGATGTCATTGAGGCCCTGGTAGTTGATGCACAGGTTTTGTCCTTCTTCTCCACAAAGAAGAACCCTGCACCAGTGGGGAGCAGAAGGATGGATACCTCTGCAGCCAGGAAGTCGTCGATGTACGTCTCCATAGCCTTGGTCTCCGGCCCGACAGTGAATACAGCCGTCCCCGGGGTAGTGTAGTGCCTGGGAGAAGGTCGATCCCGCAGTCATAGGGTCAATGCGGAGGAAGCGAAGTTGCCTGGGCCTTGTTGAAAACCTCCTGGAGGTCCTGGTACTCCACGGGAAAGGCGGAGAGGTCAGAGGCTTCTTCCGAGCCCACAGGAAGACGTCCCAGGCAGGCTGCGCCGACTTCAGGCAATGGGCATGGCAGTACGGGCTCCAGCCAATGATAGTACCAGCAGTCCAGTTGATAAGGGGATTATTGCGCTGGAGAATGGTTAAAAACCCAGGAGAACTAGAAAGCAGGAACTAACGAGAAACAGGAGAATGGGGAAAACATGCTGGTAGACATACTGGTAGGCAGACAAACAGAAACAGGTATAAACACACAGGGGATAATGGGGAAAATGGGTGACACCTGGTGGGGGCTGGAGACAAGCACAAGACAGGTGAAACAGATCAGGGTCTGACAATTATAACATGGTTACACTCTCTCAGTAGTCATAATTAAAACATGGTTACACTCTCTCAGTAGTCATAATTAAAACATGGTTACACTGTCTCAGTAGTCTTAGTTAAAACATGGTTAGACTGTCTCAGTAGCCTTAGTTAAAACATGGTTAGACTCTCTCAGTAGCCTTAGTTAAAACATGGTTAGACTGTCTCAGTAGCCTTAGTTAAAACATGGTTAGACTCTCTCAGTAGCCTTAGTTAAAACATGGTTAGACTCTCTCAGTAGCCTTAGTTAAAACATGGTTAGACTGTCTCAGTAGCCTTAGTTAAAACATGGTTAGACTCTCTCAGTAGCCTTAGTTAAAACATGGTTAGACTCTCTCAGTAGCCTTAGTTAAAACATGGTTACACTGTCTCAGTAGTCTTAAATAAAACATGGTTACACTCTCTCAGTAGCCTTAGTTAAAACATGGTTACACTCTCTCAGTAGCCTTAGTTAAAAAATAGTTACACTCTCGGCCTGGGAACAGTGGGTTAACTGCCTGTTCAGGGGCAGAACGACAGATTTGTACCTTGTCAGCTCGGGGGTTTGAACTTGCAACCATCCGGTTACTAGTCCAACGCTCTAACCACTAGGCTACCCTGCTAACCCTCCTAAAACATGGTTAGACTCTCTCAGTAGTCTTACTTAAAACATGGTTACACTCTCAGTAGCCTTAGTTAAAACATGGTTAGACTCTCTCAGTAGTCATAATTAAAACATGGTTACACTCGCTCAGTAGTTTTAATTAACCATGTCAACTTGTAATTCATAAATAACTGTCATAAGACACAGGTACTTAATTGATGTATATCAATATAAGAGAAATTATTATAATTATTTTTTATATTTCTGTCACTATTATGGTCAACAGATGATGGAAGCACAGTTCACATCTACACAATTTTGTACTGTCAATTAAAGGAATGCACACTGTTGTGAAAATCTAATAGATATCATATACATATCACACAGTAAAGTCTACATTCCAAGATTATATGGCTTCCAAGGATATATGGAGGAATGAAGAAACCGACGGTATCACTGAGTTCAACTTACTCTTTCTATATAACAATTCATCAACAGCTCTCTTTAATCTAGTATAGGATCTAATCTCCAACACAACAAACTAGCTAAATCACACAGTAGTGTTTATTGTCTGCCCTACTCAGAAATATTGTTTTGATGTTGTATTTTCAAAAAGATCTAGCTTTAGACCTGAGAATGTATTGCTCATATTGGCTGAGTCTCAAACAGTGCCACATTGCTTATGTAGGCATCTAGTCAAAACTAGTGCACTATATAGGGAATAGGATGCAATTCAATTTGGGATGCAGACATAGTCTAATGCCCTCCTATATCAGCAGGTTCTCAGTTTTCTACAGTCATTTAGTGTCCCTTTCAAAGCCTGTTAATGATCCATACATGACCTTTATGTACTGTTGAGTGTATCACATGTCACCTCATGAGAAGGCAGTGCAGAGGGACCCAAGAAGCACAGCACACAGTCTGGTCTGTTACACCAGCTAAACATCTCAATACGGTCCCAGTTGTTCTCCCAATACATTATGATGCACAGTTGTTGTACCTGACGATGACAGATTGATAGACAGATGATTGATAAGATAAGTGAATGGAGATGGAGGTGGAATCAGAGCACTTAGTCTGCCAGTGTGGCTGCAGGCTGTAGGCTGCAAGCATGGAGCTCCCTAGGTCCACACAAGCATGAAGAATCTGATAATCGCAAGGGAGGAAGAGGCCTCAGCGGGAGGCTCCCTGTGAATTACCGGCTGCGTTTATGGAGAGAGAGCTCCGGCGCTGGAATGCTAATGAAGGATTTGATAAGATGGAGCAAGGAGAGCCGGAGTCCAGTGTGAGAGGCCTTAGACACCATGCACGCATGCAGCCTATTTCTGCCAAGCTGTTTCCTTTTTCTCCATTGTAAAGTGATGCCAGAAGAGGAGGCCTCTCGACCAAGGACACGTGAAATGCTGGCCCCTATAAGAGACGGATAAGACCAAGCTTTTTGCCATATTATAGCCAGAGATTCTGATTTGTGGGGTTGTCTGGGAATAGCTGTGTTGGCATTATAAGAGACAGGTCTTTAAGAGGTTATGAGTGGGGCTAATTCAGTGGGTTTTCTGCTGTGTCTCTCTTTTTAGTGCGGTGTCCATATTAGGACAGTTATGCTTGAGCATCGTGTGTTCTAACATGATGCATGTGTTCTCATATGGCTGTTCGATATGACCTAAAAATCATGTCTCGATTTTTGAAAACTTTTGGCCGATTCACAATATAAACCTAGATTTCTTGAATGTTTTCTCAATATAAGCGTTGTTGTACAATTAAAGTTCAAATACAATGCATTTCAAACAGTCAGATATGATGTAATGAATTCAGGGCTATAAGACCCACGGGTGATTCATTCAAAATCACTGATCTGGCTTTCAAGTCTGTCTATGAAAATTATTTTTTTTGTTTCAAATTTAACCAGAACCATGCATAGTGCATATTCACTTCCTGTAGGCATTATCGAAAATTAACACAGGTCTCAAACAGCATGCTAGCCTAAACACTTTGTTCAGATTTTGAAATCAAATGGCTTACCTTATTTCTCAGAATGAGAATGAGTTAACATTATGTTGTATGCTTATTGCACATTTATAAAACACAGACTAGACAGCGAGTATAATGGTCTTTGGCTAAACTGCTGCTCGCGGTTTGTGGTATCCCAATACCGTGTTCGACAAACTGAGCACACATTTTCCTGTTCATTGATACTCCTGTTTTTGTAGTGTCTGCTCTGCGTGCAAATTGAGCAGTTGAGATATATAGTGCATTCAGAAAGTATTCAGCCTTATTCTAAAATAGATTCAACTGTTTTTTTCCTCATCTACGCACAATACCCCATAATGACAAAGCAAAAGCAAGTTTAGACATTTTTGTTCATTTATTATAAAATTAAACTGAAATATTACAGTCAAATAAGTATTCAGAACCTTTACTCGGCTGTAATCGCTGCAGCAATTACAGCCTTGTGTCTACTTGGGTATGACACTACAAGCTGGGCACACCTGTATTTGGAAAGTTTCTCCCATTCTTCTCTGCAGATCCTCTCAAGCTCTGTGAGGTTGGATGGGGAGTGTCGCTGCACAGCTATTTCCAGGTCTCTCCAGAGATCTTCAAATGGGTTCAAGCCAGAGCTCTGGCTGGGTCACTCAAGGACATTCAGAGACATGTTCCAAAGCCACTCCTGCGTTGTCTTGGATGTGTGCTTAGGGTTGTTGTCCTGTTGGAAGGTGAACTTTCGCCCCAGTCTGAGGTCCTGAGATCATCAAGGGTCTCTCTGTACTTTATTCTGTTAATCTTTTCCTCAATCCTGACTAGTTTCCGAGTCCCTGCCGCTGAAAAACATCCCTACAGCATGATGCTGCCACCACCATGCTTCTCTGTAGGGATGGTGCCAGGCTCCCTCCAGATACATTCATGCCAAAGGGTTCAATCTTGGTTTCATCAGAACAGAGAGTCTTGTTACTCATGGTCTGTGAGTTTTGGAAGTTTCTCCCATCTCCACAGAGGAACTTTGGAGCTCTGTCAAAGTGACCATCAGGTTCTTGGTCACCTCCCTGACCAAGGCCCTTCTCCCCCGATTGCTCAGTTTGGCCGGGTGGCCAGCTCTAGGAAGAGTCTTGGTGGTTCCAAACTTCTTCCATTTAAGAATGATGGAGGCCACTGTGTTCTTCGGGACCTTCAATGCTGCAAAAATGTTTTGTTACCCTTCATCAGATCTGTGCCTCGACACAATCCTGTCTCGGAGCTCTACAAACAATTCCTTCGACCTCAAGGCTTGATTTTTTTCTCTGACATGCACTGTCAACTATGGGACCTTATATAGACAGGTGTGTGCCTTTTACAAATCATGTCCAATCAATGAAATTTACCACAGGTGGACTCCAATCAAGTTGTTAAAACATCTCAAGGATAATCAATGGAAACAGGATGCACCTGAGCTCAATTTTGATTCTCATAGCATAGGGTTTGAATACTGATGTAAATAAGATATTTCAGTTTTTTAAAACAAAAACCTGTTTTTGAATTGTCATTATAGGTTATTGTGTGTAGATTGATGAGGAAATAAATAATGTAATACATTTTAGATAAGGTTGTAACGTAACAAAATGTGGAAAAAGTGAAGGGGTCTGAATACTTATGTAAATAAGGTATTTCTGATTTTTATTTTTTATTAATTTGCAAACATTTCTAAATACCTGTTTTCACTTCGTTGTTATGGGGTATTGTGTGTAGCTTAAAACTTCTTATGGCTTAGATCCCGGGATCGATATGACAACAGCCAGTGAAAGTGAGGACGCCAAATTCAAAACAACAGAAATCTCTTATTAAAATTCCTCAAACATACAAGTATTTTACACAATTTTAAAGATAAACTTGTTGTTAGTCCCACCACAGTGTAAGATTTCAAAAAGGCTTTACGACGAAAGCACACCAAACGATTATGTTAAGTCTGCACCTAGTCACAGAAAAACACACATTTTTCCAGCCAAAGAGAGGAGTCACACAAAGCAGAAATAGAGATAAAATGAATCACTAACCTTTGATGATCTTTATCAGATGACACACAATACATGCATGTTTTGTTCGATAAAGTTCATATTTATATCCAAAAATCTCAGTTTATATTGGCGCATTATGTTCAGTAATGTTTTACTGAACATATTCAGAGAGCCACCTCAATTTACAGAAATACTCATCATAAATGTTGATGAAAATACAAGTGTTATGCATGGAACTTCAGATAAACTTCTCCTTAATGCAACCGCTGTGTCAGATTTCAAAAAAGCTTTACCGAAAAAGCACACCATGCAATAATCTGATTACAGCGCTCAGACAACAAAACAAGCCAAACAGATATCCGCCATGTTGTGGAGTCAACAGAGGTCAGAAATAGCATAATAAATATTCACTTACCTTTGATGATCTTCATCATAATGCACTCCCAGGAATCACAGTTCTACAATAAATGTTTGATTTGTTCGATAAAGTCCATCATTTATGTCCAAATACCTCCTTTTTGTTTGCGCGGTTAGTACACAATCCAAACTCACGAGGTGCGGGAAAGTTCAGACGAAAAGTCATATTACAGTTCGTAGAAACATGTCAAACGAAGTATAGAATCAATCTTTAGGATGCTTTTATCATAAATCTTCAATAATGTTTCAACCTGAGAATTCCTTTGTCTGTAGAAATGCGATGGAATGCAGATAACTCTCACGTGAGCGCGCGTGATCAGCTCATGGCACTCTAGCAGAGCCCTGACTCAATCAGCTCTCATTCCCCCCTCCTTCACAGTAGAAGCATCAAACACAGTTCTAAAGACTGTTGACATCTAGTGGAAGCCTTAGGAAGTACAATATGACCCATAGACATTGTATATTCGATAGGCAATGAATTGAAAAACTTCAATCTTCAGATTTCCCACTTCCTGGTTGGATTTTTTTCTCAGATTTTTGCCTGCCATATGAGTTATCTTAAACTCACAGGCATCATTCAAACAGTTTTAGAAACTTCCGAGTGTTTTCTATCCACATCTAGTAATAATATGCATATATTAGCAACTGGGCCTGATTAGCAGGCAGTTTACTCTGGGCACCTTATTCATCCAAGCTACTCAATACTGCCCTCAGCCATAAGAAGTTAATGACGACATATATATTATGTAATCCATTTTAGATTAAAGCTGTAGCATATCATAATGTGGAAAAAGGGAAGGGGTCTGAATACTTCCCGAATGCACTGATAAAAAGGGTACTGTTAGAAAAGTTAACTTCTCCTCTATTACAGTATAATATTGTCTCCATGTTTTTCGGTGTCCATATGAACGATTCTGTTGGACCAAACCTCAAATGCAAATAGCCAGTTGAAACCACTTGTAAGAGAGGAAGAAGTGATCTCTCATATTTGTTGTGTGAGTGGCATGGGGAGGGGTTTGGTGTCCCATAGCACAGAAGGAGCGAAGGAGATGAGACCAAAAAGACAACATGAGAACAAGCAGATATAAATGCTCATTTTTTGTTTAATAATTCTTGCAATACAGGCATTTGGAATTCGATGTATCGCCCAGCCCTATCCTGTACTGACAAAGACATAGTACTGTAGTAAAGGGAAAGTACTGTACTGTACTAAAGAAAGGCAAAGTACTGTACTGTACTTAAGAAAGGCATAGCAGCACGGCATCCCCCTTGTTTTATGTGTAGAGTGGCTGTCTGTGGATGACGTTATTTTATGTGTAAAGTGGCTGTCTGTGGATGAGCTTGTGTTATGTGTAGAGCGGATGTATGTGGAGAAGCTTGTTTTATGTGTAAAGTGGTTGTCTGTGGATGAGAGACAATTGTGACAATTGTGTAGTCTAGAGCGATTTTCTAGGTTAGCTAGCCAGCTATTGTCGTTCTTTTAACGTAACGTAACGTAATCAACACTGCTAGCTAGCCAGCTAGCCCCCGAATAGCAGCACTGTAGAAACTATTACACTCGACGGAACGACTTGATTAGTGTAGTGTCAACAACGCAGCCACTGCCAGCTAGCCTACAAAGTCAACAACGCAGCCACTGCCAGCTAGCCTACTCCAGCAGTACTGTATCATTTCAATCATTTTAGTCAATAAGATTCTTGCTACGTAAGCTTAACTTTCTGAACATTCGAGACGTGTAGTCCACTTGTCATTCCAATCTCCTTTGCATTAGCGTAGCCTCTTCTGTAGCCTGTCAACTATGTGTCTATCTATCCCTGTTCTCTCCTCTCTGCACAGACCATACAAACGCTCCACACCGCGTGGCCGCGGCCACCCTAATCTGGTGGTCCCAGCGCGCACGACCCACGTGGAGTTCCAGGTCTCCGGTAGCCTCTGGAACTGCCGATCTGCGGCCAACAAGGCAGAGTTCATCTCAGCCTATGCCTCCCTCCAGTCCCTCGACTTCTTGGCACTGACGGAAACATGGATCACCACAGATAACACTGCTACTCCTACTGCTCTCTCTTCGTCCGCCCACGTGTTCTCGCACACCCCGAGAGCTTCTGGTCAGCGGGGTGGTGGCACCGGGATCCTCATCTCTCCCAAGTGGTCATTCTCTCTTTCTCCCCTTACCCATCTGTCTATCGCCTCCTTTGAATTCCATGCTGTCACAGTTACCAGCCCTTTCAAGCTTAACATCCTTATCATTTATCGCCCTCCAGGTTCCCTCGGAGAGTTCATCAATGAGCTTGATGCCTTGATAAGCTCCTTTCCATACCTTAAGGGAACATTTTGACAATCACCGTATGGTTAGTGAGAAAGTCCCTATTGGAACTGTACGGTCCCTTACTAGACGTCCGAAAACATTTTAAAAATTTGGGGACGGCATCGGGCCGAGCGGCAGGGCCAGACCTACCGGGAAGTCATCAAATGAACTTTGTCGGACATTCGGTTTTCGTTTAATAAAATAAACAAATTTTGGCCCATTTTTGCGCTATGCCGGAATATCCCACAAGAGGGCATAAGCAATCATATTGCTATTGGACAAAACATCCCGAATCACGACGTGCCATATCTCAAAAACTGAAAATATTTCGAAGCCGAAACTTGGTGAGCGTAGGTTTGGCATTATGGGAAGATGGCCCCGAACAAGATGGCGTCTAGGCCTCAACGGTTTTTGAGTTATGGCCATATTTCTGGGATTAAAGGTCCAAAATGAAAATAGAGAAAAGATTTCTTCACTTCACGTCAAAGTCAAGGAGCCTCCGGTGTCAATAAAAAAAAAATCGGCCATTTATCTATCGTCATTTAAGAGAAATCGTACGATGACCAGATCGTGATGTTCAGATATAGGTGGGGGTTTTTTTCAACGGTTACAGATCCAGTTGCAGGGTGTTCATACGAGTATTTTTAAAATGTGCTGCGGAGCTCTGCGACATTTCTGTGATTTTCTATGATTTTCTGAAATAACACACACTCACTAAACCCTCCGTAAATAACTCAGTTCTTAACCTAAAGACTTAAAACTCAGGATTCTGTAAAGGCATACCCCAATGAGGATATGAGTTTATTTATAGCTTCCTGTGCCAACCGGAAGTGCCATAATTGGTGTCTCAGGGGCTGTTTGGAAGGGTTAAAAAAATCAGATCTGTCCAAAACTTCATCTGTGTGATTAGACAACCCCCATGAACTGTAAATCAGTCATTTTCCCAACAGATGTCAAAGAAAAGCTCTCACACACACACACAGCAAGGATGGAGTGACAAAGCGTGGTGTTTAAAGACACAGAGAGCAGGCAATGACATAAACATAATCCCAAGGCCGTGCCGAGTCCAACGAGGTGCCCCGCTTGACCGTAGCTCGCTCGGTCTGAGCGCAGCGACCATGAGAAAAATAGGCCCACAATGAAGCCTGCACCACAATGTCATTTGATTTTGGGTGACAGCGGCGGAACCGTTAGGTTTAGAAGGACAATTCAAACACAGGACTGTTCCTAAGGTCCTCCCGATCTGTGCAAGCCTAACCTTGACTGTGTGGCATTAACCTTTCACAGTTAAAAGAAGGTGTTTACATAAAAACAGTGTGCATTGACTTCTCTCCCCATAGGAATACATTGCCTGCTCCCCTAAATACAACCTGGGGTCTTTATGGGTTATGAATGCTGTATGAACCTGTCTTCTATGACATTCCATCAGACCACTATGAGGTCTACCTGTGTCGATTCTAAGCTTCCTGGAGCAACCGGAAGTGGTTAAATTGACCCAAAAGGTATTTGGATGTACATCACATCGAAAGGTGAAAAGGCCTCTGCATTATTCAACCCTGTGTAGATCAGTCAATTCTCAACTTAAAGACTTAAAACTCAGGATTCCCTAGGTTTCTATGTCAGTCAAGACATGTGTGTATTTATAGCTTCCTGTGCCAACCGGAAGTACCATAATTGGTGTCTCAGGGGCTGTTTGGAAGGGTTAAAAAAATCAGATCTGTCCAAAACTTCATCTGTGTGATTAGACAACCCCCATGAACTGTAAATCAGTCATTTTTCCCAACAGATGTCAAAGAAAAGCTCTCACACACACACACACAGCAAGGATGGAGTGACAAAGCGTGGTGTTTAAAGACACAGAGAGCAGGCAATGGCATAAACATAATCCCAAGGCCGTGCCGAGTCCAACGGGGTGCCCCGCTTGACCGTAGCTCGCTCGGTCTGAGCGCAGCGACCATGAGAAAAATAGGCCCACAATGATGCCTGCACCACAATGTCATTGGATTTTGGGTGACAGCGGCGGAACCGTTAGGTTTAGAAGAACAATTCAAACACAGGACTGTTCCTAAGGTCCTCCCGATCTGTGCAAGCCTAACCTTGACTGTGTGGCATTAACCTTTCACAGTTAAAAGAAGGTGTTTACAAAAAAACAGTGTGCATTGACTTCTCTCCCCATAGGAATACATTGCCTGCTCCCCTAAATACAACCTGGAGTCTATATGGGTTATGAATGCTGTATGAACCTGTCTTCTATGACATTCCATCAGACCACTATGAGGTCTACCTGTGTCGATTCTAAGCTTCCTGGAGCAACCGGAAGTGGTTAAATTGACCCAAAAGGTATTTGGATGTACATCACCTCGAAAGGTGACAAGGCCTCTGCATTATTCAACCCTGTGTAGATCAGTCAATTCTCAACTTAAAGACTTAAAACTCAGGATTCCCTAGGTTTCTATGTCAGTCAAGACATGTGTGTATTTATAGCTTCCTGTGCCAACCGGAAGTGCCATAATTGGTGTCTCAGGGGCTGTTTGGAAGGGTTAAAAAAATCAGATCTGTCCAAAACTTCATCTGTGTGATTAGACAACCCCCATGAACTGTAAATCAGTCATTTTTCCCAACAGATGTCAAAGAAAAGCTCTCACACACACACACAGCAAGGATGGAGTGACAAAGCGTGGTGTTTAAAGACACAGAGAGCAGGCAATGGCATAAACATAATCCCAAGGCCGTGCCGAGTCCAACGAGGTGCCCCGCTTGACCGTAGCTCGCTCGGTCTGAGCGCAGCGACCATGAGAAAAATAGGCCCACAATGATGCCTGCACCACAATGTCATTGGATTTTGGGTGACAGCGGCGGAACCGTTAGGTTTAGAAGGACAATTCAAACACAGGACTGTTCCTAAGGTCCTCCCGATCTGTGCAAGCCTAACCTTGACTGTGTGGCATTAACCTTTCACAGTTAAAAGAAGGTGTTTACAAAAAAACAGTGTGCATTGACTTCTCTCCCCATAGGAATACATTGCCTACTCCCCTAAATACAACCTGGAGTCTATATGGGTTATGAATGCTGTATGAACCTGTCTTCTATGACATTCCATCAGACCACTATGAGGTCTACCTGTGTCGATTCTAAGCTTCCTGGAGCAACCGGAAGTGGTTAAATTGACCCAAAAGGTATTTGGATGTACTTCACCTCGAAAGGTGACAAGGCCTCTGCATTATTCAACCCTGTGTAGATCAGTCAATTCTCAACTTAAAGACTTAAAACTCAGGATTCCCTAGGTTTCTATGTCAGTCAAGACATGTGTGTATTTATAGCTTCCTGTGCCAACCGGAAGTGCCATAATTGGTGTCTCAGGGGCTGTTTGGAAGGGTTAAAAAAATCAGATCTGTCCAAAACTTCATCTGTGTGATTAGACAACCCCCATGAACTGTAAATCAGTCATTTTTCCCAACAGATGTCAAAGAAAAGCTCTCACACACACACACAGCAAGGATGGAGTGACAAAGCGTGGTGTTTAAAGACACAGAGAGCAGGCAATGGCATAAACATAATCCCAAGGCCGTGCCGAGTCCAACGAGGTGCCCCGCTTGACCGTAGCTCGCTCGGTCTGAGCGCAGCGACCATGAGAAAAATAGGCCCACAATGATGCCTGCACCACAATGTCATTGGATTTTGGGTGACAGCGGCGGAACCGTTAGGTTTAGAAGGACAATTCAAACACAGGACTGTTCCTAAGGTCCTCCCGATCTGTGCAAGCCTAACCTTGACTGTGTGGCATTAACCTTTCACAGTTAAAAGAAGGTGTTTACATAAAAACAGTGTGCATTGACTTCTCTCCCCATAGGAATACATTGCCTGCTCCCCTAAATACAACCTGGGGTCTTTATGGGTTATGAATGCTGTATGAACCTGTCTTCTATGACATTCCATCAGACCACTATGAGGTCTACCTGTGTCGATTCTAAGCTTCCTGGAGCAACCGGAAGTGGTTAAATTGACCCAAAAGGTATTTGGATGTACATCACCTCGAAAGGTGACAAGGCCTCTGCATTATTCAACCCTGTGTAGATCAGTCAATTCTCAACTTAAAGACTTAAAACTCAGGATTCCCTAGGTTTCTATGTCAGTCAAGACATGTGTGTATTTATAGCTTCCTGTGCCAACCGGAAGTGCCATAATTGGTGTCCCAGGGGCTGTTTGGAAGGGTTAAAAAAATCAGATCTGTCCAAAACTTCATCTGTGTGATTAGACAACCCCCATGAACTGTAAATCAGTCATTTTTCCCAACAGATGTCAAAGAAAAGCTCTCACACACACACACAGCAAGGATGGAGTGACAAAGCGTGGTGTTTAAAGACACAGAGAGCAGGCAATGGCATAAACATAATCCCAAGGCCGTGCCGAGTCCAACGAGGTGCCCCGCTTGACCGTAGCTCGCTCGGTCTGAGCGCAGCGACCATGAGAAAAATAGGCCCACAATGATGCCTGCACCACAATGTCATTGGATTTTGGGTGACAGCGGCGGAACCGTTAGGTTTAGAAGGACAATTCAAACACAGGACTGTTCCTAAGGTCCTCCCGATCTGTGCAAGCCTAACCTTGACTGTGTGGCATTAACCTTTCACAGTTAAAAGAAGGTGTTTACATAAAAACAGTGTGCATTGACTTCTCTCCCCATAGGAATACATTGCCTGCTCCCCTAAATACAACCTGGGGTCTTTATGGGTTATGAATGCTGTATGAACCTGTCTTCTATGACATTCCATCAGACCACTATGAGGTCTACCTGTGTCGATTCTAAGCTTCCTGGACTAACCGGAAGTGGTTAAATTGACCCAAAAGGTATTTGGATGTACATCACATCGAAAGGTGAAAAGGCCTCTGCATTATTCAACCCTGTGTAGATCAGTCAATTCTCAACTTAAAGACTTAAAACTCAGGATTCCCTAGGTTTCTATGTCAGTGAAGACATGTGTGTATTTATAGCTTCCTGTGCCAACCGGAAGTGCCATAATTGGTGTCTCAGGGGCTGTTTGGAAGGGTTAAAAAAATCAGATCTGTCCAAAACTTCATATGTGTGATTAGACAACCCCCAAGAACTGTAAATCAGTCATTTTTCCCATAAAAATTCAAAGGAAAAATAAATCACACAGATACACAACTTGGATGGAGGGACGTATTGGGGTGTGTAGAGACTGACAGTGCCTCCAATAGTTAGCTTTGTTCGAGCTAAAAAAGAACCGTCAGACCTAGAGTTCCGAAACTTTAGAATCCTGTTCTAGACCTCAGGTAGATAGTGCGTGGTGAGTTACGGCGCTCTAGAATGTTCTCGGACTGAGAAACAGCGTCGAACATTTGCAATGACTTCAATTCATTTTGACCATTACGAAAATGGCGACATTTAGAAATGTCCCAGAGACACAAGACTAGGCGCATTGTGACCGTCTCGGCCCATAGAGACAGAACCCAACATCTCGGTCCGATAGCTCATTCAAGGACCCCGTAGCAAGGCATGGAAAAAAGTGGATTTTCAGCACCAATTAGGCTTTTACTCGGACACCAAATGACCTATCGAGCCGAAACTCGGGATTCGGGGTCGCCTCACATAGGACTACACATAATGTCCGAACTGGCCCCGCAGCTAGAAAGTAACTATGTGTTTTATGGTTTTTTAATGTTTTGTACCGAAGGCCTTGTGAATTTTGGGCCAGCTCTGAAGTATGTTATACTTGGCTCCTAAATGAGTTGGGAAGAGTGGGTTTGGTGTCAGTTTGTATCAGTTTGGTGTCAGAATGATATCAAATTGACTGATGGACGGTGACTTGCAGGTGACTCTTGTCCATTAGCAATATGTTTAAGCGGTGAGGTACCATCACCAAAAGCGACATTCTGAAATCAACCCAAACGAGCGATGGAGAGGTACCAGTATCACTGCCCAGCCATCCCTATGTCATCGGGCCAGTCAATTTGGCATTCCTGCATGATTTTTATGGCATGACAAATTGGTGATGGTGAATGCCCAGTTAACCATATGGCAAATGCACAGTGACTTTGAAAGAGTGAGAAAACATTACCAAATGGACATTCTGAAATCAACCCTAATGAGCGATGGAGAGGTACCAGAATCACTGCCGAGCCATCCCGAGTTCATCGGGCCAGTCAATTTGGCATTCCTGCACAAATTTTCAGTGACTTTGCAAAAGTAAGGAACATTTGCAATATGTTTTAACAGTGAGGTACCATCACCAAAAGCGACATTCTGAAATCAACTCAAACGAGCGATGGAGAGGTACCAGAATCACTGCCGAGCCATCCCGAGTTCATCGGGCCAGTCAATTTGGCATTCCTGCTTGATTTTTATAGCATGACAAATTGGTGATGGTGACTGCCCAGTTAACCATATGGCAAATGCACAGTGACTTTGAAAGAGTGAGAAAAATCACCAAATGGACATTCTGAAATCAACCCTAACGAGCGATGGAGAGGTACCAGAATCACTGCCAAGCCATCCCGACTTCATCGGGCCAGTCAATTTGGCATTCCTGCATGATTTTTATGGCATGACAAATTGGTGATGGTAACTGCCCAGTTAACCATATGGCAAATGCACAGTGACTTTGCAAAAGTGAGAAAACATGACCAAATGGACATTCTGAAATCAACACAAACAATGGCATGACCATAGTGTCCAGACTGTGCCGAGTCCAACGAGGTGCCCCGCTTGACCGTAGCTCGCTCGGTCTGAGCGCAGCGACCATGAGAAAAATAGGCCCAATATGAAGCCTGCACCAGTACGTCATTTGATTTTGGGTGAGAGCGGCGGAACCGTTAGGTTTAGAAAGACAATTCAACCACAGGACTGTTCCTAAGGTCCTCCTGATCTGTCCAAGCCTATCCTTGACCGTGTGACATTAACCCTTCACAGTCAAAAGAAGGTGTTTACATAAAAACAGTGTTCATTGACTTCTCTCCCCATAGGAATACATTGGCTGCTCCACTAAATACAACCTGGAGTCTATATGGGTTATGAATGTTGTATGAACCTGTCTTCGGTACCAGTCCATCAGACCACTATAAGGTCTACCTGTGTCGATTCTAGGCTTCCTGGGCCAACCGGAAGTGGTTCAAATCACCCTAAAAGTGTATATCCATACATTGCCTGCAATTTGATGGACATAGTGCATTGAACCCTGTGTAAATCAGTCAATTCTTAACGTAAAGACTTAAAACTCAGGATTCTGTAATAGAATACCCCAATGAGGATGTGTGTTGAGTTATAGCTTCCTGTGCCAACCGGAAGTGCCATAATTGGTGTCTCATGGGCTGTTTGGAGGGGTTAAAAAAATCAGATCTTTCCAAAACTTCATATATATGATTAGGCAACCCCCATGAACTGTAAATCAGTCATTTTTCCCATAAAAATTCAAAGGAAAAATAAATCACTCAGATTCACAACTTGGATGGAGGGACGTATTGGGGTGTGTAGAGACTGACAGTGCCTCCAATAGTTAGCTTTGTTTGAGCTAAAAAAGAACCGTCAAGGCTAGAGTTCCGAAACTTTAGAATCCTGTTCTAGACCTCAGGTAGATAGTGCGTGGTGAGTTACGGCGCTCTAGAATGTTCTCGGACCGAGAAACAGCGTCGAACATTTGCAATGACTTCAATTCATTTTGACCATTACGAAAATGGCGACATTTAGAAATGTCCCAGAGACACAAGACTAGGTGCATTGTGACCGTCTCGGCCCATAGAGACAGAACCCAACATCTCGGTCGGATAGCTCATTCAAGGACCCCGTAGCAAGGCATTGAAAAAGTGGATTTTCAGCACCAATTAGGCTTTTACTCGGACACCAAATGACCTATCGAGCCGAAACTCGGGATTCGGGGTCGCCTCACATAGGACTACACATAATGTCCGAACTGGCCCCGCAGCTAGAAAGTAACTATGTGTTTTATGGTTTTTTTATGTTTTGTACCGAAGGCGTTGTGAATTTTGGGCCAGCTCTGAAGTATGTTATACTTGGCTCCTAAACGAGTTGGGAAAAGTGGGTTTGGTGTCAGTTTGTATCAGTTTGGTGTCAGAATGATGTCAAATTGACTGATGGACGGTGACTTGCAGGTGACTCTTGTCCATTAGCAATATGTTTAAGCGGTGAGGTACCATCACCAAAAGCGACATTCTGAAATCAACTCAAACGAGCGATGAAGAGGTACCAGAATAACTGCCCAGCCATCCCGAGTTCATCGGTTCAGTCAATTTGGCATTCCTGCATGATTTTTATAGCATGACAAATTGGTAATGGTGACTGCCCAGTTAACCATATGGCAAATGCACAGTGACTTTGCAAAAGTGAGACAACATTTGCAATATGTTTTAACAGTGAGGTACCATCACCAAAAGCGACATTCTGAAATCAACCCAAACGAGCGATGGAGAGGTACCAGAATCACTGCCAAGCCATCCCGAGTTCATCGGTTCAGTCAATTTGGCATTCCTGCATGATTTTTTATAGCATGACAAATTGGTAATGGTGAATGCCCAGTTAACCATATGGCAAATGCACAGTGACTTTGAAAGAGTGAGAAAAATCACCAAATGGACATTCTGGAATCAACCCTAACGAGCGATGGAGAGGTACCATAATCACTGCCCAGACATCCCGAGGTCATCGGGCCAGTCAATTTGGCATTCCTGCACAAATTTTCAGTGACTTTGCAAAAGTAAGGAACATTTGCAATATGTTTTAACAGTGAGGTACCATCACCAAAAGCGACATTCTGAAATCAACCCAAACGAGCGATGGAGAGGTACCAGTATCACTGCCCAGCCATCCTGAGGTCATCGGGCCAGTCAATTTGGCATTCCTGCATGATTTTTATGGCATGACAAATTGGTGATGGTGACTGCCCAGTTAACCATATGGCAAATGCACAGTGACTTTGCAAAAGTGAGAAAAGATGACCAAATGGACATTCTGAAATCAACACAAACAATGGCATGACCATAGTGTCCAGACTGTGCCGAGTCCAACGAGGTCCCCGCTTGACCGTAGCTCGCTCGGTCTGAGCGCAGCGACCATGAGAAAAATAGGCCCAATATGAAGCCTGCACCAGTACGTCATTTGATTTTGGGTGACAGCGGCGGAACCGTTAGGTTTAGAAAGACAATTCAACCACAGGACTGTTCCTAAGGTCCTCCTGATCTGTCCAAGCCTATCCTTGACCGTGTGACATTAACCCTTCACAGTCAAAAGAAGGTGTTTACATAAAAACTGTGTTCATTGACTTCTCTCCCCATAGGAATACATTGGCTGCTCCACTAAATACAACCTGGAGTCTATATGGGTTATGAATGCTGTATGAACCTGTCTTTGGTACCAGTCCATCAGGCCACTATAAGGTCTACCTGTGTCGATTCTAAGCTTCCTGGACCAACCGGAAGTGGTTCAAATCGCCCTAAAAGTTTATACCCATACACTGCCTGCAATTTGATGGACATAGTGCATTGAACCCTGTGTAAATCAGTCAGTTTTCATGGTAAAGACTTAAAACTCAGGATTCTCTAATGGAATACCCCAATGAGGATGTATGTTGAGTTACAGCTTCCTGTGCCAACCGGAAGTGCCATAATTGGTGTCTCATGGGCTGTTTGGAGGTGTTAAAAATATCAGATCTTTCCAAAACTTCATATATATGATTAGGCAACCCCCATGAACTGTAAATCAGTCATTTTTCCCATAAAAATTCAAAGGAAAACTAAATCACACAGATACACAACATGGATGGAGGGACGTATCATTGGGGTGCGTAGAGACTGACAGTGCCTCCAATAGTTAGCTTTGAATGATATCAAATTGACTGATGGACGGTGACTTGCAGGTGACTCTTGTCCATTAGCAATATGTTTAAGCGGTGAGGTACCATCACCAAAAGCGACATTCTGAAATCAACCCTAACGAACGATGGAGAGGTACCAGTATCACTGCCCAGCCATCCCGAGGTCATCGGGCCAGTCAATTTGGCATTCCTGCATGATTTTTATAGCATGACAAATTGGTAATGGTGACTGCCCAGTTAACCATATGGCAAATGCACAGTGACTTTGAAAGAGTGAGAAAAATCACCAAATGGACATTCTGGAATCAACCCTAACGAGCGATGGAGAGGTACCAGAATCACTGCCAAGCCATCCCGACTTCATTGGGCCAGTCAATTTGGCATTCCTGCACAAATTTTCAGTGACTTTGCAAAAGTAAGGAACATTTGCAATATGTTTTAACAGTGAGGTACCATCACCAAAAGCGACATTCTGAAATCAACCCAAACGAGCGATGGAGAGGTACCAGTATCACTGCCCAGCCATCCTGAGGTCATCGGGCCAGTCAATTTGGCATTCCTGCATGATTTTTATGGCATGACAAATTGGTGATGGTGACTGCCCAGTTAACCATATGGCAAATGCACAGTGACTTTGCAAAAGTGAGAAAACATGACCAAATGGACATTCTGAAATCAACACAAACAATGGCATGACCATAGTGTCCAGACTGTGCCGAGTCCAACGAGGTCCCCGCTTGACCGTAGCTCGCTCGGTCTGAGCGCAGCGACCATGAGAAAAATAGGCCCAATATGAAGCCTGCACCAGTACGTCATTTGATTTTGGGTGACAGCGGCGGAACCGTTAGGTTTAGAAAGACAATTCAACCACAGGACTGTTCCTAAGGTCCTCCTGATCTGTCCAAGCCTATCCTTGACCGTGTGACATTAACCCTTCACAGTCAAAAGAAGGTGTTTACATAAAAACTGTGTTCATTGACTTCTCTCCCCATAGGAATACATTGGCTGCTCCACTAAATACAACCTGGAGTCTATATGGGTTATGAATGCTGTATGAACCTGTCTTTGGTACCAGTCCATCAGGCCACTATAAGGTCTACCTGTGTCGATTCTAAGCTTCCTGGACCAACCGGAAGTGGTTCAAATCGCCCTAAAAGTGTATACCCATACACTGCCTGCAATTTGATGGACATAGTGCATTGAACCCTGTGTAAATCAGTCAGTTTTCATGGTAAAGACTTAAAACTCAGGATTCTCTAATGGAATACCCCAATGAGGATGTATGTTGAGTTACAGCTTCCTGTGCCAACCGGAAGTGCCATAATTGGTGTCTCATGGGCTGTTTGGAGGTGTTAAAAATATCAGATCTTTCCAAAACTTCATATATATGATTAGGCAACCCCCATGAACTGTAAATCAGTCATTTTTCCCATAAAAATTCAAAGGAAAACTAAATCACACAGATACACAAAATCACATGGATGGAGGGACGTATCATTGGGGTGCGTAGAGACTGACAGTGCCTCCAATAGTTAGCTTTGAATGATATCAAATTGACTGATGGACGGTGACTTGCAGGTGACTCTTGTCCATTAGCAATATGTTTAAGCGGTGAGGTACCATCACCAAAAGCGACATTCTGAAATCAACCCTAACGAACGATGGAGAGGTACCAGTATCACTGCCCAGCCATCCCGAGGTCATCGGGCCAGTCAATTTGGCATTCCTGCATGATTTTTATAGCATGACAAATTGGTAATGGTGACTGCCCAGTTAACCATATGGCAAATGCACAGTGACTTTGAAAGAGTGAGAAAAATCACCAAATGGACATTCTGGAATCAACCCTAACGAGCGATGGAGAGGTACCAGAATCACTGCCAAGCCATCCCGACTTCATTGGGCCAGTCAATTTGGCATTCCTGCACAAATTTTCAGTGACTTTGCAAAAGTAAGGAACATTTGCAATATGTTTTAACAGTGAGGTACCATCACCAAAAGCGACATTCTGAAATCAACCCAAACGAGCGATGGAGAGGTACCAGTATCACTGCCCAGCCATCCTGAGGTCATCGGGCCAGTCAATTTGGCATTCCTGCATGATTTTTATGGCATGACAAATTGGTGATGGTGACTGCCCAGTTAACCATATGGCAAATGCACAGTGACTTTGCAAAAGTGAGAAAACATGACCAAATGGACATTCTGAAATCAACACAAACAATGGCATGACCATAGTGTCCAGACTGTGCCGAGTCCAACGAGGTCCCCCGCTTGACCGTAGCTCGCTCGGTCTGAGCGCAGCGACCATGAGAAAAATAGGCCCAATATGAAGCCTGCACCAGTACGTCATTTGATTTTGGGTGACAGCGGCGGAACCGTTAGGTTTAGAAAGACAATTCAACCACAGGACTGTTCCTAAGGTCCTCCTGATCTGTCCAAGCCTATCCTTGACCGTGTGACATTAACCCTTCACAGTCAAAAGAAGGTGTTTACATAAAAACTGTGTTCATTGACTTCTCTCCCCATAGGAATACATTGGCTGCTCCACTAAATACAACCTGGAGTCTATATGGGTTATGAATGCTGTATGAACCTGTCTTTGGTACCAGTCCATCAGGCCACTATAAGGTCTACCTGTGTCGATTCTAAGCTTCCTGGACCAACCGGAAGTGGTTCAAATCGCCCTAAAAGTGTATACCCATACACTGCCTGCAATTTGATGGACATAGTGCATTGAACCCTGTGTAAATCAGTCAGTTTTCATGGTAAAGACTTAAAACTCAGGATTCTCTAATGGAATACCCCAATGAGGATGTATGTTGAGTTACAGCTTCCTGTGCCAACCGGAAGTGCCATAATTGGTGTCTCATGGGCTGTTTGGAGGTGTTAAAAATATCAGATCTTTCCAAAACTTCATATATATGATTAGGCAACCCCCATGAACTGTAAATCAGTCATTTTTCCCATAAAAATTCAAAGGAAAACTAAATCACACAGATACACAACATGGATGGAGGGACGTATCATTGGGGTGCGTAGAGACTGACAGTGCCTCCAATAGTTAGCTTTGAATGATATCAAATTGACTGATGGACGGTGACTTGCAGGTGACTCTTGTCCATTAGCAATATGTTTAAGCGGTGAGGTACCATCACCAAAAGCGACATTCTGAAATCAACCCTAACGAACGATGGAGAGGTACCAGTATCACTGCCCAGCCATCCCGAGGTCATCGGGCCAGTCAATTTGGCATTCCTGCATGATTTTTATAGCATGACAAATTGGTAATGGTGACTGCCCAGTTAACCATATGGCAAATGCACAGTGACTTTGAAAGAGTGAGAAAAATCACCAAATGGACATTCTGGAATCAACCCTAACGAGCGATGGAGAGGTACCAGAATCACTGCCAAGCCATCCCGACTTCATTGGGCCAGTCAATTTGGCATTCCTGCACAAATTTTCAGTGACTTTGCAAAAGTAAGGAACATTTGCAATATGTTTTAACAGTGAGGTACCATCACCAAAAGCGACATTCTGAAATCAACCCAAACGAGCGATGGAGAGGTACCAGTATCACTGCCCAGCCATCCTGAGGTCATCGGGCCAGTCAATTTGGCATTCCTGCATGATTTTTATGGCATGACAAATTGGTGATGGTGACTGCCCAGTTAACCATATGGCAAATGCACAGTGACTTTGCAAAAGTGAGAAAACATGACCAAATGGACATTCTGAAATCAACACAAACAATGGCATGACCATAGTGTCCAGACTGTGCCGAGTCCAACGAGGTCCCCGCTGACCGTAGCTCGCTCGGTCTGAGCGCAGCGACCATGAGAAAAATAGGCCCAATATGAAGCCTGCACCAGTACGTCATTTGATTTTGAGTGACAGCGGCGGAACCGTTAGGTTTAGAAAGACAATTCAACCACAGGAATGTTCCTAAGGTCCTCCTGATCTGTCCAAGCCTATCCTTGACCGTGTGACATTAACCCTTCACAGTCAAAAGAAGTTGTTTACATAAAAACTGTGTTCATTGACTTCTCTCCCCATAGGAATACATTGGCTGCTCCACTAAATACAACCTGGAGTCTTTATGGGTTATGAATGCTGTATGAACCTGTCTTTGGTACCAGTCCATCAGGCCACTATAAGGTCTACCTGTGTCGATTCTAAGCTTCCTGGACCAACCGGAAGTGGTTCAAATCGCCCTAAAAGTGTATACCCATACACTGCCTGCAATTTGATGGACATAGTGCATTGAACCCTGTGTAAATCAGTCAGTTTTCATGGTAAAGACTTAAAACTCAGGATTCTCTAATGGAATACCCCAATGAGGATGTATGTTGAGTTACAGCTTCCTGTGCCAACCGGAAGTGCCATAATTGGTGTCTCATTGGCTGTTTGGAGGGGTTAAAAATATCAGATCTTTCCAAAACTTCATATATATGATTAGGCAACCCCATGAACTGTAAATCAGTCATTTTTCCCATAAAAATTCAAAGGAAAACTAAATCACACAGATACACAACATGGATGGAGGGACGTATCATTGGGGTGCGTAGAGACTGACAGTGCCTCCAATAGTTAGCTTTGAATGATATCAAATTGACTGATGGACGGTGACTTGCAGGTGACTCTTGTCCATTAGCAATATGTTTAAGCGGTGAGGTACCATCACCAAAAGCGACATTCTGAAATCAACCCTAACGAACGATGGAGAGGTACCAGTATCACTGCCCAGCCATCCCGAGGTCATCGGGCCAGTCAATTTGGCATTCCTGCATGATTTTTATAGCATGACAAATTGGTAATGGTGACTGCCCAGTTAACCATATGGCAAATGCACAGTGACTTTGAAAGAGTGAGAAAAATCACCAAATGGACATTCTGGAATCAACCCTAACGAGTGATGGAGAGGTACCAGAATCACTGCCAAGCCATCCCGAGTTCATCGGGCCAGTCAATTTGGCATTCCTGCACAAATTTTCAGTGACTTTGCAAAAGTCAGAAAACATTTGCAATATGTTTTAACAGTGAGGTACCATCACCAAAAGTGACATTCTGAAATCAACCCAAACGAGCGATGGAGAGGTACCAGAATCACTGCCCAACCATCCCGAGTTCATCGGGCCAGTCAATTTGGCATTCCTGCACGAATTTTCAGTGACTTTGCAAAAGTAAGGAACATTTGCAATATGTTTTAACAGTGAGGTACCATCACCAAAAGCGACATTCTGAAATCAACCCAAACGAGCGATGGAGAGGTACCAGTATCACTGCCCAGACATCCCTATGTCATCGGGCCAGTCAATTTGGCATTCCTGCATGATTTTTATGGCATGACAAATTGGTGATGGTGAATGCCCAGTTAACCATATGGCAAATGCACAGTGACTTTGAAAGAGTGAGAAAAATCACCAAATGGACATTCTGGAATCAACCCTAACGAGCGATGGAGAGGTACCAGAATCACTGCCAAGCCATCCCGACTTCATCGGGCCAGTCAATTTGGCATTCCTGCACAAATTTTCAGTGACTTTGCAAAAGTAAGGAACATTTGCAATATGTTTTAACAGTGAGGTACCATCACCAAAAGCGACATTCTGAAATCAACCCAAACGAGCGATGGAGAGGTACCAGAATCACTGCCAAGCCATCCCGAGTTCATCGGTTCAGTCAATTTGGCATTCCTTCATGATTTTTATAGCATGACAAATTGGTAATGGTGACTGCCCAGTTAACCATATGGCAAATGCACAGTGACTTTGCAAAAGTAAGGAACATTTGCAATATGTTTAAGCGGTGAGGTACCATCACCAAAAGCGACATTCTGGAATCAACCCAAACGAGCGATGGAGAGGTACCAGAATCACTGCCCAGCCATCCCGAGTTCATCGGGCCAGTCAATTTGGCATTCCTGCATGATTTTTATGGCATGACAAATTGGTGATGGTGAATGCCCAGTTAACCATATGGCAAATGCACAGTGACTTTGCAAAAGTGAGAAAACATAAACAAATGGACATGATGAAATCAACACCACGAGTGATTGAAAGGAACAACAATCACTGCCCGGCCATCCCGAGTTCATCAGGCCAGTCAATTTTGCATTTCTGAAGGATTTTTGAGCATGTCAAATTTCTTATGACATTTGGCCCCCACAAAACATATGCCTTATGCACAAGCAAAAAAAAAAAAAAAAATTATGATAATAAAATATGACTAAAGTATGTTGATACAGTTCTTATACTTGTGTAACTGACACAAAATTCGAATTTTTTTCGAAAAACGGTCCAGAAAGCACTTTTTTAGGGGTGTGTGAAGTTTAAAAAAAAAAAAAAAATTATGATAATAAAATATGACTAAAGTATGTTGATACAGTTCTTATACGTGTGTAACTGACACAAAATTCGAAAAAATTTCGAAAAACGGTCCAGAAAGCACTTTTTTAGGGGTGTGTGAAGTTTTTTATGAAATTTAATAATTTTTGACTTTTGACTTCTGACTTCCTATGAAATCATATTGCAGATGGACAAAACATATGCAATAATGCGCAAGTAAAAAAATTAAAAAAATTATGATAATAAAATTGGACAAAAGTATTTTCATACAGTTCTTATACATGTGTAATTGTCAAAAAAAGCGAAAGAATTTCGAAAAACGGTCCAAAAAGCACTTTTTTAAGGGGTGATACGTTTTTTTTTCAAAAAATTCATTTTTTCAAAATTTGGCTTTTGGATGTTGACTTGGAGTCCAATATCAATATGAAAAACCATGGTGGAGCGCAATCGCCACCTGTTGGATTTTTGAAGTGTTACAACTGGCAATAGCCATATGGCAATTGAAGTAAACTTTGCATGAATCAACGCCGCTTTCGGTGGTATTGGCCAATGTGTACATGGTTTGTCCTATGCCAATAATTTGCCATTCATTTTTGTCCACTACGGGGGTTAATTCCCTTACTGAGGACGGCTCACCTCTCACAGTCCTGGGCGACTTTAACCTCCCCACGTCTACCTTTGACTCATTCCTCTCTGCCTCCTTCTTTCCACTCCTCTCCTCTTTTGACCTCACCCTCTCACCTTCCCCCCCTACTCACAAGGCAGGCAATACGCTCGACCTCATCTTTACTAGATGCTGTTCTTCCACTAACCTCATTGCAACTCCCCTCCAAGTCTCCGACCACTACCTTGTATCCTTTTCCCTCTCGCTCTCATTCAACACTTCCCACACTGCCCCTACTCGGATGGTATCGCGCCGTCCCAACCTTCGCTCTCTCTCCCCCGCTACTCTCTCCTCTTCCATCCTATCATCTCTTCCCTCTGCTCATACCTTCTCCAACCTATCTCCTGATTCTGCCTCCTCAACCCTCCTCTCTTCCCTTTCTGCATCCTTTGACTCTCTATGTCCCCTATCCTCCAGGCCGGCTCGGTCCTCCCCTCCCGCTCCGTGGCTCGACGACTCATTGCGAGCTCACAGAACAGTGCTCCGGGCAGCCGAGCGGAAATGGAGGAAAACTCGGCTCCCTGCGGACCTGGCATCCTTTCACTCCCTCCTCTCTACATTTTCCTCCTCTGTCTCTGCTGCTAAAGCCACTTTCTACCACTCTAAATTCCAAGCATCTGCCTCTAACCCTAGGAAGCTCTTTGCCACCTTCTCCTCCCTCCTGAATCCTCCCCCCCCCCCCTCCTCCCTCTCTGCAGATGACTTCGTCAACCATTTTGAAAAGAAGGTCGACGACATCCGATCCTCGATTGCTAAGTCAAACGACACCGCTGGTTCTGCTCACACTGCCCTACCCTGTGCTCTGACCTCTTTCTCCCCTCTCTCTCCAGATGAAATCTCGCTTCTTGTGACAGCCGGCCGCCCAACTACCTGCCCGCTTGACCCTATCCCCTCCTCTCTTCTCCAGACCATTTCCGGAGACCTTCTCCCTTACCTCACCTCGCTCATCAACTCATCCCTGACCGCTGGCTACGTCCCTTCCGTCTTCAAGAGAGCGAGAGTTGCACCCCTTCTGAAAAAACCTACACTCGATCCCTCCGATGTCAACAACTACAGACCAATATCCCTTCTTTCTTTTCTCTCCAAAACTCTTGAACGTGCCGTCCTTGGCCAGCTCTCCCGCTATCTCTCTCAGAATGACCTTCTTGATCCAAATCAGTCAGGTTTCAAGACTAGTCATTCAACTGAGACTGCTCTTCTCTGTATCACGGAGGCGCTCCGCACTGCTAAAGCTAACTCTCTCTCCTCTGCTCTCATCCTTCTAGACCTATCGGCTGCCTTCGATACTGTGAACCATCAGATCCTCCTCTCCACCCTCTCCGAGTTGGGCATCTCCGGCGCGGCCCACGCTTGGATTGCGTCCTACCTGACAGGTCGCTCCTACCAGGTGGCGTGGCGAGAATCTGTCTCCTCGCCACGCGCTCTCACCACTGGTGTCCCCCAGGGCTCTGTTCTAGGCCCTCTCCTATTCTCGCTATACACCAAGTCACTTGGCTCTGTCATAACCTCACATGGTCTCTCCTATCATTGCTATGCAGACGACACACAATTAATCTTCTCCTTTCCCCCTTCTGATGACCAGGTGGCGAATCGCATCTCTGCATGTCTGGCAGACATATCAGTGTGGATGACGGATCACCACCTCAAGCTGAACCTCGGCAAGACGGAGCTGCTCTTCATCCCGGGGAAGGACTGCCCGTTCCATGATCTCGCCATCACGGTTGACAACTCCATTGTGTCCTCCTCCCAGAGCGCTAAGAACCTTGGCGTGATCCTGGACAACACCCTGTCGTTCTCAACTAACATCAAGGCGGTGGCCCGTTCCTGTAGGTTCATGCTCTACAACATCCGCAGAGTACGACCCTGCCTCACACAGGAAGCGGCGCAGGTCCTAATCCAGGCACTTGTCATCTCCCGTCTGGATTACTGCAACTCGCTGTTGGCTGGGCTCCCTGCCTGTGCCATTAAACCCCTACAACTCATCCAGAACGCCGCAGCCCGTCTGGTGTTCAACCTTCCCAAGTTCTCTCACGTCACCCCGCTCCTCCGCTCTCTCCACTGGCTTCCAGTTAAAGCTTGCATCCGCTACAAGACCATGGTGCTTGCCTACGGAGCTGTGAGGGGAACGGCACCGCAGTACCTCCAGGCTCTGATCAGGCCCTACACCCAAACAAGGGCACTGCGTTCATCCACCTCTGGCCTGCTCGCCTCCCTACCACTGAGGAAGTACAGTTCCCGCTCAGCCCAGTCAAAACTGTTCGCTGCTCTGGCCCCCCAATGGTGGAACTAACTCCCTCACGACGCCAGGACAGCGGAGTCAATCACCACCTTCCGGAGACACCTGAAACCCCACCTCTTCAAGGAATACCTAGGATAGGATAAAGTAATCCTTCTCACCCCCCCTTAAATGATTTAGATGCACTATTGTAAAGTGGCTGTTCCACTGGATGTCAGAAGGTGAATTCACCAATTTGTAAGTCGCTCTGGATAAGAGCGTCTGCTAAATGACTTAAATGTAAATGTAAATGTAATGAGCTTCTTTTATGTGTAAAGTGGCTGTCTGTGGATTAGCTTGAGTTATGTGTAGAGCGGTTGTCTGTGGAAGAGCTTGTTTTATGTGTAGAGCAGATGTCTGTGGATGAAAGTCAGCATAAGACATAGAGTGAGGCTATGGGAAATCAATAATGGTGATGGAGACCAATTACTGTGTTTCATTATTTTGTTGATTCATGAACTAGCGTCGACCCATGCAGTTGTGGCCCCCCGGGCTAAAGCTCATTGTCACTCAGACATTTGCTCATTAAGTACCAATCACGACCTACTCCAGGCTATAATTTTGCCACCAAATAGTGATACTGTCAAATCAAATCAAATCAAATCAAATTGTATTTGTCACATACACATGGTTAGCAGATGTTAATGCGAGTGTAGCGAAATGCTTGTGCTTCTAGTTCCGACAATGCAGTAATAACCAACAAGTAATCTAACTAACAATTCCTAAACTACTGTCTTATACACAGTGTAAGGGGATAAAGAATATGTACATAAGGATATATGAATGAGTGATGGTACAGAGCAGCATAGGCAAGATACAGTAGATGGTATCGAGTCCAGTATATACATATGAGATGAGTATGTAAACAAAGTGGCATAGTTAAAGTGGCTAGTGATACATGTATTACATAAGGATGCAGTCGATGATATAGAGTACAGTATATACGTATGCATATGAGATGAATAATGTAGGGTAAGTAACATTATATAAGGTAGCATTGTTTAAAGTGGCTAGTGATATATTTGCATCATTTCCCATCAATTCCCATTATTAAAGTGGCTGGAGTTGAGTCAGTGTCAGTGTGTTGGCAGCAGCCACTCAATGTTAGTGGTGGCTGTTTAACAGTCTGATGGCCTTGAGATAGAAGCTGTTTTTCAGTCTCTCGGTCCCAGCTTTGATGCACCTGTACTGACCTCGCCTTCTGGATGATAGCGGGGTGAACAGGCAGTGGCTCGGGTGGTTGATGTCCTTGATGATCTTTATGGCCTTCCTGTAACATCGGGTGGTGTAGGTGTCCTGGAGGGCAGGTAGTTTGCCCCCGGTGATGCTTTGTGCAGTCCTCACTACCCTCTGGAGAGCCTTACGGTTGAGGGCGGAGCAGTTGCCGTACCAGGCGGTGATACAGCCCGCCAGGATGCTCTCGATTGTGCATCTGTAGAAGTTTGTGAGTGCTTTTGGTGACAAGCCGAATTTCTTCAGCCTCCTGAGGTTGAAGAGGCGCTGCTGCGCCTTCTTCACGATGCTGTCTGTGTGAGTGGACCAATTCAGTTTGTCTGTGATGTGTATGCCGAGGAACTTAAAACTTACTACCCTCTCCACTACTGTTCCATCGATGTGGATGGGGGGTGTTCCCTCTGCTGTTTCCTGAAGTCCACAATCATCTCCTTAGTTTTGTTGACGTTGAGTGTGAGGTTATTTTCCTGACACCACACTCCGAGGGCCCTCACCTCCTCCCTGTAGGCCGTCTCGTCGTTGTTGGTAATCAAGCCTACCACTGTTGTGTCGTCCGCAAACTTGATGATTGAGTTGGAGGCGTGCGTGGCCACGGAGTTGTGGGTGAACAGGGAGTACAGGAGAGGGCTCAAAACGCACCCTTGTGGGGCCCCAATGTTGCGGATCAGCGGGGTGGAGATGTTGTTGGCTACCCTCACCACCTGGGGGCAGCCCGTCAGGAAGTCCAGTACCCAGTTGCACAGGGCGGGGTCGAGACCCAGGGTCTCGAGCTTGATAACGAGCTTGAAGAGTACTATGGTGTTAAATGCTGAGCTGTAGTCGATGAACAGCATTCTCACATAGGTATTCCTCTTGTTCAGATGGGTTAGGGCAGTGTGCAGTGTGGTTGAGATTGCATCGTCTGTGGACCTATTTGGGCGGTAAGTAAATTGGAGTGGGTCTAGGGTGTCAGGTAGGGTGGAGGTGATATGGTCCTTGACTAGTCTCTCAAAGCACTTCATGATGACGGAAGTGAGTGCTATGGGGCGGTAGTCGTTTAGCTCAGTTACCTTAGCTTTCTTGGGAACAGGAACAATGGTGGCCCTCTTGAAGCATGTGGGAACAGCAGACTGGTATAGGGATTGATTGAATATGTCCGTAAACACACCAGCCAGCTGGTCTGCGCAAGCTCTGAGGGCGCGGCTGGGGATGCCGTCTGGGCCTGCAGCCTTGCGAGGGTTAACACGTTTAAATGTTTTACTCACCTCGGCTGCAGTGAAGGAGAGCCCGCATGCAGGCCGTGTCAGTGGCACTGTATTGTCCTCAAAGCGGGCAAAAAAGTTATTTAGTCTGCCTGGGAGCAAGACATCCTGGTCAGTGACTGGGCTGGTTTTCTTCTTGTAGTCCGTGATTGACTGTAGACCCTGCCACATACCTCTTGTGTCTGAGCCGTTGAATTGAGATTCTACTTTGTCTCTATACTGAGGCTTAGCTTGTTTGATAGCCTTGTGGAGGGAATAGCTGCACTGTTTGTATTCGGTCATGTTACCAGTCACCTTGCCCTGATTAAAATCAGTGGTTCGCGCTTTCAGTTTCACGCGAATGCTGCCATCAATCCACGGTTTCTGGTTAGGGAATGTTTTAATCGTTGCTATGGGAACGACATCTTCAACGCACGTTCTAATGAACTCGCACACCGAATCAGCGTATTCGTCAATGTTGTTGTCTGACGCAATATGAAACATATCCCAGTCCACGTGATGGAAGCAGTCTTGGAGTATGGAATCAGCTTGGTCGGACCAGCGTTGGACAGACCTCAGCTTGGGAGCTTCTTGTTTTAGTTTCTGTCTGTAGGCAGGGATCAGCAAAATGGAGTCGTGGTCTGCTTTTCCAAAAGGAGGGCGGGGCAGGGCCGTATATGCGTCGCGGGAGTTAGAATAACAATGATCCAAGGTTTTGCCAGCCCTGGTTGCGCAATCGATATGCTGATACAATTTAGGGAGTCTTGTTTTCAGATTAACCTTGTTAAAATCCCCAGCTACAATGAATGCAGCCTCAGGATGTATGGATTCCAGTTTGCAAGAGTCAAATAAAGTTAGTTCACAGCCATCGATGTGTCTGCTTGGGGGGGAATATATACGGCTGTGATTATAATCGAAGAGAATTCTCTTGGTCGATAATGCGGTCGACTTTTGATTGTGAGGAATTCTAAATCAGGTGAACAGAAGGATTTGAGTTCCTGTATGTTTCTGTGATCACACCACGTCTCGTTAGCCATAAGGCATACGCCCCCGCCCCTCTTCTTACCAGAAAGATGTTTGTTTCTGTCGGCGCGATGCGTGGAGAAACCCGTTGGCTGCACCGCCTCCCATAGCGTCTCTCCAGTGAGCCATGTTTCCTTGAAGCAAAGAACGTTACAGTCTCTGATGTCCCTCTGGAATGCTACCCATGCTAGGATTTCATCAACCTTGTTGTCAAGAGACTGGACATTGGCGAGAAGAATGCTAGGGAGTGGTGCACGATGTGCCCGTCTCCGGAGTCTGACCAAAAGACCGCCTCGTTTCCCTCTTTTACGGATTCGTTTTTTTGGGTCGCCGGCTGGGATCCATTCCGTTGTCCTGGTTGAAAGGCATAACACAGGATCCGCTTCGCGAAAGTCATATTCTTGGTCGTACTGATGGTGAGTTGACGCTGATCTTATATTCAGTAGTTCTTCTCGACTTTATGTAATGAAACCTAAGATGACCTGGGGTACTAATGTAAGAAATAACACATAAAAAAACAAAAAACTGCATAGTTTCCTAGGAACGCGAAGCGAGGCGGCCATCTCTGTCGGCGCTGTCACATGTTGGATCTCCGGCTGCCTATACTTCCTTCATCATTTAGTTGCGCATTGTAGTTGGCACCGTTTAGCCTTGTCAGAGAAATCAGTCAGTGTAAACTAGTAACGGAATTGGTCAACCATATTTCATTGCTTGTTTTTTTCCACACAGAATACCAGTACTCCTTTTCAGGCTGCTGGACACTTGACGCCTTAGTGACCACTAGTCTTCCTGGGGTCCACTGTTTTTTAGACTATGAATGTACAATTGAACAAACTACTGTATCTTCTTAAATGACACTGCATGTCCCCATGGTTAAAATTTGTTATGACTCATATGTCCAGTGGCCACTGGTGTAAAGTAATTAAGTAAAAAATACTTTAAAGTACGTCTTAAGTAGTTTTTTTATCCATACTTTACTTTACTATTTATATTTTTGACTACTTTTACTTCACTATATTCCTTAAGAAAATGTTGTACTTCTTACTCCAAACATTTTCCTTGACACCCAAAAGTACTCGTTACATTTTGAAAGCTGAGCAGGACAGGAAAATGGTCCAATTCTGTCACGATTGTCATCGGGAGAAGGAGAAGAGGACCAAAGTGCAGCGTGGTACGTATTCATAATTATTTTAATAAAGATGAATACTGAACAAAAACAACAAACAGTTCTGTAAGGTGCAACAAAAACACTAAACAGAAAATAACTACCCACAAATCATAGTGGGAAAACATGCTGCCTAAGTATGGTTCTCAATCAGAGACAACGATAAACAGCTGCCTCTGATTGGGAACCATAACCAGGCCACACACAGAAATTCAAAAACATAGAACAACAACATAGAATGCCCACCCCAACTCACGCCCTGACCAAACTAAAATAGAGACATACAAAAGGAACTACAGTCAGGACGTGACAAATTCATCCACTTATCAACCGAATATCCCTGGTCATCCCTACTGCCTCTGATCTGGCAGTCTCACTAAACACACATGCTTCATTTTTAAATTATGTCTGAATGTTGAAGTGTGTCCCTGGCTGCCCTTCAATAAAAAAATAAAGAAAATGGTGCTGTCTGATTTGCTTAAATATAAGAAATGTAAAATGGTTTATACTTTTACTTTTGATACTTAAGTATATTTTAGCATTTACATTTTTCATTTGATATTTAAGTATATTTTAATCCAAATACATTTAGAATTTTACTCAAGTAGAGGTTTCCTCAGTGACTTTTACTTTTTCTTGAGTCATTTTCTATTTAGGTATCTTTAATTTTACTCAAGTATGACAATTCGGTACAATTGGCAATATTTCCTTTTTATTTATTAAACCTTTATTTAACTAGGCAAGTCAGTTAAGAACACATTATTTGCTTTGTATGATTAATTATAATATTACCATGCAGAGTTAATGAGGAACTAGTGTTTAAACGGGTGATATTTACCTATGCAAAATACATTATACGCATCACACATGGTAGAAGCTAACCCAATTTGCATATTTTTTTGTTTTGTTTTGCGTGGGCACCGATTCAGACTTCCTGTATTTACCAGTTCTTAATTATCACAGGTAAGGGCATTGGCAGATAGCTGTTGGCATTGCTCCCCTCTTTTTCTCATCGCCTTCACAGCGGTTGCTCAACTAATAGTTTGCGAACATGCTGTGGGACTTAGAGATCATTTGCGGTTTAGTACGGTACCCTGAGTCACTACTTCATTGTTCCAGACCAGCGCAGGGGGAGTTAGAGTACTGATTATGCTTTTGGGTCCCAAGGCACAACTGTGCCCCTAAATGACAATGAATGGGTGACATAAACCACATGGAAACTGATAATTGTGCTCAACTTCAAAATTGAATTTCAATTAACTGAATGATGAGGATCAAGGTGATTGAATTTAAAACAATAGTGTAAGGGGGGACAAAATGGCGCCGTAGAGAGAACACAGTGTTTCAGCGAGCTCTCGTGGCATTCGTAAATTTATATTTTTACATTAATCTCCTAGCTTGAAAAAGTGGTATAATTGGCTAAATAAGTTACCATATAATGAGTCTTGAGGGCTATTTCGCAAAAATATCCGACAACATGCCCAATAGAACTACTAAGAAGTCGACCAAAACCACCACCCCTGTGGATGTGCATGAGGAGCTAGCTAACGTTAGCGAAGCTAACACCATTGCGGATCCAGGCACAATGGACCTGGTGATTCAAAAGATGACTGATAACATTACTAAAGTGATCGATGCTAAAATAAGAACGGTCTTGGAAGCAATAGCTGGCCATTCAGCTGAAATACAGAGGGTTGTGAAACGTGCTGTTGAGGCGGAAGGAAGAATTGCTGCAGTAGAAACTTCAACTACATATATGGACGCTAAGATAAAAGCACTTGAGAAACAGGTGTGTGAAATGGTGGAGCACATTGACGACTTGGATAATCGAGGACGCAGATGCAATATTCGTGTTGTGGGACTCCCGGAAAATTCTGAAGGGACACATTCAGTAAAATTCCTTGAGGAATGGATCCCTGGCTACCTACAAATGGACACTAAGGCTGGTCGTGTGAAGCTGGACAGAGCCCATCGCTCTCAAGCACCGATACCCGGTCCCAATCAGCGCCCACGGCCGGTGGTTATAAAGTTCCACAACTTCTCCGACAAGCAGCGCGTCATGGACGCGGCTAGAAACATCAGCTCTGATGGTAGTCAACGTAAAGGTCCAAAGGTCTCATTCTTCAATGATTATTCCACTGCGGTTGTACAAAGACGCAAAGCGTTTGATGAGGCGAAGGCTCGACTCAGGAGAATGAAGATGGACTACGCACTTTTGTACCCGGCCACATTGAAGATTATGGTCAACGGATCACCTAAAAAGCTCTACACACCTGAAGAGGCTGCTACGTTTATTGACTCTCTCGGGTAAATAACTTTAAGCTGCACCTCCACAGCATTGGATAACTTTGTTTATTTTTGGTTGAATCTGATCATGAAACAGTGGTGTGAGTCCTCACGTACTTAGGCTCAGTAATATTCGTATCTTTATTATTTTTCTTGCTAAAGTACTAGCAGCTATAGCTCAGGCTGAGATATCCATATTGGTGCCCAGGCTTGGTTTTAGGTGGAAGAGCCTCAATCTTCTTTTATTGATTTTCTTTTCCATACATATAAAGGATGAGGCTATTGAGCGGCAATGCGGACTTAAGAGTCTACATTGGAGAGTTGAAATCCCCTGCATGTTAGCTAGTGGGAAAACCCCCTTTTGGATCTTTACATGTTTAATTTTTGGGTTTAGTATAGTTTGAGTTCAGGGTTCATATCGTTTGTTTATGCTCGGTGAGATAGAGGAGAGTTCAACACATGGAAAAAGGTACCACCCCACTTTTACAGTAGGATCCAGTCTGGATATTGAATGGTCAAGATACAATGGCAGGTAACGGGCTGCGTGTATGTACATGGAACATTAGAGGGAGCCATAACCCCATTAAAAGGAAGAAGGTACTGTCTTTTTTGAAAAAAGAAAATATTGATATTGCCCTGTTGCAAGAAACTCATTTGGATGATAAGTAGCACCTGAAATTACAACAAGGGGGGTTTGGTCAAGTGTTTTTCTCATCATTTACATCCAGAAGTAGAGGTGTAGCAATTCTGGTGAAAAATAACCTACCACTTAAGGTCTTGAATTGTGTGAAAGATACATTTGGTCGCTTTGTTATAATTAATGATACTTTACAAGGGCAGAACATCTCCATAATGAATATTTACTTCCCCCCTGCTCACCCCCCTGATTTCCTCACTAAGGTATTTCTAGACTTTTCAGAATTAAACTCGGACACTGCAGTGGTTGGAGGAGATTTTAACTGCTTGTTGAACCCCCTTATTGATAGGTTTTCCAGCGGTATAGCTTCACTCTCTCCTCAAGCTAAGTCACTTAAAGCTATTTGTGATGATCTGGGGTATGCGGATGTCTGGAGAGCTTTTCATTCTTCCAACAGAGAGTTCTCTTTTTTCTCTGCACCTCATGGATGTCAGACTAGAATAGATTATTTTTTTATGCCCAGGATGTCTTTGCAGTCTGTTTTATCCGCTAGGATAGGAAGCATAGTCATATCTGATCATGCTGAGGTGATCCTGGACATAAAACTCAACGGGGCATTCAATCGGTCAAGACATTGGAGGTTGAACACAACCACTCTTAAAGACCATACATTCACATCATATTTTATTACAGAGTTTAAATCATTTTTCTCTATTAACTCTCAATCAACAGATAACCCCTCGCTCCTTTGGGAGACCTGTAAAGCGTATGCCAGGGGTCTGATTATGTCATACACAGCTACTAAGAGACGGAAAAAGCGTGAAAAGCAAAAAATGTTAGAGGGTGAATTCGGAACTAAAGAGAAGGACTACATTAAAACGCCCACTCCTGCCCTATTAAAGGAAATATCAGTCATTAGATCAACGTTAGACTCTCTACTAACACAGGACGCTGAAAAGAAAATGAGATTTGTCAGGCAAAAGCTATATGAACATGGCGATAAGCCAGGAAAGTACTTGGCATACCTAGCTAAAAAGAGAGCCGACTCTCAGTCAATTGCTACTATTACTGATTCTGATGGTAATCATTTATATGAAAATAAATTGATAAGTGACTCATTTAAGAAATTTTATACAAACCTTTATGCCTCAGAACTGCCAAAGGATGCACCCAAATTAATGGAGAACTTCTATCTCCGAAGAGCAGAGGTCCCTCCTTCATGCCCCTATTACCAAGGAAGAGATAATGTTCGCAATTAAGGATCTGCAAAATGGTAAGGCACCAGGACCAGACGGGTTTTGTAGTGAGTTCTATAAAGTTCCATGGCCTGATCCTTGAGCCATTGCGTGATATGTTTAACCACTCATTTTCAAATGTCCAACTCCCTCAAACGCTGAGAGAAGCCAACATTTCACTTATTCTCAAAAAGGGAAAATGTCCAGAGTCTTGTTCCTCGTACAGAGCAATTTCCCTTCTGAATGTGGATAGAACATTGCTTTCTAAAATTCTAGCCACAAGATTAGAGGACTCACTGCCACTAATTGTGAAAGGAGACCCAACTGGCTTCATTAAGGGCCGTAAGTCATGCAACAATGTCAGGCGGCTTCTTAATGTAATTCAAGCCTACCAACAAAGTGCTGTGGATGGTCTTGTGCTCTCCCTAGATGCTGAGAAAGCATTTGATCGTGTGGAGTGGTCTTACCTATTATTTGCTCTAAATAAATTTGGTCTGGGTGACAACTTTATAAAATGGGTGAAAGTTTTGTATGATGATCCTCAGGCTGCTGTCCTTACTAATGGTCTAAGGTTAAATAACTTCTCTATACACAGAGGTACCAGACAGGGCTGTCCTTTATCCCCCCTCCTCTTTGCACACGTTATGGAAACACTGGCCGAGGCCATCAGGGTAATGCCTTCTATACAGGGGCTGCTCATTGGTGATGTTCACCATAAAATAAGCTTGTATGCTGATGATGTCCTGATATTCATCTCTAGTCCCGAGACTTCAATTAATCTTTTATTAATATTATTGAATTATTCAGTGAATTCTCAGGCTACAAGATTAACCTTACTAAGTCAGAGAGTATGCCACTTGGTAGCCTACACTCTGTACCTAATACTTCTCCCCCCTTCCCTTTTAAATGGTCTCCCTCAGATTTCATGTATCTGGGTATATTTGTAACCCCTAAATTCCAGCAAATGTACAAAGCCAATTTTGTTCCCTTGTTTGATACAATAAGACAGGATCTGGAGCGCTGGAACTCTCTCCCAATTTCTTGGTTGGGTAGAATATCCCTCTTGAAAATGAACATTTTACCTAGACTACTTTACCCAATCCAAATGATCCCAGTATTACTCTCCAATAAGGTAATAAAGGATGTAAATGGATGTTTAAGTTCCTTTATATGGAGTAAACGCAAGCCAAGACTTAAGATGGCAATATTGCAGCTGCCAAGTTCTATGGGCGGCTTGGACCTGCCCAACATCAGGTTCTATCAATGGTGTGCCCACCTTTGTTATATTTCTGACTGGATCACAAATGATGACTCCTCTATTTGGTTAGACATTGAGACTTCTCTTTCAAAATGCCCCTTACAGGATCTTTTATTTTTCAGAAGTTTCAAGTCTGTAGACTATAACAATAATCCCATTACACTTAACACACTCAAAGTATGGAGGTCAGTTCAAAGCTTCCTGGGAAGGTCCAAACTAACCTCTGCTCTTACCCCAAATCTTAACAACCCAGATTTCAGTCCAGGATTGCTGGATGCTGGCTTTAACTTATGGCTTAATAAGGGCATACGCAGGCTAAATGACTTATTTGCTGATATGATTTTATTGTCATTTGAGCAGATGGTCGAGAAATATCGACTCCCAAAGCAGGACTTTTTCCGCTTCCTACAAGTAAGACATTATATTCTGAAGAGCACCACCTTAATTGGTAACCCTGATGTGTCTGTCATTGAAAGAATGCTTTTTTTCCCACAAATGAAAATGTCTGTAAGTCTGTTTTATGATACTTTAAGGTCCTTTTCTGCTGTCAACACACAGAGGGTGAAACAAGTGTGTGAGAAAGAATTGTCTGTTACTATTGACAAAGAGATGTGGGAGGACATTTGGAGATATGCAAAAACAATATCTATATATAATCGTACTAGAGCAATCCAATTAAGAATAATAGACAGATTGCATATATCCCCAAATCGCAGACATGCTTTTAGCCCCACTTCCTCTTCCCCTCAGTGTCTTAAATGCAAAACTGATACAGGCACCCTAACACATTGTTTATGGTCATGTACCAAAATACAAAGATACTGGTCGGGTGTTCTGCAACAAATTGAAAAGATCCTAGTGGTTGATCTAGAATTGGACCCAGTTTCTTTACTGTTAGGTCTGCCTAGTAGGCATGTTACTTCTGTGGGTAAAAGGAGGCTTTACAACATCCTTACATTCGCAGCGAGGAAAAACATCCTTTACACTGGATTAGTGATAAGGTTCCTTCTATTAAAGATTGGCATAAGATACTATTTGAATGGGTGCCTCTGGAATATCTGACATGTACATTGCATTCTAAAACAGACCAGTTCTAGAAAGTATGGGAACCTTATCTAAATTACCTAGAACTTGAGGTATCAGCTATTATGCTGCAAGGATTCTATGAAAAGGTGGGATGTACTCTTAGTGTAGCAGGCAACTTGAGTCGGACCACAACAGGATTAATGATCTTTTCCACTACTTACGGACCACTGAACTTCGGTGACAGTTTCCTCGACTCAGTCTGTAGAGGAAGATCCCGTGTAGCAGGAATACGGCGACGATTCGCCTGGATCTGATACCGGCCAGAAACCTTAAGGAGGGCCTTCCTGGCCGGATGCCAGGTGCGGTGGCAACGACGAATGTGGGTCTGGACAGAAGGAACTGAGAGATCCCGCTCCTGAGATGGAAACAAGGGAGGTTGGTAACCGTACAGGCACTGGAAGGGAGACATCCCAGTGGCAGATGAAGGGAGAGTAGGGTAATTGAGAGGACCAAGAGGTGGGATCAGAGGAAACAAGACAGCGCAGCGTGGACTCCATCTTCTGGTTGGCTCTCTCCGCCTGACCATTAGATTGGGGGTGAAATCCAGATGTGAGACTGACTGTAGCTCCAATGGCCAAACAGAAGGATTTTCAGACAGCGGAGGTAAACTGAGGACCACGGTCAGAAACAATGTCACAGGGCAACCGGTGGACCCTGAACACCTCCCTAACCAGGATCTCGGACGTCTCAGTGGCAGAAGGCAGCTTGGAGAGGGGAACAAAGTGGGCAAACTTGCTGAATCTATCCACAATGGTCAGAATAACCGTGTTACCAACAGAAGAGGGCAACCCCGTGACAAAATCCAGGGCCAGATGCGACCAAGGTCGCCGGGGAATAGGTAGGGGGTGAAGAAGCCCAGAGCTGGCCCGATTGGTACTCTTATTCTGCGCACAAACAGGACAAGCGGCAACAAATCTCCGGGTATCTTCTCCCATGGCAGGCCACCAAAATCGTCTGCGCAGTAGCGCCATAGTCCGAGCAACACCAGGGTGACAAGCTATCTTGCTGGCGTGGGACCACTGAAGGACAGCAGAACGAACCGACTCAGGCACGAACAACCGACCGGGTGGACCGTTACCGGGCCCGGGCTGTGTCCGAAGAGCCGCCATCACCTCCTCCTCAATCCTCCATGTAACGGCTCCCACGACAACGTTCTGGGGAAGAATCGTCTCAGTCTTGGCCCCATTCTCCTCCGTCTTGGAGAACATCCGGGACAGGGCATCCGCCTTCCCGTTCTTCGACCCAGGTCGGAACGTCAGGGAAAAATTGAAGCGTCCAAAAAACAAAGCCCACCGGGCCTGACGGGAGTTGAGACGTTTAGCCGATTGCACGTAAGCCAGATTCTTGTGGTCAGTCCAGACTACAAACGGTTGCTCCGCTCCCTCCAACCAGTGACGCCACTCCTCCAAGGCAAGCTTCACAGCGAGAAGCTCCCGGTTACCCACATCGTAGTTTCTTTCAGCTAGAGAAAGATGACAAGAGTAGAAGGTGCAAGGATGGAGTTTACCGTCAGTGGAGCTACGCTGGGACAGGATGGCGCCCACCCCCACATCAGACGCATCTACCTCCACAACGAACTGACGGGAAGTGTCAGGTTGACAGAGAATCGGGGCGTTGGTGAATCGGCTCTTCAAATCTAGAAATGCTCGGTCTGCCTCAGGAGACCAACAGAACTTTCTGGTGCAAGACGTCAGTACAGTTAAAGGGGCGGCCACCCGGCTGTAATCACGAATAAACCTCCGATAAAAATTTGCAAACCCCAGGAATCTCTGGATCTGCAATCTCCTACCGGGCTGGACCCAATCCCGAACCGCCCGAACCTTCTCTTGGTTCATCTTGATCTCTCCCCTGGAGATGATGTACCCGAGGAAGGACGTCGTGTGGGCGTGAAAATCACACTTCTCAGCCTTCATAAACAGACGGTTCTCCAATAACCGCTGCAGGACCTGCTTGACCTGCTGAACGTGGCTAGAAAGCTCCTTCGAGAAGATGAGAATATCATCCAGGTAAACGAACACAAAAATACCAATCATATCTCTCAGAACGTCATTCACCATACTTTGGAACACAGCAGGAGCGTTGGTCAGTCCAAACGGCGTCACCTGGTACTCGAAATGTCCCATCGGAGTATTGAACCCAGTCAACCACTCGTCCCCCTCTTTGATCCGAACCAAATGATAAGCATTACGTAAATCAAGCTTCGTAAAAACCGTAGCACCCTGTAAAGAATCGAAAGCCGAGCTCATCAAGGGCAGGGGATACTTGTTCTTGACCGTAATATCATTCAAACCCCGATAATCAATACACGGTCGAAGAGAGCCATCCTTCTTGCTCACAAAAAAATCCTGCTCCCAGAGGTGATGATGAGGGCCGAATGAGACCTGCAGCTAGAGATTCCTTGATGTAGATCTCCAAGGCCTCACGTTCAGGTCGTGAGATAGTGTATAACCGTCCCTTGGGAAAGGCAGCTCCAGGAAACAGATTAATCGCACAATCATAAGGTCGGTGGGGAGGAAGGGACAGAGCCTTCTGTTTACTGATTACTTCACCCAACTCGTGATATGTTTCTGGAACCAGGGACAAATCAGGAGGAGCAGAGTCACTGACCTGACTGGAAACGGCAGGAGAACAGACAGTCCTAAGGCAGTTAGCATGACAATCAATGCTCCAACTAGTTACCTTACCCGTCACCCAATCAAACGAGGGATTGTGTTCCTTCAGCCAGGGGTAACCAAGAACCAGAGGAACATGGGGCGAGGACAGAATGAAGAAGGAGATAAACTCTGAATGATTCCCCGACAACAACATCTTAACCGGTTCAGTCGTCATAGTGATCCGTGCCAGACTACTGCCGTTCAGAGTGGTTGCTTCAATGGGTCCGACAATTGCTCCTTGGAAAGCCTCAGCTGCTCCACCAAGTCGGCATCAATAAAGCTGCCATCGGCACCTGAATCGATAAAAGCGTTCATCTCTAAGCTCTGATCCTTATTCATAAGGGTCGCAGGAAAACGGGGTCTGACAGGATCTTTGAGAGGTTGAAACTGGCTCGCTAAAATTCCTCCCAAAACTAGCGAGCCGGGCAGTTTAACGGGCGCTGTGGACAAGCGGAGATGTAATGTCCCGAGCTACCACAGTAGAGACAGCTGTTGGTCTCACGTCTACATTGGCGCTCCTCCTTTGTTAGCCCGTGTCGCCCCACTTGCATTGGTTCAGGATCTGGTGGCAAGACCCCTCCACTAATCCCATGTGTGGAGAATAATGATCAATACGTTCTGGTTCACTTCCTGAACCAAATGGTAACCGAGTTGCTGATTGATTGGATGGGCCCCACTGCTTCTCCCTCCTTCTCTCTTGGACTCTATTATCTACCCGAATAGATAAAGTGACCAAGCTGTCTAGGTCACTAGGCTCTGGATAGGATATCAGCTTGTCCTTGAGTTGCTCCGACAACCCCTGGTAAAAAGCCGCTTGTAGTGACTCCTCATTCCAATCACTCTCCACAGACAATGTCCTGAACTCGATCATAAAGTCTGCCACACTGCGAGCTCCTTGGCGAAGAGTGGACAAACGTTTAGCTGCGTCCTTACCTCGGTCTGGATGGTCAAAAAGCTTTCTCATCTCTCCCGTGAACTCCTGGTATGAAGCCATACAGGTCTCCTGTCATTCCCAAACGGCTGAAGCCCATTCCAGAGCTCTTCCACGCAGCAGTTCAATAACAAAGGCTATCCTAGCCTTGTCAGTGGCGTAAGAATGGGGCTGCAGATCAAACACTAACCCACACTGCATAAGAAACGAACGGCATCTTCCCAAATCCCCTTCATATTTATCAGGCGTCGGTACCTTGGGTTCACGGAAGGAAACCGCACCAGACACGGCAGGTGAGATGGGTGAAACAGGTGGTGAATGAATCGCCGGCAAACTGAGCTGATCCTGGATTTGTGTCATGCTAGCAGATAAGTTCTGGATTGAACCCACTATCTCCTGTAGCGCCGTCTTGTGTTGTCCCAATGTCTTCCCCTGCTGGGTAATGGCATGTCTAACGGAGTCCAGGTCCGCTGGGTTCATCCTTGGCCGGATCGTTCTGTCACGTTTTTTCAAAATTGAACCCAGAAGCAGACCAGGACAAGGAGAGTAGGAAAAAGGTGAGTATTTATTTACAAGTGAATGTGAATGGGTAGATATATCCAGGTGGCATAGCGGGCAGCGGTGGTGAGTTGATGGGAGTAAATAGGAGGATCCAATGGGGTAGCGGAATCCTCCGACGACCAGGCGGGAATGGGGTAAATGATCCGGGTGAGTAACTGAAGACAGAACAAACGGAGGTAAGTTTAAGGCAAGCAATACGTAAAAAACAACAAAACAAATTCTATCCAACTTGAGGCTGATACTTTGGCACAACATACTGTTCATGGCTAACGATCCGGCAGGGAATGATTGTCAGGTCCGGGCTGATGAAGAGGAGAGATGATGATCAGGACCAGGTGTGCAGATAGCTGATGGGATACAGGTGCGGGTAATCAGAACTCCCAACTGGCTACCTTGCCCGGCAACCAGACAGGGTGCGTTCCAGGACGCCGGAAAAAACACTCCAGTACAGAACACAGGCAAAAAACAGACTCAGGAAACGGGATTCGTGACAACGCAGCACTCCATCATTCTCCTTCTTGGTCAAATAGCCCTTACACAGCCTGGAGGTGTGTGTAGGGTCATTGTCCTGTTAAAAAATATATATATTCCCACTAAGCGCAAACCAGATAGGATGGCGTATCGCTGCAGAATGCTGTGGTAGCCATGCTGGTTTAGTGTGCCTTGAATTCTAAGTGAATTACAGACAATGTCACCAGAAAAGCACCATCACACCTTCTCCTCCATGCTTCACGGTGGGAACCACACATTCGGAGATCATCCGTTCACCTACTCTGCGTCTCACAAAGAACCAGAATTCTCAAATTTGGACTGCCCAGACCAAAGGACAGGTTTCCACCGGTTTAATGTCCATTGCTCGTGTTTCTTGGCCCAAGCAAGTCTCTTCTTATTATTGGTCCTTTAGTAGTGCTTTCTTTGCAGCAATTCAACCATGAAGGCCTGATTCACTACAATATAGAAAATAGTATAGTAAAAAGACAGAAAAACCCTTGAATGAGTGGGTGTGTCCAAACTTTTCACTGGTACTGTACATAAAGGCTTCATAAATCATCTGTAAGAATATGTCATACTCTATAAACAGGGTATAAAGGGTGAAGTAACAATTACCACTGTAGGGTGAATTGCCAAATGTGTATGTTTATACACCATTTTTATAGTATGATACGCTTATAGATGATTAGTGAATTATTTATGTATTGCTTATGAAGCCTTTAAGTATGCTATATACAGCCTTTATTAGTTGCTCTCTCGTTTAAAGTGGGAATGTCTTTAGCAGAACTGGACGACACAGCCACCGCCAAACGAGCCATTCAACCGTCAGCTGTCCTACAAAGATGTGTCTCTGTATCTCTGTGTCGTGCCGCATGCCATACAAGAGAGAAAACACAATTAAAAACAATTACAGGGTTCTTCTTTTCCAAAAAGAGCAATGCGATTAAATATGTACAAGTGCCAAAGCACTGGCAGGGGATGTAATGAAAACTGGCACATGTGTGACGGGAGCGATGATCATGACTTTAATTGACAACCTGTCGCAGTGCAGCTATGTCCAGGAAGACGATACATCATTTATGCCCAGAGACCCGATACTTGAGAGAATTCAATTTCAGAGTTCCTATTTTTTTTGTGTTTAGTCTGTTGGAGATACTGTTATTGCTTGACAGACTGTCTACTGTGTGGTACAGTGCGAGAGTCTGCAGTGCACTGTCAACTGTGGGACCTTATATAGACAGGTGTGTGCCTTTCCAAATCATGTCCAATCACCACAGGTGGACTCGAATCAAGTTGTAGAAACATCTCAATGATGATCAATGAAAACAGGATGCACCTGAGCTCAATTTCAAGTATCATAACAAAGGGTCTGAATACTTATGTAACTACGGTATTTCTGTTTTTTTTTACTTGTTTTTGCTTTGTCATTATGGGGTATTGTGTGTAGATTGATGAGGAAACAAAGCATTTAATACATTTTAGAATAAGGCTGTAACATAACAAAATGTGGAAAAGGTGAAGGGGTCTGAATACTGAAGGCACTGTTTATATATCATTAGGGTACATTTTTAAATATAGGCCTAAATGTGTATTATTGTAGTGTCACCATCTTTATTGCACAATGAAATAAAAATACACACATAACTTTAAAGCTACATATTCATTTGACAGAGGTAAGGAACTGCCCATTGATCAGCACAACAATTGATAAAACAGGACGATGTTTGCAAAACAAGTGTTTCTGAGCTTATGTCAATATTACACAGGTAAGTGGTTACAGAAATAAGGAATGGAGACAAGCTCTATAGAACTCTATATCCAACACACCACCACCTGTTATGAAAGATATATTTTCTTCTCAATGATATGTATTGCTTAAATAAAGGTTTAAGGAAATAGAAGCAGGTACCACATTACCACAAGACAAAACACCTCTCTCCATCAAGCCTGGTGGTCTTTTAAGAATAAAAGCAAAGCTTGCTTTCATATAATACATTTAAAAAAGCTTGAAATGGTGGTGGTGTATGAATTAGGCTGTTTGAGAAAGTTTTAATCCTAAGCAACCTGCTTGAAGTACAATAGACCAACATAGCTACTGTAGTAGGTCAAAGCTGTGTACTGGAACACCTTGGTAGAGCATGGGTTGAGTATGCATTTTGGTGCTCAGGTGATTTTCCTTCATATTTCGGCTTCAGACCAATGCCTCACTTAAAACTCAACTGTGGATTCCTCTAATAGTGATGTACAACCCTAAGGCACATCATGCAGTGTCTCCACTGGAAACTTCACAGTGCACGGTACAATATGCTAGCTGTACGACTGTGTTAACACTGTATGTCTTAAGACTTTGAACATTTATTTTTTCCCCTCAAAATTAAAATCATTCTGCCCACAGTGAGCATCTAATTAAAAACACTTGAGTCAGCAATTCCGTACGCAAGAACAGATACCCTGAGGGACCTCCTTTGGCATAGTAATATAGCATTTTCTTCCGCTTGCCTTGGTTGACAACTCTATACAGTGTTTACTACAGTAGACGTGTGTCTGCGCAGTCCAATGAACACGCTTACGGGTGAATGCCTTAAGCATAACCACCTCGCATGCCCCAATGCATGCATCGGACTCTGCATTCTCTTTCTTCTTTTTCTACTCTTCCATTTATTGTATTCTCCATGTTATTTACTGAGGTCTTCTATCTCCCTCCCGAGTCGTTCTCGTGAGTCCGCTGCTCCACCCCTCTACAGACATTATTGAAGTTGACGTAGCTGTTGATGCGAATGTTATTTTTGTATTATTCCCGTTACACACCGGTTTAGTTTTTTTTCTCTCTTTATCTCCTTCGTGTCTCTAGAGATCAGAGTAGCTCCCGTTCACCTTGACGGGGTCAATAAACGCATCATCCACGGAAAGTGACAATTTCATCGTATTCATGTTGAACAGATGTGGTATTTAGATTGTTGCCACTCTGTTGTTGTGTTGCTATAATTAGAACTAACATTAATACAATTCCCATTTGTCATTTTTTGCTGCTCCGCCACATTGTTTTGGACAGTCGCGTGGGGTGTGGGCCTGTCAGGTCTTTTATGCTCCCTGAATTCTCTGAGTGCTATGTAATTAAATGTGGGTGGAAAGGAAAAACGATGAAAACCTGAATCATTGATGTATCTTCAAGGTTACAACATAATAACAAAATGGCGAATAAGACTGCGATATCATGTTTACTTTGAATACACTGTTCTAAAAGAGAACAGAAGATGCATGTAGCATAAATTGAGGTGTATTTACCAAGTCCCAAACAACTCACTGTCTCTGTCATTTAATTTATTGTATCTTTCCCCATTCATATCTTTGTTAGTTCACTGTTAGGCTGAATTATTCTATTTTCCCACTGCTTTTCCAAACATAATTCTGTAACAGAAAGCATCTCTTACTGTTTCACCAGGAAATGCATGTTTTCTTTCCGCACACAACACTACATTTTGAATGTATAGCTGTTATGATGTATAGCACACTCTCTATTTTATATCACTCTCGCTCTTTTTTATAAACTATTCTCATCTTCAACTGGTCCCCAAGGAGAAAGGTAGATCAGGTTGCTGATTGTTTCCAAAGCAAAGCATAGCACACCAAGACGACCAAAGCCCATCAGCCAAAACCTGTCAGCAGAGAAAAAAACACCTGCAGAAGAAACACCAAAATGGGGAAGAATCAATATCTGTACGGATTCGATTTGCATTGTAAATCCAATGTCTTGCAACAGCAGCAACATGGCCATGTTGCGACTCTCGGCATTCCTCTCACAACCACAACAAGAAGGATCCAAGTCTCTGTTCCACTCAGCTTATTGGTGCTCCAAGTCTCTGTTCCACTCAGCTTATTGGTGCTCCAAGTCCCTGTTGCACTCAGCTTATTGGTGCTCCTTGTCCCTGTTGCACTCAGCTTATCGGTGCTCCAAGTCTCTGTTCCACTCAGCTTATTGGTGCTCCAAGTCTCTGTTGCACTCAGTTTATTGGTGCTCCAAGTCTCTGTTGCACCAGCTTATTGGTGCTCCAGTCCATGTTGCACTCAGCTTATTGAAGCTCCAAGTCCCTGTTGCACCAGCTTATTGGTGCTCCAGTCCATGTTGCACTCAGCTTATTGAAGCTCCAAGTCTCTGTTGCACCAGCTTATTGGTGCTCCAGTCCATGTTGCACTCAGCTTATTGGTGCTCCAAGTCCCTGTTGCACTCAGCTTATTGGTGCTCCAAGTCCCTGTTGCACTCAGTTTATTGGTGCTCCAAGTCCCTGTTGCACTCAGCTTATTGGTGCTCCAAGTCCCTGTTGCACTCAGCTTTTTGGTGCTCCAAGTCCCTGTTGCTCTCAGCTTATTGAAGCTCCAAGTCCCTGTTGCACTCAGTTTATTGAAGCTCCAAGTCCCTGTTGCACTCAGTTTATTGAAGCTCCAAGTCCCTGTTGCACTCAGTTTATTGAAGCTCCAAGTCCCTGTTGCACCAGCTTATTGGTGCTCCAGTCCATGTTGCACTCAGCTTATTGAAGCTCCAAGTCTCTGTTGCACCAGCTTATTGGTGCTCCAGTCCATGTTGCACTCAGCTTATTGGTGCTCCAAGTCCCTGTTGCACTCAGCTTATTGGTGCTCCAAGTCCCTGTTGCACTCAGTTTATTGGTGCTCCAAGTCCCTGTTGCACTCAGCTTATTGGTGCTCCAAGTCCCTGTTGCACTCAGCTTTTTGGTGCTCCAAGTCCCTGTTGCTCTCAGCTTATTGAAGCTCCAAGTCCCTGTTGCACTCAGTTTATTGAAGCTCCAAGTCCCTGTTGCACTCAGTTTATTGAAGCTCCAAGTCCCTGTTGCACTCAGTTTATTGAAGCTCCAAGCCCCTGGTGCACTCAGTTCATTGAAGCTCCAAGTCCCTGTTGCACTCAGTTCATTGAAGCTCCAAGTCCCTGTTGCACTCAGCTCATTGGTGCTTTCTTTCTTTCTTTCTTTCTCCTCATCTTCTTCTCTTCCTCCCTAGAAAGACTTTGGACGTTTTTTCCCTTCTCCTCCCGATAAAAAGTTAATTGAATCGGATCCTAATCTCTTTTGAGATGTGTCAAGGGGAGAAAATAAATAAATAGCCATTAGCGATGGGGTTCCAGAACAGAAATTCCCTGGCTATCTCCCCATTCTATGGCCCTCTGGGATCGGCCTCAATCTCCAGGCTGTTTTGGGCGATTCTTAGTGTTCTCAACTGAATGGCTCTTTTATCAGTGGCCGCTGCCTATTCTCTCCCCCCTCTTCCCAGTGCTCAGTGTGTGAAAGGAGCATGGACGAGAATGCTCGATCCCTTTGCCATGCCCCCCTTACCCTCCCTGATCTCCCCTCTTCCCTGGAGGGACTGTCTGCCATTGAGCCTGCCACTATGGAGCTACAGATGACTCTTGCTATCGTAGCACCACTCCAAATGAATTTACTCCCGAATTTAGACCTAATGTCGTCTTTGCAATGAGACATACAGTGCCTTGCAAAAGTATTCGGCCCCCTTGAACTTTGCGACCTTTTGCCACATTTCAGGCTTCAAACATAAAGATATAAAACTGTATTTTTTTGTGAAGAATCAACAACAAGTGGGACACAATCATGAAGTGGAACGACATTTATTGGATATTTCAAACTTTTTTAACAAATCAAAAACTGAAAAATTGGGCGTGCAAAATTATTCAGCCCCTTTACTTTCAGTGCAGCAAACTCTCTCCAGAAGTTCAGTGAGGATCTCTGAATGATCCAATGTTGACCTAAATGACTAATGATGATAAATACAATCCACCTGTGTGTAATCAAGTCTCCGTATAAATGCACCTGCACTGTGATAGTCTCAGAGGTCCGTTAAAAGTGCAGAGAGCATCATGAAGAACAAGGAACACACCAGGCAGGTCCGAGATACTGTTGTGAAGAAGTTTAAATCCGGATTTGGATACAAAAAGATTTCCCAAGCTTTAAACATCCCAAGGAGCACTGTGCAAGCGATAATATTGAAATGGAAGGAGTATCAGAACACTGCAAATCTACCAAGACCTGGCCCTCCCTCGAAACTTTCAGTTCATACAAGGAGAAGACTGATCAGAGATGCAGCCAAGAGGCCCATGATCACTCTGGATGAACTGCAGCTGAGGTGGGAGACTCTGGGAGACTCTGTCCATAGGACAACAATCAGTCATATATTGCACAAATCTGGCCTTTATGGAAGAGTGGCAAGAAGAAAGCTATTTCTTAAAGATATCCATAAAAAGTGTCGTTTAAAGTTTGCCACAAGCCACCTGGGAGACACACCAAACATGTGGAAGAAGGTGCTCTGGTCAGATGAAACCAAAATTGAACTTTTTGGCAACAATGCAAAGCGTTATGTTTGGCGTAAAAGCAACACAGCTCATCACCCTGACCACACCATCCCCACTGTCATACATGGTGGTGGCAGCATCATGGTTTGGGCCTGCTTTTCTTCAGCAGGGACAGGGAAGATGGTTAAAATTGATGGGAAGATGGATGGAGCCAAATACAGGACCATTCTGGAAGAAAACCTGATGGAGTCTGCAAAAGACCTGAGACTGGGACGGAGATTTGTCTTCCAACAAGACAATGATCCAAAACATAAAGCAAAATCTACAATGGAATGGTTCAAAAACAAACATATCCAGGTGTTAGAATGGCCAAGTCAAAGTCCAGACCTGAATCCAATCGAGAATCTGTGGAAAGAACTGAAAACTGCTGTTCACAAATGCTCTCCATCCAACCTCACTGAGCTCGAGCTGTTTTGCAAGGAGGAATGGGAAAAAATGTCAGTCTCCCGATGTGCAAAACTGATAGACATACCCCAAGCGACTTACAGCTGTAATCGCAGCAAAAGGTGCCGCTACAAAGTATTAACTTAAGGGGGCTAAATAATTTTGCACGCCCAATTTTTCAGTTTTTGATTTGTTAAAAACGTTTGAAATATCCAATAAATGTCGTTCCACTTCATGATTGTGTCCCACTTGTTGTTGATTCTTCACAAAAAAATACAGTTTTATATCTTTATGTTTGAAGCCTGAAATGTGGCAAAAGGTCGCAAAGTTCAAGGGGGCCGAATACTTTTGCAAGGCACTGTAGATGTGTATGTCATTTCCTCCAGCACTGCGATTCATACACCAGGGTGATACACCAATGATGAATGGTATGACATATTCAATTATGTGTTTGCGTAAGATGCTGACAAGAGACTGGACCAAAGGTTGCCTGAGCCTTGAAAGCCATCCTTGATGTTGAGGTATGTTATATAAGGGTAGTTGATAGGCAGAGAAATATGATATTTGTTTTATGGGGTAGCTTGATAGATATATTCACACATCACACTGGGAAAAAACTGGTGAAATCAACATTGTTTCCAAGACATTACAACAACAAACATTAATGTGATCACATTGAATTAACATGGAAAACTGATTCTTCTTGACATCGTTCTGTCATGTGTCAAATCAAAATACCTGTTTTCAACGAGTATAGGCTAATCAAGACGCAACCTCCATACTGTGTGGGTATTTAGTAGAGGGAATTTCTATCATCGGTGCAGTGGGGCCTCATACAGAATATAATGGATATGTGATTTGACTGGAATTCTGTGATACCACGGGAAAATTCTCGGCGTGTTCTTTTCCACCAAATAATCAGAGTGGCATCTCACAACGAGGATCTGTCACTCATCTATGAACATAGATCCCGTGGCGATGAATTATTGATTAAATAGAGCACACAAGCGAATGGAGCGAGAGGGGGGAGTATTGTGATGGCGAGCTTCATATTAATGAACTTTGAATGAGCTTTCAGAGTTCAATTAGATTTATAAATGAATGTGATGCCACTCATGTCAATACGGCCTCACACAAGATCCCCTACACCACTGGACAGCCACGACTCACGTTGGAGACGTACCCTACTCTTTGGTTCTTTGGTTGTGTCAGAGCCTGTTGATGAAAGTAATCAAATACAATGTATATTTTAAATGCAAGCTGATTGACTGTATATTCTCCTGGAGACGTTGAAAACATGTTGAAGAGAAAGATGTTCTTATTTTCCCTCCTATTTGTGGCTCGTACCAAACTAAATGTGTCCTCACAGTCCTCACAGGCCTTCACAATTTAAATACATTTACCTCAGATACAATGAGAACACATCTGAGATTTTGACCATTAGCCTCAAAACTGTCACTTGTACCTTGGGGACAGTAATGTCGTGGGTAGAAAACTGATGGGAAAACCCTGATCGTGGTTTGCAGTGAGTAAATTACCGCTCCCTATATTAGGTGGGTAAATGCTTGCTCAAAATAACAAATAAAGTGCTTGAACTGCATTTTCCTTCCACTACATCGCTGATTGAGGGGTAACCCTTCATTTTACAGCCCGGTACCCACAAGGTAATAACTAGGTAAATACCCAGTAACAAAAAGTTAATACATGGTAACAATTTAGTCACAAACGTACTTACTAAACAAGTTAGACCGACAAACATTCTTAGTAAATACAAAATTTAATTATATAGTAGGTCCCTTTAGCCCAAATGTTAGTATTGAGGACCTTATAAGTAAATACAAGGTACTTTTAATGTAAATACCTAGTAACAACATCTGCAGATATTTGATTTATTTATTACCACTCACTTACCAAATTAATACCTTCAAGACAGTCATCCTGACATTGCTATTCTCTACTGTTGTTTCTAAGGTACTTTTAATGTAAATACCTAGTAACAACATCTGCAGATATTTGATTTATTTATTACCACTCACTTACCAAATTAATACCTTCAAGACAGTCATCCTGACATTGCTATTCTCTCCTGTTGTTTCTATGTACTATGTAAGAATTAAAATGGCTGTAAAATGTCCAATCAATTTGAATTAAAATGACTGTAAAATTGTGTGGTGTCTGTTTCCAGGTAGATACAGCGTAGTTACTTGTGAAATACTTCCACATTGGATGACTCCATTCCATGAAGACGACAGCAAATCTCTGTGATCTTACACTGTTGTTACATGCTACCACCTTCACACATACAATGTAGTTACAAGGAAATAGGGCAGTAAAATTAAGCTGTTCACTTTACCATGTAAATACCAAATACTTTCAAGTTAACTACAGTGCAATATAAAAGTGGAAACATTTCACAAATAAGACAGGCACACAATCAACCAGAGGTAGAAGCACATTGTAATAGAACAGAGGTTTTCAAAGTGTGAAAGGAAAGCCAAGTAACTGTATTCTCGAAAATGCATAAATATTCGGCCTGCTTCTACTAACAATCACAGGAAAAAAAACATTTTTAGGGCTACATTTAAACTCATTGCGGGTACTATTTTGTCATGACTCCAGCCGAAGTCGGCTCCTCTCCTTATTCGGGAGGCGCTCGGCGGTCGATGTCACCGGTCTTCTAGCCATTGCCGCTCCACCTTTCATTTTCCATTTGTTTTGTCTTGTTTTTCCGCACACCTGTTGTACCTCCCCTCGTCACTCTATGTGTATATTATTTGTGTGACGTGTGTGCTATTCGCTTTTACCTTTGGCGGAAGTGTCGTTAAGCAGTTGCGTCCGAGTGTTTTCCTTCTGCCTAATAAAGTGTGCCTGTTCACTCATCTCTGCTCTCCTGCACCTGACTTCAGTTAACCAGTTGTGCACACTGTTGACATATTTAATGAAGCTGCCAGTTGAGGACTTGTGAGGTGTCTGTTTCTCAACCTAGACAGTCTAATGTACTTGTCCTCTTGCTCAGTTGTGCACCAGGTTCTCCCACTCCTCTTTCTATTCTGGTTAGAGCCAGTTTGAGCTGTTCTGTGAAGGGAGTAGTACACAGCGGTGTACGAGATCTTCCATTTCTTGGCAATTTCTCGAATGGAATAGCCTTCATTTCTCAGAACAAGAATAGACTGACGTGTTTCAGAAGAAAGGTCTTTGTTTCTGGACACGGTGAGCCTGTAATCAAACCCACAAATGCTGATGCTCCAGATACTCAACTAGTCTAAAGAAGGCCTCTTTGAGCAATACAACAGTTTTCAGCTGTGCTAACATAATTGCAAAAGGGTTTTCTAATGATCAATTAGCCTTTTAAAATGATAAACTTGGATTAGCTAACACAACCAGGGGCGGCAGTGTAGCCTAGTGGTTAGAGCATTGGACTTGTAACTGAAAGGTTGCAAGTTCAAATCCCCGAGCTGACAAGGTACAAAATCTGTCGTTCTGCCCCTGAACAGGCAGTTAACCCACTGTTCCTAGGCCGTCATTGAAAATAAGAATTTGTTCTTAGCTGACTTGCCTAGTAAAATAAAGGTAAAAAAAAACTTGCCATTGTAACACAGAAGTGATGGTTGCTGATAATGGGCCTCTGTACGCCTATGTAGATATTCCATTAAAAAAATCTGCCGTTTCCAGCTACAATAGTTATTTACAACATTAACAATGTTTACACTGTATTTCTGATCCATTTGATGTTATTTGAAATAGACAAAAAAAGTGCTTTTCTTTCAAAAACAAGGACATTTCTAACTGACCCCAAACTTTTGAATGGTAGTGTACATGGTAACTAAAGGCAGTGTGAAATGTGAAAGAATAACAATGTCAGGATGATTGACTTGAAGGTTTTTATGTGGTAAGTAAATGGTAAAAAATGTAACAAACATCACATAATATCACAACATGTTTTTACTAGGTGTTTCAATAAATAGTACCTTATACTTACTCATAAGGTCTTCAATACTAACCTTTAGGGCTAAAGGGAACTACTATATAATTACATTTTGTTAATTTGTATTTACAAAAAATGTATGTAGTACTTGTTTAGTGTCTAGTTAGTACGTTTGGGACTAAATAGTTACAATGTTTTCACTTTTTTGGTAAGTGTTTACCTAGTTATTACCTAGTTATTACCTAGTTATTACCTAGTAATTACCTAGTTATTACCTAGTTATTACCTAGTTATCACCTAGTTATCACCTAGTTATTACCTAGTTATCACCTAGTTATTACCTAGTTATTACCTAGTTATTACCTAGTTATTACCTAGTTATTACCTAGTTATTACCTAGTTATTACCTAGTTATTACCTAGTTATTACCTAGTTATCACCTAGTTATCACCTAGTTATTACCTAGTTATTACCTAGTAATTACCGGGATGTAAATGAAGAGCTACCGATCATTTAATATTACCTTGAGAGCTCTTTTCAACAATGCATTTATATTAATAATAATTATAATAATATAGATGATTATATGGGTGACCATATAGATAATCATATAGATAATCATAAAGATGATCAAATAGATGACCATCTAGATAATCATATAGCTAATATCATAGATAATATATAGATAATAATATAGATAAAAATATAGAAAATTAAATCAAATAAATCTTAAAAAACACACAATAACTACGATGTGAGTTAGAAACACAAGAATGCAAGTTTATACAGGTCAGTGCCAATATCTTTTTCAATGTTTAGGGGTACTGAAGTGGTTGAGGTGGGTTTATACATAAAAAGTGACTGGTAGTAGGACATACTGTACATGTAAACAGGGCTGAAAAGTTACTGGTAGCAGGATAAACATGTAAACAGGGCTGAAAAGTTACTGGTAGCAGGATAAACATGTAAACAGGGCTGAAAAGTTACTGGTAGCAGGATATACATGTAAACAGGGCTGAAAAGTTATTGGTAGCAGGATAAACATGTAAACAGGGCTGAAAAGTTACTGGTAGCAGGATATACATGTAAACAGGGCTGAAAAGTTATTGGTAGCAGGATAAACATGTAAACAGGGCTGAAAAGTTACTGGTAGCAGGATAAACATGTAAACAGGGCTGAAAAGTTATTGGTAGCAGGATATACATGTAAACAGGGCTGAAAAGTTACTGGTAGCAGGATATACATGTAAACAGGGCTGAAAAGTTATTGGTAGCAGGATATACATGTAAACAGGGCTGAAAAGTTACTGGTAGCAGGATATACATGTAAACAGGGCTGAAAAGTTATTGGTAGCAGGATATACATGTAAACAGGGCTGAAAAGTTATTGGTAGCAGGATATACATGTAAACAGGGCTGAAAAGTTATTGGTAGCAGGATATACATGTAAACAGGGCTGAAAAGTGACTGGTAGCAGGATATACATGTAAACAGGGCTGAAAAGTTATTGGTAGCAGGATATACATGTAAACAGGGCTGAAAAGTTACTGGTAGCAGGATATACATGTAAACAGGGCTGAAAAGTGACTGGTAGCAGGATATACATGTAAACAGGGCTGAAAAGTTATTGGTAGCAGGATATACATGTAAACAGGGCTGAAAAGTTATTGGTAGCAGGATATACATGTAAACAGGGCTGAAAAGTTATTGTTAGCAGGATATACATGTAAACAGGGCTGAAAAGTGACTGGTAGAAGGATATAAACTCAGCAAAATAAGAAACGTCCTCTCACTGTCAACTGTGTTTATTTTCAGCAAACTTAACATGTAAATATTTGTATGAACATAACAAGATTCAACAACTGAGACATAAACTGAACAAGTTCCACAGACATGTGACTAACATTAATTGAATAATGTGTCCCTGAACAAAGGGGGGTGGGGTCAAAATCAAATGTAACAGTCAGTATCTGGTTTGGCCACCAGCTGCATTAAGTACTGCAGTGCATCTCCTCCTCATGGACTACACCATATTTGCCAGTTCTTGCTGTGAGATGTTATCCCACTCTTCCATGTATCGTTGGTAATCTGTGAATATTTTAGTCTGTGGATTTAAAGTAGTCTCAGCTCAGGAAGATACATTGTTTGCCATATTTCATACTACAGTTTTTATTCACAACAATAGAGGTGTTTGTGCTACATAACACTGTCGCAATGATAAAATGCTAATGTCAACACTACTTGTCTGTCACTTCTTCAGGACCTTGACTGCATCAACCAGGGAGGCAGAGATGCACAGGATCACGCTCTTTACCCACCTGGCCAATTAGAAGAAGGAGAGAGAAGAGAGAGAAATGTACAAGATGGAGTCTGCCTCCAGGACCAGGTACCAGTGCTGATTGTGGCGGCGCTCTGCAGTTGCTAGGCAACACCATCTAGCTGTTATTGAGCAAACTTCTTGTGGGTACGGGCTATTTATTATATGTATAAATCGCTGGTAATCTGTACTCTTCAGATAAGGTGTAAAGCCGGCACAAAAACAGAGCTGGTGCTGCTATTTATTTCGGGGCGAATATCTCAAATGGATCATTTCAAAAGGAAGTGAGGTCAGTGAAATAAATAGCTAGGTGTCCGGTGGAAAAATAAATACTTGTAATTTTGTTGCTTCAGGCTTTGTACTGTTTTTCCAGGAAGTGTATTGTTCTGTCGAGATGTGTATGTGAACCGCTCGAGGGACAAGGTTGTGTAGCTAGATAAGGGGAGTTTATGGGCTGTCAGTACCCCCCCGACAGAACGGATGAATCTGTCGTGAAACTACAGGTAAGAAAGCATGAAAAGCTTGGGATAGTTTGCTTAAGGACAGATGAGCTGTAGGTGATCAATATTTTCTCGAGGCCTGTGATATATGTTCGTATGTATGCACTTCCTGGGAAACAGGGCAGTGAGCAAGCAGAAGTAATGAGTGTAGTGACATTGAAGGCATACATCACACAGGAGCATACAAGGACCCATAGCATCCTCAACATCTAATATTTGTGTTATGCGGGAACCCTAAACAGCCAAGCTCATCACAGCCAAGAACCCACCTATGGATAAGAATATTAGCCATTCCATATGTGAATAACACAACTGTATTATTTGGCTATTATGACACTTTTTATTTGTTTGATCTAACATGTGTAATGCCATGGAACAAAGACAGTTAGCGTCTTCACAACATTGTGAACATGCAGCATTTAAGGCCTTCAAAATGCTGCCATCTGGTTGATGCATAAATATGAATATCAGTGCTTTGAAATAGGAGAGAGCAAGAGACAGAGAGATGGATTGAGGCAAAAAGAGACATGAGGCATCCAGCCAAGCCATGTCTATTAGCATCACATCTGCCCAGATTCCCCTGGCATGAAAGGTACACTCCCTAACCGTGGCGTTTTTCCTCTGTTTCATTAATACATTAAATAGCATATCTTTCCTGCAGCCCACAGCTGCTCGGTTCAAAGGAAGTTTCATATCATGGCAGAGAGCCCAGGGCCCAGCCAGCACAGGCACACACACATGGGCACAGATACACCACACACACAGAAAGCACGCATGCACACACACACACACACACACACACACACACACACACACACACACACACACACACACACACACGTTTTTACTTTCACCCTCTCGCTCACACACACAGGAAAAAGGCTGCACTTTGGAATTCAGGCGAGGATGGACCCACCCAATCCCCAGCATCAGCCCTGTGTTTGATGGACCCACCCAATCCCCAGTATCAGTCCTACGTTTGATGGACCCACACAGTTCCAGTATCAGCCCTGCGTTTGATGGACCCACACAGTCCCCAGCATCAGTCCTACGTTTGATGGACCCACACCATCCCCAGCATCAGCCCTGCGTTTGATGGACCCACACAGTCCCCAGTATCAGCCCTGTGTTTGATGGACCCACACAGTTCCAGCATCAGCCCTGTGTTTGATGGACCCACACAGTTCCAGCATCAGCCCTGCGTTTGATGGACCCACACAGTCCCCAGCATCAGTCCTACGTTTGATGGACCCACACCATCCCCAGCATCAGCCCTGCATCAGCCCTGCGTTTGATGGACCCACACAGTTCCAGCATCAGCCCTGCGTTTGATGGACCCACACAGTTCCAGCATCAGCCCTGCGTTTGATGGACCCCCACAGTTCCAGCATCAGCCCTGCGTTTGATGGACCCACACAGTTCCAGCATCAGCCCTGCGTTTGATGGACCCACCCAAATCCCAGCATCAGCCCTGCGTTTGATGGACCCACCCAAATCCCAGCATCAGCCCTGCGTTTGATGGACCCACACAGTTCCCACCATCAGCCCTGCGTTTGATGGACCCACACAGTTCCCACCATCAGCCCTGCGTTTGATGGACCCACACAGTTCCCACCATCAGCCCTGCGTTTGATGGACCCAAATCCCAGCATCAGCCCTGCGTTTGATGGACCCACACAGTTCCCACCATCAGCCCTGCGTTTGATGGACCCACACAGTTCCCACCATCAGCCCTGCGTTTGATGGACCCACACAGTTCCCAGCATCAGCCCTGCGTTTGATGGACCCACCCAAATCCCAGCATCAGCCCTGCGTTTGATGGACCCACACAGTTCCCACCATCAGCCCTGCGTTTGATGGACCCACACAGTTCCCACCATCAGCCCTGCGTTTGATGGACCCACACAGTTCCCACCATCAGCCCTGCGTTTGATGGACCCACACAGTTCCCACCATCAGCCCTGCGTTTGATGGACCCACACAGTTCCAGCATCAGCCCTGCGTTTGATGGACCCACACAGTTCCAGCATCAGCCCTGCGTTTGATGGACCCACACAGTCCCCAGCATCAGTCCTACGTTTGATGGACCCACACAGTCCCCAGCATCAGTCCTGCGTTTGATGGACCCACACAGTTCCACCATCAGCCCTGCGTTTGATGGACCCACACAGTCCCCAGCATCAGTCCTACGTTTGATGGACCCACACAGTCCCCAGCATCAGTCCTGCGTTTGATGGACCCACACAGTTCCACCATCAGCCCTGCGTTTGATGGACCCACACAGTTCCAGCATCAGCCCTGCGTTTGATGGACCCACACAGTTCCCAGCATCAGCCCTGCATTTGATGGACCCACACAGTTCCCACCATCAGCCCTGCGTTTGATGGACCCACACAGTTCCAGCATCAGCCCTGCTGTTTGTTAGTCCTATTTTATTTACTCAATAGAATTTGAATGGCCCTCTCTTGCTTAAAAACATATAATTGTCTTTCCCTCTTTGTTTATCATTTTGTCTCCCGTCTGATAATACGTTTTGTTAATTGTTCTTTGCTCTGGCAACGTTTCGTGCTGGTCCTGTTGGTTGGTTGTCCCCTGGTAGAACTCCCTCTGTGATATAATTGAGCTGCATTCAAAATGGCACCTTATTCCCTTCATAGTACGCACCTTTTGATTAGAGCCCATAAGTCAAAGTAGTGCAGTATATAGGGAATAGGGTGGCATTTAGGACACAAGCCCAATTATATCACAGAGGAAGTTTTACCAGTGGACAACAAGCCAACAGGACCTATGCTTGCCAGTTCTACAGTAATAGATCTGTGTCTGTATGGGGTTGTCCCCTCAACTCACATAACTCGTTTTACACTATTTCCTGCTCGCTTTGCTCTTGTCTTCTCAGTGCAATATACAAACAGTAGTGTATATGTGAGATTTACACCATCTTTGCTACCAATGACAGTCTGGGATGAACATGCTGGAGTCAGTACAGTAATAATGATAGGAGTTATAGCAAAACAAATCTCTTGTTTCGATGTTGATGATATTTCACTATAAACAAGACAAATATTTAGACATCTACAGTATCAAATTGACAGTCTGTATGTGTCATGTGTGGCTGAGTGGTATTACCTTGAGGACCTAACCTATATCTATTCACTGTAGTGCTCATACAGGAGCAACAGTACAGTGAAGGGATACTCTCTACCCAATAGAGGGATACGGATAGGAAGAGGTGTGATTAGATGAAGAGGGCCAAAGTTTAAACCCACAGCCTGTGCACACAGACAGCGTAATCGTAGGGATATCTAATTTTGGCACTCCTCGAGTTTAGCTTCAGCAGATGACTCGTAGGTTACTAAATCCTTGAGGAAATCTAAAACAAACAAATCCAATCAATTAAAGGAGAGGATTCAATTGGAATGATTTAAACACTTGTGTTGAGTGGTTCTGTGAGGAACCTACTTTATGTCTTAAATGTTCTCTAGCAGACTGAATGTGTCCTCTAATTTGGGTTGTTAGATGTGATGCCTGCTGTATATTTTTAGACTGTATTTACTATGTTGTATATTGAAATATGTGCTTACATACTATATTTTTTTATTAATTCATATTTAACCTTTATTTAACTTGGCAAGTCAGTTAAGAGCAAATTCTTATTTACAATTATGGCCTACCCCCCCGGCCAAACCCCCCCTTATCCCGGACGACTCTGGGCCAATTGTGCAATGCCCTATTGGACTCCCGACCACGGCCGGTTGTGACACAGCCTGGGAACGAACCAGGGACTGTAGTGATGTCTCTCAGACCGCTGAGATACTCGGGAGGCCCATACAGACACCAGACTAAAAACACACACTCAATGTATATGCATACACACACACACACTATTAAGCAGGCTCTCCACAGGGAAGGTGGAGGATAATTTGCAGCATGATATCAGGTCAGACAATGGCCATGGTCACATTTCGGGTTTCTCAATGCTTAGAGATTTTGAACAACCTCTTCCTTCAAAACCCCCATTCTGCTCTCCAATTCCATCTCAATGCCCTCTGTACCTGTCAGGCTTCTCAATAAGACCACTAAATACCATTTTCTTAACATCATCAAGACATATAAAGTCAATGGGGATCCCTTGAATCATTCAATGCCAACACATGAAGCTTTACATTCCAGTAAGAGCTGTTCCAGCTAGAAGAGAGAGAGCGTAACGCTGGGTGATAGCCTTCACTTCCCTTGCTCTTCCCATCCCCTCCCTCTTAGATCTCTCTCTCCCTGCAGCGAGTCCAGCCTTCACTTCCCTTGCTCTTCCCATCCCCTCCCTCTTAGATCTCTCTCTCCCTGCAGCGAGTCCAGCCTTCACGTCTCCTGCTCTTCCCATCCCCTCCCTCTTAGATCTCTCTCTCCCTGCAGCGAGTCCAGCCTTCACTTACCCTGCTCTTCCCATCCCCTCCCTCTTAGATCTCTCTCTCCCTGCAGCGAGTCCAGCCTTCACTTCCCCTGCTCTTCCCATCCCCTCCATCTTAGATCTCTCTCCCCTGCAGCGAGTCCGGCCTTCACTTCCCCTGCTCTTCCCATCCCCTCCCTCTTAGATCTCTCTCTCCCTGCAGCGAGTCCAGCCTTCACTTCCCCTGCTCTTCCCATCCCCTCCCTCTTAGATCTCTCTCTCCCTGCAGCGAGTCCAGCCTTCACTTCTCCTGCTCTTCCCATCCCCTCCCTCTTAGATCTCTCTCTCCCTGCAGCGAGTCCAGCCTTCACTTCCCCTGCTCTTCCCATCCCCTCCCTCTTAGATCTCTCTCTCCCTGCAGCGAGTCCAGCCCTCACCTGCTCTTCCTGTCCCCTCCCTGTTGGATTTCTTTCTCTCCTTGCATCACGTCCCTGCAGCGAGTCCAGCCCCCACTACCCCTGCTCTTCCTGTCCCCTTCCCCTTGGATCTCTTTCTCCCTGCAGTGAGACTAGCCCCCACTTCCCCTGCTCTTCCCGTCCCCTCCTCCTTGGTTCTCGGCTTCAGCTGCGGAGCAAAGAGGTAAGGGCTGCATCCCAAATGGCACGCTATTGCCTAGAGGCATCATGCCCATAGGAGGCACAGGGGCATGTGCCTCCTCAGATTTGTACTGTAAAAAAAAAATGTTTGCATTTTTTGTTGTTGTTTCTCTGTAATACTACTTGCCACCTAACAATTTTATGTTGGCTTTAGCTAGCCCATATAGGTTCCCAGTCTCCCAACCTCATAACCAGACTATCAAGTTGAAGTAGCTAGGTTGTCTAACTAACCTTGCCTGCTGGGAAAGTTGTTCAACTTTAGAAAAACAAGCAATTACTAAATGTACTGAATAAGACTTTTCTTTCAATCTTTTACCCAGATTTTAGCAGAGATGCAGAAAAGCATGTTTATTTATTATTTATTTTAAAAAGATAACCACCAGGAGAATACAGACAGATCAAGATGTATACTTAGATATGCATAAAAAAACTATATTTTTTTATATAGAATTAAGTATAATGATTATGTCTCTAGATTGCAGGAAAAAGCTGTTTCAGGTGTTTGCAAAATTCTCCAACTGCCGGACAGGGGACTTAGCTACCCTCCAAACCACCCCCCAGCCATCCTCACGTACTTGGTGCCCCCTCAGATCTTTTGGGTGCGTGACACCCCTTCTATTACCTATGTAGTGCATTACTTTTGACTAGGGCCCATAGGGGTCAAAAGCAGTGCACTATGTAGGGAATAGGGTGTCATTTGGGATGCAGTTAAGATTATATGTGGAGCATTAAGAAGCTCATTAATGGGACTGTGCAATCTAATCAGGTCAGATGGGGAGGGGATGCATTGGTGCCTTAAGGACAGGCTTGATAGCCATGGGCACGATAACACCTTATAATAGGTTAATTAGACATTCACTACTGGATCTAGAGCCATGGCTATCACTACTGGATCTAGAGCCATGGCTATCACTACTAGACCTAGAGCCATGACTATCACTGCTGGACCTAGAGCCATGACTATCACTACTGGACCTAGAGCCATGGCTATCACTACTAGACCTAGAGCCATGACTATCACTACTGGATCTAGAGCCATGGCTATCACTACTAGACCTAGAGCCACAACTATCACTACTAGATCTAGAGCCATGGCTATCACTACTGGACCTAGAGCCATGGCTATCACTACTAGACCTAGAGCCATGACTATCACTACTGGATCTAGAGCCATGGCTATCACTACTAGACCTAGAGCCATGACTATCACTGCTGGACCTAGAGCCATGGCTAACACTACTAGACCTAGAGCCATGACTATCACTGCTGGACCTAGAGCCATGGCTAACACTACTAGACCTAGGGCCATGACTATCACTGCTGGACCTAGAGCCATGGCTATCACTACTAGACCTAGAGCCATGACTATCACTGCTGGACCTAGAGCCATGGCTATCACTACTAGACCTAGAGCCATGACTATCACTGCTGGACCTAGAGCCATGGCTAACACTACTGGACCTAGAGCCATGGCTAACACTACTGGACCTAGATCTATGGCTATCACTTGATAGGTTTTTGATAAGGCTTAGGTCTTTAAAGGACCTGCTCCAGAGTTTCTATTCAGGAATTAATAGGAGAGGTCCTCATTAGGACTAGAAACATAGCATGATTCCTCATTAGGACTACCAACCTAGCCTGATTCCTCATTGGGACTACCAACCTAGCCTGATTCCTCATTAGGACTACCAACCTATCCTGATTCCTCATTAGGACTACCAACCTAGCCTGATTCCTCGTTAGGACTACCAACCTAGCCTGATTCCTCATTAGGACTACCAACCTATCCGGAGTCCTCATTAGGACTACCAACCTAGCCTGATTCCTCATTAGGACTACCAACCTATCCTGATTCCTCGTTAGGACTACCAACCTAGCCTGATTCCTCGTTAGGACTACCAACCTAGCCTGATTCCTCATTAGGACTACCAACCTAGCCAGAGTCCTCATTAGGACTACCAACCTATCCTGATTCCTCGTTAGGACTACCAACCTAGCCTGATTCCTCGTTAGGACTACCAACCTAGCCTGATTCCTCATTAGGACTACCAACCTAGCCAGAGTCCTCATTAGGACTACCAACCTATCCTGATTCCTTGTTAGGACTACCAACCTAGCCGGATTCCTTATTAGGACTACCAATCTAGCCTGATTCCTCATTAGGAATACAAACATATCCTGATTCCTCATTAGGACTACCAACCTAGCCTGATTCCTCATTAGGACTACCAACCTAGCCTGATTATTCGTAAGGACTACCAACCTAGCCTGATTCTTTGTTGGGACTTAAAAACTAGCCTGATTCCTTGTTAGGACTATAAACCTAGCTTGATTCCTCATTAGGACTAGAAACCTATCCTGATTCCTCGTTGGGACTAGAAACCTGGCCTGATTCCTCATTAGGACTAGAAACCTAGCCTGATTCCTCTTTAGGACTACCAACCTAGCCTGATTCCTCATTAGGACTACCAACCTAGCCTGATTCCTCATTAGGACTACCAACCTATCCTGATTCCTTGTTAGGACTACCAACCTAGCCTGATTCCTCATTAGGACTACCAACCTAGCCTGATTCCTCATTAGGACTACCAACCTATCCTGATTCCTCGTTAGGACTACCAACCTAGCCTGATTCCTCATTAGGACTACCAACCTAGCCGGATTCCTTATTAGGACTACCAACCTAGCCTGATTCCTCATTAGGACTACCAACCTAGCCTGATTCCTCATTAGGACTACCAACCTATCCTGATTCCTCGTTAGGACTACCAACCTAGCCTGATTCCTCATTAGGACTACCAACCTAGCCGGATTCCTTATTAGGACTACCAACCTAGCCTGATTCCTCATTAGGAATACAAACATACCCTGATTCCTCATTAGGACTACCAACCTTGCCTGAATCCTCAGTAGGACTACCAACCTAGCCTGATTATTCGTAAGGACTACCAACCTTGCCTGATTCTTCATTGAGACTTAAAAACTAGCCTGATTCCTTGTTAGGACTATAAACCTAGCTTGATTCCTCATTAGGACTAGAAACCTATCCTGATTCCTCGTTGGGACTAGAAACCTGGCCTGATTCCTCATTAGGACTAGAAACCTATGCTGATTCCTCGTTCGGACTAGAAACCTAGCCTGATTCCTCATTAGGACTAAAAACCTAGCCCGACTCCCAGCTTGGATGATGCTTGGAAGCTCGGAATTCGCCGATCCGAGCGACACTGGGGGAGTGTTCCCAAAAAAATGTGTTCGCTACTTTTGACCAGGGCCCATAGGAAATAGGGTGCCATTTGGAATGCTGCTTTATCGAAAATAAACAAATTTGAGAGTCACAGCGAGAGACATGTTTGGCAACAAGTAGCAAGTGGACCAAGTTAATTAATGTCGTTGGATATGTTGGAAGTAGCGAAGCGTCATGGTGACCCCTACAGTATGTGACCTTTGCAGGAGGACACTTGGAGCAGATCTGGTCTGTTTGAAGCAGGCTCCAGGATGTGGATGTGGACATGTGGTAGAGAGGCAGGGGAATATTTCACACAGCTGTGGCGCAACTGCCATCTAAGGGGGTGAAAAAAAACGATCCGGTTTGGAAAAATAAAAACACAGCATGGTTGTGTTTTTTATCAGGGCAACTGGATGCAGTTTGGAGGAAAGTAGCACAAGCCAAGTTTTATGTGGTCACTAGCTAGTAGGCCTTTTAATATTCTATTTCAAGGCATTCCAAAAGAGCAGTATATACTGCCTGTGTGTAGATGGATTCCAGATAATAGTATTTTTGAAACACACACTGTGTGTGTGTGTGTGTGTGTCTGTTTGTGCGTGTGTGTGTATGTAGTCTATCAGTGTCTGTGAGAGAATTGAAGAGAAAGAAGAATAGACTAGAGCAACAATGGAGCTATTTCAGCATGGGCGGTTATAATGCAAATCACATAGAAACTCATCCATAATCAAGTCCATTCCTTATTCATGAGCACCCTCCTGACTCCGCAGTAGATATGCATGTGGACGTGGAAGGTCAGGTGTAGGGGAAATATTGGTATGGTGTGTCTGTGAGGCGCTCAAGCATATTGTGACAGAAGACAAATGGCCGTGCGTGTCCATTCAGGGTTGGAGTATATCATTACCCACTACAATGAGTGGATAAAACATTAGGAACACCTGGGCTGAGTTTCAAACTTAAAGTAGACAGCCCTCGGCCCTAAACCCTCAGCCCTTGAATGACGTTTTACATCGTCACATCCGAGTGTACCTTAAATGTCCCTTGCCCAAGCGAGGGAGAGTGATGATCGGAGAGGCAATGTCCTTGGTGGAAATCTTGAAGTTGAGTTTAATAACAACCAACCTAAAGCTATCAATATACCTAGTAAGTTAAAGTATCTAGCTAGCACTCCTGTCATGTAGCTAGCTACAGTTACCCATAGCTGGATAGGTCGTTTTATAGTTTGGTAATTTATTCCAATACATTTCTGAGTTGCAAAACATATGTTTATGAATCTAGCAACGTTTTATAGACTCCTCACTACGAGACTAAGCCAATTTGTCAACGCTAAAATCGATGTAAATATATATATTTTTTTAGCAAGCTAGCTTCATACTTTTTTCTGACATGCTGAAAATGCAGCCAGCCTTGAAACTTTGCGGCCCCCAGAGCTTGACATGTGACGACAGTTTGCATTGAATTGTGGGTCATATCAATCCCACAAGTGACCATGGTTATTCACTCACTCCCTCTAGCTAAATCGAGGGCAGAAGTGGCAACGTCAGTAAATTAGACCTCCACTTAAGATGGCAATCAAACTGCATCTGGTTTCAATTGGGATTCCCCCAGAGAAAGTGGCTAGCACAATGGCTGAGGGGGTAAAAATAATGTGTTTGGACTGCAGCCCTGCTCTTTCCATGACATACACTGACCAGGTCAATCCAGGTGAAAGCTATGATCCCTTATTGATGAATCCACTTCAATTAGAGTAGATGATGTGGAGGAGTCAGGTTGAAGAAGGATTTTTAAGACTTGAGACAACTGAGACATGGATTGTGTATGTGTGCCAATTGTATTTGTCGTATGCCGAATACAACAGGTGTAGACCTTACCGTGAAATGCTTACTTACAAACCCTTGACCAACAATGCAGTTTTAAGAAAAATAAGAGTTAAGAAAAAATATTTACTAAATAAAATAAAGTAAAAAGTAGAAGAGCAACAATAAAATAACAGTAACGAGGCTTTATACAGTGGGAACCGTTACCGAGTCAATGTCCGGGAGTACAGGTTAGTCGAGGTAATTGAAGTAATATGTACAAGTAGGTAGGGGTAAAGTGACTATGCATAGATAATAAAAATCGAGTAGCAGCAGTTCAGCAGTCTTATGGCTTGGTGGTGTAAGCTGTTAGGAAGCCTTTTGAACCTAGACTTGGAGCTCTGGTACTGCTTGCCGTGCGGTAGCAGAGAGAACAGTCTATGACTAGGGTGGCTGGAGTCTTTGACAATGTTTAGGGCCTTCCTCTGACACCCGCTGGTATAGCTGATATAGTGATGTACTGGGCCTTACGCACCATGCGGTCAGAGGCCGAGCAGTTACTATACCAGGTGGTGATGCAACCAGTTAGGATGCTCTCAATGGTGCAGCTGTAGAACTTTTTAAGGATCTGATGACCCATGCCAAATCATTTCAGTCTCCTGAGAGGAATTAGGCGTTGTCGTGCCCTCTTCATGACTGTCTTGGTGTGTTTGGACCATGATAGTTTGTTGGTGAGGTGGATAGCAAGGAACTTGAATCCCTCAACCTGCTCCACTACAGCCCCGTCGATGAGTATTGGGGCCTGCTCGGCCCTCCTTTTCCTGTAGTCTGCAATCATCTCCTTTGTCTTGATCACGTTGAGGGAGAGGTTGTCTACAGAGGGTAGTGTGTACAGCCCAGTACATCCCTGGGGCCAAGCTTCCTGCCATCCAGGACCTCTATACCAGCGGGTGTCAGAGGAAGGCCCTAAAAATTGTCAAAGACTCCAGCCACCCTAGTCATAGACTGTTTTCTCTGCTTCCGCACGGCAAGCGGTACCGGAGCGCCAAGTCTAGGTCCAAAAGGCTTCTTAACAGCTTCTACTCCCAAGCCATAAGACTCCTGAACAGCTAACAACAGGCTACCCAGACCCCTCTTTTACGCTGCTGCTACTCTCTGTTTATTATCTATGCATAGTCACTTTCTCTACCAACATGTACATATTACCTCAATTACTTCAACTAACCTGTGCCCCCGCACATTGACTCTGTACCGGTACCCCCTGTTTTTTACTGCTGCGGTTTAATTATTTGTTACTTTTATTTTCAATTTTTTACTTAACTTATTATTCTTTTTTGAATATATTTTTTCTTAAATCTTCTTAAAGCATCGTTGGTTATATAGGTTTGTAAGTAAGCATTTCACTGTAAGGTCTACAACTGTTGTATTTGGTACTTCTGACAAATTTGATTTGATTTGGTCCGGTATCTGGAGTAAAGCTATTTTCGGTCATAAGATACGGTGTCAGAAACATTATGTACAAAATAAGTTACAAACAACGCAAAAAAACGCACAATTGGCTAGGAGCCCGTACAAAGGCATCCATCTCCTCTGGCGCCATTCACCATTCAGATTGTGAACGGGCAAGACAAAGGTTTGAAGTGCCTTTGAACGGGGTATGGTAGTAGGTGCCAAGCGCACTGGTCTGAGTGTATCAAGAACTGCAACGCTGCTGGGTTTTTCACGCTTAAGAGTTTCCTGTGTGTATCAAGAATGGTCTACGACCTGGGCCTCCCGAGTGGCGCAGCGGTCTAAGGTACTAGAGACATTACTACAGAGCCAGGTTTGATCCCAGGCTGTGTCACAGCCGGCTGTGACTGGGAGACCCATGAGGCGGTGCACAATTGGCTCAGCATCGTCCGAGTTTGGGGGGGGGGGTGTAGATATAGGATCTTAATTTGAGCCAGTTTGCAACAGCAGGAAAATAATCCTGTAGCAACAGCAAATTTGAATTATTATGTGGATTACAATTAATGGACATTTTCTGTCTGGGCAAATCAAGCCTGACATTTTAAAGTAGAAATTACAAACTTTAGAAGCCTTTTTAAACCTTGAATACACTACCGTACAGGAAAATTCTCATCAACAAAAGTGATCAAATTAAGATCGTATATAATTATATATGTGTGCAGCTTAGAGGATGCTGTCCAAATGGCACCCCATTCACTCTATAGTGCATTACTTTTGATCAGGACCCATAGGGCTTTGGCTGTCACTGGGGTCTTGTAGCTCAGGAGGGACATGGTCCTTTTGTACTCTGTGCCTGTCATTCAGTTATTTACTCCCCCCGTCATCCCCTGTCCCCAACCGTCTCCTACCTTCTCAAGGGACATCTAGGCGCCGACAGAGTGGCATCTGAGATGGCACTCTGATTTCTGTGAAGGCGCTGGTAAAAAAAAAATAACTTGAAAGGACTGAGTTTTGCTGGCTCAGTCCATTGTGATGATTATGTAATTGATAAAGCATGTGTCAAATGGCATTGCTGCGATGCTAAATTATTTATCTGACTGTTGTGAATAATCAATGAATCAGCAGAGTAAATAAAGCCAATTCAGTTTTACTTCCTCACTCTCACCCCAGAATTGAGTCGGCTTTATACGGTTTTAGCACTGGCCTTATTCTTTTAGCATGGGTTATTATTAGATGATTTGTAGTAATTGTGTCATTTTAGATACATTACACAGTATAGTATAGAGATACAATATTGTGATATAGATATTGTAGCATAACATACACTCACACTTGCTTATATAGATAAATACCATTCTTTTTTTGACAGGGAAAAATTGCATAAGGCCTGTACTTACAGTACAGAACTACTGTATAACTGTAGACAATATAGCTTTCTAGTGAATACAAATGTGTATCTAAATGTGTATCTTAAAAAAGTAACAATCATCTACTATTGTCCAGTTATTGATCACATGCTATGAAAAAACATTACATTCAAATTTGACCTCACAAGAACTGACATTAATTTCCAATGGAAAACTTAATTAAGCTTGGATAAGTAGAGTCGGTCTCGACTTTGAAAACAATTGTAGAAGCACATTAAAAAGGTGTGGATTCCTGTGGCAGTGAGGCAGTCAGTGGCTCGTTTAAAAAACAATGCATTCTGGGTATATGGCTTTTTTAGTAAATTATCATAAAATGTGTCTATTGTTTGTTTATCGTGTAACATTTAGAGAATTAATTCAGATGATCTATCGTAGAGTGCAGGAGAACAATGTGTTTCTCTTTGGCAATCAACCAATGTAAATTGAGACGCTCGTTAAAAGCGACATTGTAATTGCATTGTGGTGTTCTCCACTCAGATTTACTCTCATCAATAAATAAAATGGCATCAGCTGGCGTTTGATTATAGTGTGTTTGTTATTCTCAAGTAATGAGATCGTGCCGTTAAAGAGACAATGGATGATTTATATGGAAACATGAATTAAAAAGAAATGAGAATGGAGTTGTTTTTTTCCTACCCCCTACAGCAGGGGGTGATATTTCACACTCTCAGTGCTTGCAGCACTGCTTCCTAAGGATTATTGGAAATTATTTTTTTTGTGGCAAATAAGCCTGGTAATTTTTATGTATGTGGTTTGGGCCAGCGTGGACATATCTTAAGAACAAAATTGACTTAGTGTTATATTATTTTCTCATATTATGTTGTTATTATGTTATTATTATCCAAGCTGTATCACATCCAGCCGTGATTGGGAGTCTCATAGGGCGGCGCACAATTGGCCCAGCCTCGTCCGTGTTTGGCCTGGGGTAGGCCGTCATTGGAAATAAGAATTTGTTCTTAACTGACTTGCCTAGTTAAATAAAGTTTACATTTAAATAATAATAATAATTTATTAGAGGCCTAATATCCGGGACCCTTTTGGATCTCTTGTTAAGGTCTTCTATAACAGTGCTGAGATTAAAGACCTGTGTTGTGTACTGTAGTACATTTAGCCTTCTGTTCCAGTCATCAAAATAGAATAATTTAATGTCTGAAGAGAAAGGTAGGAAAAATGATCATAAACACAAGATATTTCGGTCATAAGGAAACCTTGGTTACACAATATTAGATTACCCCTTAAATGCAATATTACAATATTAATTAGACATCGTCACTGACTATACCTCGTGTTTTACTGTAGGAATGCTGTTGCCATTAAGCCAACTATATTGTACTATTAGATGACAAATTATACAAGTGTAGGCTATTACAGTGCTAAGCTCTATCCAAGATGATAAATATGGAGAGATCATGTTATCTAATTGATCTGAATAGATATATTCATGCTTATGAATTACAATCTGTTAGGATCTTAATTAACTTTCTGTTTACCATTATGTAGTGCTAGCCGAGTAATGTTTGTACCAAGTTTTTTGTTGCTACCATGTTGTGTTGCTGCAATTTTGTGTTGCTACCATGCTGTGTCTTTGGCCTCTCTTTATGTGGTGTTGTGTTGGCTCTTTTGTCATGACGTGTGTTTTGTCCTATATTTTAATATATATATTTTTTTATCCCAGCCCCCGTCCCTGCAGGAGGCCTTTTGCCTTTTGGTAGGCCATCATTGTAAATAAGAATACAATTCTGCTTTGTGTTTCAAGCCTCTCCAGTACAACATTTGTCAAATAGTTGTTAGAGCCTGAGAGCTGAATAGATTGGTGTATTTAAGACTGGGAGTCGAGTGGTAAGAATGTTTGTGTGAGCAAGCCACCACGTTAAAAGACACCAGAACATCCAGACCTGTGTAAACTTTCTGAGTAGGCCTAGCTATGCAGCAGGTGTAGGTACAAGGACAAACTTAACAGCCTATTCAGTTGAAATAATTGAGCACCTATTCACTCCAGGATTTCTTAAAACATTTCTTAAACGTGAATGTGGAGGTGTATGTTGCAAATATATTTTCTAGTCAATTATATTTTCTGGGCAATTACTTGACCATCTTTTGAGTTAATTTTCAAAAGAGAAAGATGCATCACTGCACTTCAACAACAGCATCCAAAACTCCCCCGACATCCATTTTGTACAATACAGATATACAGTACTGCAAATGGTACATACTCAGTCAAATGTAATTTCGTGTAGCTATATTTACTCAATGTAGACTCATTGATATGGACATTATGTGATTACAGTATATTTATTATTTTGATTCTATGATGTCTTATTTCTATGACATTCTATTTCTGGAGGAATATCTTCATCAGAAAATATAACTTGCCCAGGGACTGCAGTTGAAAATTAGCTGGCTGGCTAAAACGGGCACTTTTAAAGTAATGTGGATTCACGTGCACTGTCCCTGTAAAACTAAATTAAGTAAAGTCAAGTAAAATAAGGGTAGTGTCTAGTGCTTGTAGTTTCCTATCCATTCCACCTGCTTTGGTGCAACTGATGGTGTACATCTTTAACTAACCAACTCATGTAGAATTAATGAAGGACAATTACCCATTAATGACATACATGCATCTTTGTCATGGCCATTTGACACCTAGGCAGGATAAGGACCAATAGCTGTGCTGCAAATAAGGAGAAAGACAACTTACTACTGGTTTTCTGTGACATCGGAGAGGGGTAGAAGGCTCTACACCAATGAGATGAGGTACAACATGAAATCACAAGAGCATTTAGAAAGAAGAGGTGCGACTCTTCGTCTTAGTTAAAATCTTGATGCTTGCTTTATTTATGTAGATGCAGATGCTTTATTTATTTATGTATATACAATATGTAGGGTGAAAACGCGCTTTAGTGAAGAAATGTAACTTCCTTATGATATAAAATGACTTTTACCAAGACAAATATGATTATTCATGTTCTGAATTGTTCTGTGGGTTCTTTCACTAACATTAAATTAAGAGTATATCCAAAAAGTCAGATTTTGTGACCAAATACATCCGATAATAAGCACCAAGCTCTGTTGACATAGTGGTGCAGCTTTCTCGCTGCAACTTTTTTCGGACTTTACATGTTGTGGTGGTCGTCTTCCCAAAAAAATCTGCGGGTTACAAAAAGCTACATTTACATGACACGAGCTGAATTCAATGTAAAAGGCTTTGAAAATAAAAAGGCTTGCGGTATGCTCAGTGCTCCGTTGACATTACACAGAGATACGCTATTGCGAGAAATCTTGAAAAAATATATATTGTCAAAATGAATATATTTCCACGGCTGAATTTCTGTCGTTCAATGCTTCCCATGGTTCCCCCTTCTGGCTATTGGGATACAATTCATTGTGAGGTTTCAAAATGTACATGGGAAGGTAAACGATCCTGGATAAAATATGCACATTTACAAAGAGGGACAGATGTAGGAGGACTATCCGTACCAAACTTTACATTGTATTTCAAGGCACTAGTATTTCACCCCATCCTAATTTGGTTTAGACAGGATTCTGCCCTCTGGCTGAGTGGAGAGAGAAATATGGTGTCTCCTATTGCCCTGGAAGAGTTGGTCTTCACTGATATACTGTATCCCTTAAACAATGTCAACTATGCTTTGGTCCTATTATTGGTCCTACACAGACTTTGGTCCTACATAGATTGTGTTTAACGCCAAGGAAAGGTTTATGATGAAATTACTCCTGAACTTCCAACTGTTCACTGTGTGCCCTAAATCGGGTAGGCAGATTCCTTCATATGATGTGGGAGTGCCCTGCAGTTAAATGCTTCTGAGGCAAAGTTACAAAATGAATTTCAAAGTAGATTAACTTAAATATTCAATGCTTTGCATCTATTATGTTACTTAATTTAACGATGATAGCCCCTTGAATCTCTCCATCAATCAGAGAAGATTACTGCTGGAAGGCAGCACTGATGCCAAAAACATTTGGCTCTAAGATGGCAACCACCTCACTCTCTCCCATTTAACCAGTGGATACAGTTACTATTAGAAGTTATAACGTTAGAATTATCGACATAGAGAATGAACGGTGCTAGTCAAGGAACAATTGAGGCCTGGACAAATATACTTGAATCTGTAAAGAACAATCTCAGCTACAAACCAATTACATTTATATTTATTTTGTCTTTTGTTCCTTAATTTTGAACTTTTTTTTCTCTGACCTCCTTAATTTGGCCATTCTACAAGTTTAAAAACTCCAATAAGTGTAAAAACGTATTGTACCCATTGGTCAACATATGTGTTTATCCCTAATCTATGCCAAACTCGATGTGTTATTGACAATTATTATATCAAGGTATTGTGTATATCTTAAATCTCTTATAAAGGGGATAGAAAATGTAAACCGACTTAGTTTACATTGTAACTCCTTATTCATTTTCAAGTTGCCTGCCTACGCAGTATGGTTAACCTTTTATTAGAGAATATCCAACATACTGTATTTCCCTCACTCTTACTCATTGAATTCCAATTTGTATGTAGTCGGGGCATGAATATTGCATAACCTTCATCCTTTTGAGACGGAGGCAGAACATTGTACTTGAAGCACAAATCAATGTTCTACAAATATACTTTCATTCAAGTTGAATTGCAAGAGTTACTGAATTATTGTTACCTTGAGGCTGATTTAGCAGCCATAAAGGGTACCACTACATTGTCCAACCTTTGTGTGCTTACTTTTTATTCCAACATGTTTGCACTTAATTACTTAGTTATTACTGCTTATTAATTCTGTTTTTTCCACTGATTTCACCAGCCATTGTATTTTTGTGTATAACGTCTTCTACTGAGGAATATGCATAGAATTAAGAATGAGAATACTATAATGGACATTAACCTTCTTATGATAGTCTAATGGACAGCCATTTTGTTCAGGGAGTTGGTCAACCATGGTTTGCCAGTGCCGTGAAAATATATTGTGTAAAATAATGCATTTTAAGAATGTACATGCACTCTTAGCTAGCTAACCAGACAGTGTTGGATGATCTTTTCCCCCAATATGTCGTTATCAATAAAACATTTCACAATACAGTGCAGAGCGTTCAATTTGGCTGCTGGAGAGCAAGAAGACCTCAGCTCTGCTAAAACCATTGACAATTTTGTGCCATTTTCAAGGGATTGTTAATTAAATGTAATAGCTATCTTTTTGGTTTTAATATCATCACATCTACACATCCAGTTATGCCATATTTAATTCAATTCATATTTAGCTCTATCATAAGAGTTATATAACAAGTAACTGCAACCTTCTCATGATCAGTAAACATCAATTGATCATGTCATTTCAGATACGTGAGGGTAGCCTATTCATTTGGCATGTAGCTAGTTATCTAGCTAAGCAAACGACTTGTGTCATTTAACTTGTCATCTGAGATTAGGTTTTTGGAAAGAGCTTTACATCGGCAAGTCCTCGTCCTGGTAAAGTTGTCAGTCGGAATACTGTCATCACCATTATAGATGTCAAGAAAATCTAACAATATTTGGATATAGCCATCTAGTTTATCCCCTGAATGTTAGATTGCTAATTAGCCATATTTATATGATCTATTATTAGCTAGCTAGCCAATTTGACATGGTCCATCAATCAATGTAGCCTGTCATGTCTGTCTGCAGCAGTCATGATTAAACACCCTTAAAAACAATGTTGAAAAGCTACATTTGCTAGGTAGGCTGGGAGGAAATATTAGATGGAGCAGGACCCTTGACACAGCCGGGGGAGTATCGCCGTCCTAAGGAGGGGTTAGAGGCAGCAAAAGCGGAACAGCGATGCTACAAGGAGAAATACAGGAGAATAGAGGAAGGGGAAGATATGAAGGTACACGGCTAGCATGGAAGCCCGAGAGGCAGCCCCAAGATTTTTTTTGGGGGGGTACACAAGGAGATTGGCTGAGTCAGATAGTAGACCTGAGCCAACTCCTTGTGCTTACCATGGGGTGCTTGTAACTGGTCAGGCACCGTGTTATGCAGAGATGCGCATGGTGTCTCCAGTGCGCTATTCTATCCCGGTGCACTCTATTCCAGCTCCTCTTATTTGCTGGGCTAGAATGGGCATCCAGCCAGGACGTATTGCGTCAGCTCTATGTTTTGGATCTCCAATTCGTCTCCATGATCCAGTGTATCCTGTGCCTCCTCCCCGCACTCGCCCTGAGGTGCGTGTCACCAGCCCAGTACCACCAGTGCCAACACCACGCACCAGGCTTCCTGTGCACCTTCAGAGCCCGGTACGCCCTGTTCCTCCTCCCCGCACTCGCCCTGAGATGTGTATCCCCAGCCCGGTACCACCAGTTCCAGCACCATGCACCAGGCCTACAGTGCGCTTTCAGGGTCCAGTACGCCCTGTTCCTGCTCCTCGCACTGAGGTGCGTGTCCCCAGCCCGGTACCACCAGTGCCGGCACCACGCACCAGGCCTACAGTGCGCCTCGGCAGTCCAGAGCGTCCGGCGACAGTTCACAAACCGGAACCTCCAACAATGGGCCACAGTCCGGAACCTCCAATGACGGGCAACAGTCAGGGAACTCCAGCGACAGTCACCGGTCTGGTGTCTCCAGCGACGGTCCCCAGTCCAGAACATCCGGTAATGCTCCACACAGCGAGGGTCCCCAGCCCAGGGCTTTTTATTTAATTTATTTATTTCAACTTTATTTAACCAGGTAGGCAAGTTGAGAACAAGTTCTCATTTACAATTGCGACCTGGCCAAGATAAAGCAAAGCAGTTTGACACATACAACGACACAGAGTTACACATGGAGTAAAACAAACATACAGTCAATAATACAGTATAAACAAGTCTATATACGATGTGAGCAAATGAGGTGAGATAAGGGAGGTAAAGGCAAAAAAAGGCCATGGTGGCAAAGTAAATACAAAATAGCAAGTAAAACACTGGAATGGTAGATTTGCAGTGGAAGAATGTGCAAAGTAGAAATAAAAATAATGGGGTGCAAAGGAGCTAAATTATAGGTGGGCTATGTACAGGTGCAGTAATCTGTGAGCTGCTCTGACAGTTGGTGCTTAAAGCTAGTGAGGGAGATAAGTGTTTCCAGTTTCAGAGATTTTTGTAGTTTGTTCCAGTCATTAGCAGCAGAGTACTTGAAGGAGAGGCGGCCAAAGAAAGAATTGGTTTTGGGGGTGACTAGAGAGATATACCTGCTGGAGCGTGTGCTACAGGTGGGAGATGCTATGGTGACCAGCGAGCTGAGATAAGGGGGGACTTTACCTAGCAGGGTCTTTTAGATGACATGGAGCCAGAGTATGAAGCGAGGGCCAGCCAACGAGAGTGTACAGGTCGCAATGGTGGGTAGCATATGGGGCTTTGGTGACAAAACGGATTGCACTGTGATAGACTGCATCCAATTTGTTGAGTAGGGTATTGGAGGCTATTTTGTAAATGACATCGCCGAAGTTGAGGATTGGTAGGATGGTCAGTTTTACAAGGGTATGTTTGGCAGCATGAGTGAAGGATGCTTTGTTGTGAAAAAGGAAGCCAATTCTCGATTTAACTTTGGATTGGAGATGTTTGATATGGGTCTGCAAGGAGAGTTTACAGTCTAACCAGACACCTAAGTATTTGTAGTTGTCTACGTATTCTAAGTCAGAGCCGTCCAGAGTAGTGATGTTGGACAGACGGGCAGGTGCAGGCAGCGATCGGTTGAAGAGCATGCATTTAGTTTTACTTGTATTTAAGAGCAATTGGAGGCCACGGAAGGAGAGTTGTATGGCATTGAAGCTTGCCTGGAGGGTTGTTAACACAGTGTCCAAAGAAAGGCCAGAAGTATACAGAATGGTGTCGTCTGCGTGGAGGTGGATCAGAGACTCACCAGCAGCAAGAGCGACATCATTGATGTATACAGAGAAGAGAGTAGGTCCAAGAATTGAACCCTGTGGCACCCCCATAGAGACTGCCAGAGGTCCGGACAGCAGACCCTCCGATTTGACACACTGAACTCTATCAGAGAAGTAGTTGGTGAACCAGGCGAGGCAATCATTTGAGAAACCAAGGCTGTCGGGTCTGCCGATGAGGATGTGGTGATTGACAGAGTTGAAAGCCTTGGCCAGATCAATGAATACGGCTGCACAGTAATGTTTCTTATCGATGGCGGTTAAGATATCGTTTAGGACCATGAGCGTGGCTGAGGTGCACCCATGACCAGCTCTGAAACCAGATTGCATAGCAGAGAAGGTATGGTACTGCATAGCAGAGAAGGTACTGCTCTTGAATTATTTGTTACTTTAATCTCTTACTTTTTGAATGTATTTTCTTAAAAATGGGCTTGTAAGTAAGCACTTCACTGTAAGGTTGTTGTATTCGGCGCATGTGACTAATACAATTTGATTTGATGATAGAGCTAAATATGTGCAATTGTTTTGCATGGAATAATTTGAAATTTGTAGTTCTGACTATGCTTTAAATAGGTGATATTACAAACAAATAGTTCATATTTATTTAACAATCCCTTAAAACAGCACAAAGTTGCCAATGGTTTTAGTGGTGCTGGGGGTCCCTGACCAATATGGCTGCCATTTTCATCCCATTCTGGAACCTTGAGGGTTTATGACATAGTAATATGACTCTAGCAATCTAATAGGATTTCTATGAGCATATGCCTAGGTTTGAATATACAGTGTTCCGATTCATAGTAGTTGTCATAGTAGTTTGCAATACAGTAAATTTAGCAACTACTGTTCACATTTTGCAACAAAGTTTGATTGTTTTTCTCACTGAAATGAAACCATAAAAATTATGAATAAACAGACCAATCTCTTTCATAAATTCTAAACATGAAACTATTAATTTGTTATAGCCACTGCATGTATGTTGTTTTAGCCACTCCATGTATGTTGTTATGTATGCTGTTATAGCTGCTGCACGTATGTTGTAATAGCCACGGCACATATGTTGTTATAGCCACTGCATGTAGGCTGTTATAGCCACTGCATGTAGGCTGTTATAGCCACTGCGTGTTTGCTGTTATAGCCACTGCATGTATGTTGTTATAGCCACTGCATGTATGTTGTTATAGCCATTTTACATATGTTGTTATAGCCATTTTACGTATGCTGTTATAGCCACTGCATGTATGTTATAGCCACTGCACCAATGTTGTTATAGCCACTGCATGTGAGGACAGACGATGAAGACAAGAAGCAAGTACAGGGAGTGAACATTTAATGAAACAAGGACAGGAACAGAATACAGACAGCAACTGGACAGGGGGAAACAAAAACGACATTAATGCTGACGCAGGGACCTAACCGAGGAACAGACAGATACAGGAGGGGCAATCAACAAGGCAATGGAGTCCATTTGAGTCCAGCTAGCACTGATGCACGTAATGATGGTGACAGGTGTGCACAATGATGGACAGCCAGGCGCTTGAGGAGGAGCGGGAGCAGGCTTGACAGTAACCCCCCGCCCCCCCCACCACCACCTCCAGGGTGAGCCTGATGGGCCGGCCGAGGTATGGGCGCTGGACAAACAGGCTGAGGCATAGAAGCCCGTCGAGCCTGCTGGCGTGGGAGCCTGACGAGCCGGCTGAGGCATGACGTGGGATGGGCGCCTGCCAAGCAAACCAAGGCAAGGTAACCTCTCAAGCCAGCTAAGGCATGGAAGCCCGGCGAGCCAGCTGAGACACCCCGGTTCCTACAGCACCCGGACCCGACACAGCGGTCTACAAGATCTTCAGTTTCTTGGCAATTCCTCGCATGGAATAGCCTTCATTTCTCAGGACAAGAATAGACTGATGAGTTTCATAAGAAAGTGCTTTGTTTCTGGCCATTTTGAACCTGTAATCGAACCCACAGATGCTGATGCTCCAGATACTCAACTAGTCCAGATACTCAACTAGTCAAAAGGCCAGTTTTATTGCTTCTTTAATCAGTACAACAGTTTTCAGCTGTGCTAACATAATTGCAAAATGGTTTTCTAATGATTAGCCTTCTAAAATGATAACTTGGATTAGCTAACACAATGTGCCAGATGGTTGCTGATAATGGGCCTCTATACACCTATGATATTCCATTAAAAATCTGCCGTTTCCAGCTACAATAGTCATTTACAACATGAACAATGTCTACACTGTATTTCTGATCCATTTGATGTTATTTTAATGGACAAAAAAAACTACATTTTTAAGTGACCCCAACATTTTGAACGGTAGTTTATGTTTTTGGTGTGTTCGGGGGTGGCAGGGTAGCCTAGTGGTTAGACTAGACTAGAGCGTTGGACTAGTAACCAGAAGGCTGCAAGTTCAAACCCCCGAGCTGACAAGGTTGTTCTGCCACTGAACAGGCAGTTAACCCACTGTTCCTAGGCCGTCATTGAAAATAAGAATTTGTTCTTAACTGACTTGCCTGGTTAAATAATGGTAAAAAAACATTTTTTAAACCCAGTACCAAAAACAAGAACAGTAGGACTATACAGCTTAGTTACAATTGAAGTCGAAAGTTTACATACACTTAAACGCATCTACTTTGTGCATGACACAAGTCAATTTTCCAACAATTGTTTACAGACAGATTATTTCACTTATAATTCACTGTATCACAATTCAAGTTGGTCAGAAGTGTACATACAATAAGTTGACTGTGCCTTTAAACAGCTTGGAAAATTCCAGAAAATTCCAGAAAATTATGTCATGGCTTTCAAAGCTTCTGATAGGCAAATGGACACCATTTGAGTCAATTGGAGGTGTACCTGTGGATGTATTTCAAGGCCTACCTTCACACTCAGTGCCTCTTTGCCTGACATCATGGGAAATTCAAAAGAAATCAGCCATGACCTCAGAAAGAAAATTATAGACAATTTCCTAATGCCTGAAGATATCACGTTCATCTGTATAAACAATAGTATGCAAGTATAAACACCATGCGACCACTTAGCCGTCATCAAGCTCAGGAAGGAGACGCGTTCTGTCTCCTAGAGATGAACATACTTTGAAGCAAAAAGTGCAAATCAATCCCAGATCAACAGCAAAGGTCTTTGCAAAGATGCTAGAGGTAACAGGTACAAAAGTATCTGTATCCACAGTAAAACAGTCCTATATCGACATAACCTGAAAGGCAGCTCTGCAAGGAAGACGCCACTGCTCCAAAACCTCCATAAAAAAGCCACAATACGGTTTGTAAGTACACATGGGGACAAAGATCGCACTTTTTGGAGAAATGTCCTCTGGTCTGATGAAACAAAAATAAAACTGTTTGGCCATAATGACCATTGTTATGTTTGAAGGAAAAAGGTTGATATTATCAGCCAAAGAACACCATCCCAACCGTGAAGCACGGCGGTGGCAGCATCATGTTGTGGGGGTGCTTTTCTGCAGGAGGGACTGGTGCACTTCACAAAATAGATGGAGAATTATGTGGATGTATTGAAGCAACGTCTCAAGACATCAGTCTGGAAGTTAAAGCTTGGTCGCAAATGACCCCAAGCATACTTCCGAAGTTGTGGCAAAATGGTTTAAGGACAACGAAGTCAAGGTATTGGAGTGGCCATCACAAAGCTCTGACCGCAATCCTATAGAAAATGTATGGGCAGAACTGGCAGAACTGGCCAAAATTCACCCAACGTATTGTGGGAAACTTGTGGAAGGCTCCCCGAAATATTTGATCCAAGTGAAACAATTTAAAGGCAATGCTACCAAATACTAATTGAGTGTATGTAAACTTCTGACCCATTGGGAATGTGATGAAAGAAATAAAAGCTAATAATTCTCTCTACTATTATTCTGACATTTCACATTCTTAAAATAAAGGGGTGATCCTAACTGACCCAAGACAGGAAATATTTACTAGGATTAAATGTCAGGAATCGTGATGAACTGAGTTTAAATGTATTTGGCTAAGGTGTATGTAAACTTCCGACTTCAACTGTATATATTCAGACCATAGACAGTGAGAATCACTGAGAATAGCGTATTAGCATTGCATATGGGGGAACGCTAGCAAACAATATCATTATACATACTCAACACTTCCCTTCATCTCAAAGGCCATGATAGCTTATCAAACAGGCAAGGTGCAAGGGCAACTATATGCATTTGCCAGCACCCCACACACAAAGAGGCAAGCTCAGTGGATTATAAATAACACCAGAGGCGAATTTACGATGATCAAAGGTTTGGTGGAGCTTTTTTACGGAGCACAAGTTCATTTCCTTCCAATCTGTCGGCAAGATTAAGTGCACACATCACAAATGAGTGTCATTCGTTTTGATGTCAGAGAGACTGCAGGTAAAATGGACGCTATAGTGCACATACAGTAGACACAGCTGTTCCCTATAGTCTGCCAAATGAAATTCACTAATCCCAATTATCCCATTCTGACTGATATTTATACGAATGAGGATTGGTCAAAACTATAGTCTACTCAATGGGGATTGGTCAAAGACATACCCCACCTAATGATGGTTGGTCAAAGCAAGGCCCCCACCTGCTCCATATTATTAGAAAAATAATGATGATGCCTTATCACAGATACTGTATCAAGTTTAAATGTAAAATTATTAACTCAACAATAGAGGTTAACAGGAACCAACCGGCAACCTACGGTAGTTGATAGTCTTCAACATAGTCAGAGATAGATAAGTTGATATTATTAAAGTCTATTGATTCATGTTTTTCTACCAAATTCAAATGAGAATGTAGCGCCAATTGATCCATCAATCTCTCATTTCAAATCAAATCAAATGTTATTTTTCACTTGCACGTATTTAGCAGATGTTTTGTGGGTGTAGCGAAATGCTTGTCATTTGTTGTATACTAAGCAACAAATGCTGTAAAGATGCCGGCAATGGAAGCGAAGGGACACAGTGTTGCCAGGCAAAGCCCCAGCAAAGTCTTCTTGGCTTGCAAGGAGATGGAGTTGGAATCAGCCTCCATAGAGTGTTTGCCTGAGACTCAATGGCAAATGACTGTGTCAACATGGCTTTTAAAGGACTAGTGGGCACTGGGTCACTAGAACCCTCTGAGAAGTAGGCTTCTGTAGGTTTTCCACTGCTGAACCATGTCTGACTTGTGGCTTAGTGTAAGACCTTATAAAAGCTCATACATGCTTATGAGAATAACACGCTATACTGGCAGACTTTAAGTAAAGGAACAAATTTTGTTAACAAATGATCAGCTGCAGGCATTACAGATTCATCTGAGATTACCTTCACGTTTTCTGTAGAAAATATGTGTATCTTCTTTCTATAAACATGCACAGATATTTAGTATGAATTAGGATCCCCATTACCTGCTGCTAAAGCCAAACAGGGTTAAAACAGTCACAGCACAAAAAAACATAACAACAGCCTATTTCATAAATAACACAATACATCATACAATACATTATTACTCTAATATTACACATATAAAATATAAACTCCACTATCCCACTGCATTACAATGAGTGTATATGTGTGTGGAGAGTGTGTGTGGCTATGTGTGTCACGGCCGTCGAATGAAGAGGACCAAAGCGCAACGTGGTGAGTGTACATTTCTCTTTATTATGGAATGACGCCAACAAAACAGGAAACAAATTAAACAACCGTGGCGCTTACAGGGCTAAGTGCCACTGACACTGACAAAGATAACTTCCCCCACTGAAAGGAGGGAAAGGGCTACCTAAGTATGGTTCCCATTCAGAGACAACGATAGGCAGCTGTCCCTGATTGAGAACCATACCCGTCCAAAACATAGGAATAAAAAATCATAGAAAACAAAAACATAGAATGCCCACCCCAAATCACACCCTGACCAAACCAAATAGAGACATAAAAATGCTCTCTAATGTCAGGGCGTGACAATGTGTGTGTGCGTATTTGTGTTTGTATGTGTGTGTGTCTCTTCATAGTCTGCGTTGTGCTGTGAGGTGCTTCTACACCTGCATTGCCTGCTGTTTGGGGTTTTAGGCTGGGTTTCTGTACAGGACTTTGAGATATCAGCTGATGTAAGAAGGGCCATATAAATACCTTTGATTTTATTTGTTTTATCTGTTTTTTAGATCTGATTTTGCTGCTCCCTTGAGTTACTTGATGTGTAGTCATGGCTCTATGTAGTACTGTGTGTACTGTGTGAGTCTCTTCTGGACTTGTGGACTGTGAAGGCATGTCGCGTCTGGTATGTATGGGTGTCTGAGCTGTGTGCTAGCTCTTTGAAGTTTGATGCTGGACAGATATGATTCCACTTGTATCTAAGTAAGCCTGTTGAATAATGAATACATTGTTAAATAATGTTCATTCATTTTAACATTTTATTAGATTAAATCTCTATGGTCTGGATAATGAATACTTCCTTTCTAATAATATTGCAACAAACAAAATAACAAAAAATGGGAAAGGACATGTCATAACACTACATTGGTGTGATTCTAACTGATTCTAACTACATTGGGGTGATTCTAACCTGAATCAAGGTCTGTTGGGCTATCTATCACATCAAGGATCTCATTAAACACTCCCCCATGCTCCTCCCCACACACACACACACACACACACACACACACACACACACATGGACACACACAACACACACATGGACACACGCACATACACACACACACACACGCACACACACACACATGGACACACACACCACACACATGGACACACGCACGCACATACACACACACGGACACACGCACGCACATACGGACACACGCACACACATATACACACACACACACAAACTTTGAACCATAGACAGGCTACCAGCTGGAGACGCACAGGGTGTTGTGTGACGGTACTCTGGTCCAGACACTGAGCTGCCCCTCAGATCAAGCCATCACCATTTGAAAATCAACATGGCCCGCTAGAGCTCAACGCTCCCCGAGGGAGAGATGTACGGAAGCAGGTTGTGTGTGTGTGTCTATCTGTGTGTGCACATACCCACACTGGCGTGTCTCTGTGTGTGTATGTGAAGTTAGGGGGGTCCTGAAGAGAGAGAGTGTGATTAGCCTATTAAGCATGCATCATCAGAGTGCCTCCAAGCTGCCTCTGCATTGGTGGAGCGTCAAGATAAATAGCTTTAATATCCCAGCGCATTGCGACGCTAACATAGCAACAGTTGCTTTTCTCTCCTTAGCTGGGAGTGTGGGGGTGGTGACAGACGGAGACACCGGCCTTTAGAAAGTAGTCTGACCCCCCCACCCCACCCAGTTCCCCCCAAAGCCACAACGAGTTAGGAGGCCCAGTGGGAGTTGGACGTTCAAACAATGGGAGAAAGGTGGGCTAATGCACTGTTTTCCCTTTCCAATTCCCGATGGTGACGGCGTGACCTTGTGGTCCTGGGTAAATAAAGAGTGAAATACCCCAACAGCTAGCCTGCTGACCTCTGAACCCACCTTCCCCTCCCAATCCCACACACATCACCATCCCCAAACCCATCCCCCTCAGACATGCATTTTGGAACCTTTGGAGATGCTTTCCTTTGTGTCTGTCACCCTTGGAGAAAGTTGGACAGAGGAGAGAAGTTGTTTGCTCGTAACAGTAAGATTGTACTTCGAGTTTTAAGTTAGAACTACAAAGTGAATTAGTTTCTGCATTGAGATTGTGCTTGATTGGAAAGTCTTCTAATTATTATTGTGTTCATAACAAGTTGAGTCTCTTTGTCATGCTCACGTTTACTCTCCATTGTAAAAATACATACTGTTGCAGTAGTGAAAGAGAGGTGAGAGCGAAATACAAAATGCAGCAATTACAGAACTAGTGTTGAGGCATGATGTTGATGATTAGAGTCCTTTATAGTGACGCAGTTTCCATTTAGCTACTAGACTGTCTAGAGCTTTACTGCAAGGATATATGTTTGTGAAATTGAAAAGCACAGAAAACAGCATAGTAATAATTGATGTCAGAAAACCACTTACAGCGAAATATTACAAATGAACTGTGTGCACAGATAGTGCCTAAAAGATATAATAGTATTTCAAGATTCACTCAACACTCCCTTTGTGTTGATGTTTGTGTGAAAATGTGATTGCTCTTCTAAGGGAAAGCGAAACATATAAAGAGTCCCATCTCCAGTTTCAATCTTCAGACAGAAATTGACACTTACAAAAAGGCACAAAGCAATCTGGAGTCATCATCCTCCCACTTTTTTTTATTCTATCGCTCTTTTCTTTCTTTCTTCCTCACCACAGACAGCGGTATAACTTGACTGATGGCCATCTTGGGAAATTAATATTTGCTGAAACGCTGTCCTTGAAAATGAATTTAGGAGAACACAGCAGGTTCGGTGTGAACTGTGAGGGGAAGCATTAAAGGGATTTACTGTGTAGTCTGACTTCTGTTGACCATCTTCCTTTTGCTCCTTTAACTTTGGACTGTCTTTCAAATGACTATAGAATGACTAAGGTATGACTACAGTATGACTACGATGTAAATGCGGTATGACTACAGTATGACTACGGAGTATTTTTTTTATTTTCACCTTTATTAACCAGCTAGGCCAGTTGAGAACAAGTTCTCATTTACAACTACGACCTGGCCAAGATAAAGTATGACTGCAATATGACTACGGTGTAACATGACTATATTATGACAATGGTATTAATATGTTATGACCACAGTATGACGGCATTATGCCTATGGTATGACTACAGTGTAACTGCAGTATAACTACAGTATGACTACGGTATGAATATGTATTGACTAAGGTATGACTACATTATGTCTATGGTATGACTACAGTATGACTATGGTATAACTACAATGTGATTATAGTATGACTACAGTATCACTATGGTATGATTACGGTATGACTATGGTTTGACTATGGTATGACTACTGTATAACTACGCAGTAAAGTAAACTAGCAGTAAAGGTGTGAAGTGTGATGATTTAGGTTAAAGCATTCCTTTTCTTGTGCTGTTTGACCACAAACTATTTCTGACAGGCTCTTAGCAACAAAAAATACCAAGAGAATTCAAAGGAATAAGTGTGCACATCATCTTTGACCATTTGACCCTTTCATACAAATGTTTTTGCAGATCAGTCAAATCCATTAGGCTTTGTGAGTCTGACTGAGGGATTTTGAAGGCATGGCATGGCATAGAAGATCAAAATGATGTGTTTTTCCAGCTACTGTAGATCTACACCATCAAGTGTTATTTTGACCAGTTTAATATGACCTTGATGTCCAGGTATTCTACATTCTTTGATGTCCAGGTATTCTACGTTCCTTGATGTCCTGCTATTCTACGTTCCTTGATGTCCAGGTATTCTACGTTCCTTGATGTCCTGCTATTCTACGTTCCTTGATGTCCAGGTATTCTACGTTCCTTGATGTCCTGCTATTCTACGTTCCTTGATGTCCAGGTATTCTACATTCCACATTCCTCTGCCAATGCTTTATTTCCAGGGACAGTCAGACACACTGTTAGGCTATGACATCGTGTCCTCTGCACTGGATATTCACTTTGATCCGATTGCAGCGGTGTGAGGTGTCAAGCCAACCTGTGGCAATAATGAAATCATCCCGGCCTTAGCCCGCTCCCTTTCCTCCACAAAGCCAATATTATCTGGCTTTCGCCTTAGATTGTTATAGAACTGATGGACAAAGTGTAAAAAGTGAGAGAAAGAAGTGAGAAGCTGCCTTGGTGAAGTCATGTGGACCAGTGACCTCATGTTAGGTCGACAATGGTTCATTTGGAGCCAACACAGAGGAAAATAATCGATATGGTTGTAAATAAAAATTACTTCACCCCTTTTTATAACACCCTCCACACCTGTCATTGTAACAAAGTGTGGTAAGGACCCACCAGTATGCAGACAATCAATGTCTCCAATAAGAATCACTTTCCGCTAAATTTGTATGGATGAAGTTCCCCCCGAATCTTTGAAGAGAAGGAGAATCAGTGTTTATCTCAGGAGAATTGATGGGTGGACAGTCTGAGGATTGGATCTGGCTGCACTTTAATGATGTTTCACTTTCAAGACCTTAGACGTGTATTCGACTCTCCAGATGGCCAATTGCAGAACACAGATGGGAGTAATTGGCCAAAGGTGTCAATATTATGTCTCAACCACCACTCTGTTTACACATCATCCCCCCTCTCAAGGAGCGGTAGACGCTACAACCATGAAGTCTTCTCCGCAGTAATTGCCAGACCTTAGGGCGAGGGCAATGCTCTCTTTGAGGCACATGGGCGACGGCGAGGCGACCGCATTCTTTGCAGCTTGATGCGTGCTACATTTCTCCATTTGAAATTTCCACCTGGAAATGGCAGGAGCCTCCCCTCGCCTTGTGGGAAGCAGTCAGGGGGCAAAAGAGTAGCTCTGTCTGACCAGGCATTACGTCTCCAACTTAACGGTAAATTGTCCCTATGGAACACACCTCCATAGGGAGATGGCTTGAGGACGACGGGGAGAATGACCTTAGTGAGTTTGAAGACCCACTGCCAAGGGACATACAGTATACTGTAAAGACACTACAGAGCCAAGTTCACTGCTAAGATCCTAGAACAACCAGGCCATGGATTGAAGATGGATTGTAAACGCCTAATATATGGCTGGGAGGTGACTCAGCACCCTGAACCTATGATTAAACAGTTAACCATAGAAAGGACAGAAAACAATGAAAAAGTAGTAGCTTACCTGCACCTTCCAACTGAACATAATCGTCAGGCATCAAAGACTATAATATGATTAGGATCTCACATATGCATCTCTTGGTCTTTGTCCATTGAATAAACCGAAGAGAAGCTCAATAGGTTAGGCATAGGTATCATTGATAGCATCGTGTCCACTGAGAGACACAGAGAGCTGTGTTGTTTTTTCTGTTACAGTAGCTATCCTATAGTTTATGTAATGGTCATTAAAATCCTTTAAGGGCTAATTAATATGCAGACATTTTTACCCTTCCAATGTCTGGACCAAAACAGTGACTCTCTTCCTATATCAGTGACATATATCAATGATAAAATGTTGGAGGTGGGGGGGTTTTTCACACTGTACACTACTCACCCTGAACATCATGTCAGCGGTGTCAGAATTAGAAATGTGAGTGAAATGCTGATGTATCCGCATCACGGTCCAGGGTAGCCCACTCTACTACACCAAGCGAGGTAATCACAATCTCACCTCAGCAGCACCTTTCATGCTATGTCTCTCTGATCAGACGTACTGTGCCCTGAATGCAAAGTATTATCCCGGCGAGGCCCATCACCCAGCCATTCCCAGGTGGCACTACTTACTATGTAATTAGGGCCCATTGCATGTGGCGGCTCTCATTTCTTGGAAAGCGCATTGGTTTAGTTGTAGCATAATCCCTACTGATGGGAGTGTCTGGTCTTAATGCTAGTCAGCTGAAAGAAATGACTTGCTAATTTGTGCTGTAAATTTTAGCATATATCGATGAAAGGGTTTGTATCTAACTTAAAGGTGTCATTAGAGTAAGATCTATATAAGGTCAGCCTGATCGCTAGGGAAAGTGCAATTAAACGAGACAGCAGATTTAAAAGTAGGATTTACAAAGGTTTAATTTTCCCTGCAGGTATTTTTTGAAGCACTGTGCATCAAAACATGCGAAGGCCCTATCGTAGTTCAATGTGTAAATGTGTTGTTTGGCAATTACCGCCATTCAACTCCTGTTGCTAACCTTTCCTCCAAAACGAATAAAGCACTTCACATGATAGTGAGCGTAGATATGAAAACGCAGAAATGAAAGTGAAGCTTTAGCGACACGTAGCTTGCTTTTCTCATTATACACACGCCACTCTTGTGATGAAAGCTCACTCAACTCATTTGCTGGTCGGTTGGTCACTAAAGAGCTCAAGATAATCTATCAATAGGCTTATACATTTTTAAAATTATTTTATTGACCAAAGGGCCAAAGGATTCTGAATCAAACCCAATTCAATGAATACCATTGCTATGGTGTGCTCTATATAGCCGTGCTCTATAAGGTCTAGTGACCCTGTGAGCTCTGAATGCAGTAAAGCACAGTGACTTGATTGAGTCAGGGAGGGAGGCCACTCACACACACTGAGGGTAGGGAGCATTGACTAACATCCTTGTTGAGTAAGCCGCACTTGGTCGGCAAGCACCTGACAAGCCTCTCACTGGAGAGGATTTCATTACTCTGAGGTTCGTAAACACTTTCATCCGAGAGCTGCCCAGCCACCACAGACACTCTGGAGAATCATCTGTCTCTTTAAATTGTTTGAAGCTTTTAGTTCCCTGTCTACACATACTGGCTGGCACTCACTCACTCACTCACTCACTCACTCACTCACTCACTCACTCACTCACTCACTCACTCACTCACTCACTCACTCACTCACTCACTCACTCACTCACTCACTCACTCACTCACTCCCTCCCTCACTCACTCACTCACTCACTCACTCACTCACTCACTCACTCACTCACTCACTCACTCACCTCTACACCCACAAACTCTCTCACTGATACCCCAGCAGCAACCCTTCTTAATATCACTCTTCCTCAGCATGTGTTCATCTCATTTCACTCTTAATTTCATTTTCAAAACTTCTCATTTGTGAGATATTCAACCTCATATTCATATTGATAAACCTCTCGTTAGTTTATTAACATCTATTTTATCTATATAATCTAGTCTACAGATGGGCAACTTTGATGGGGGTGGGGGACACAAAACATCTGAACCCATCATGAGGGGCTGCAGTGGCTTGAGGGTATCCCCACACATGCAGTCAGGCCCGGTCCTAGCCATTTGGGGTCCATTATCTCAATTTGGTTTGTCCCCCCCCCCCCCCTTGACAGAGAAACAAATTGGTGTACAGAAAATGTTGCAGTTTTAAAGCACATTTGCAGCAATTCTACAAATTCTTCCATGTGGCAGAGTGAATAATTTACCATTTTATAACACATTTCCTGCAGTTCTACATATTTTGTCCTGATGTATGCCATGTTAATATGATATCTGAGTGAGAGTGAAAACAAAATCAATGGGGGCCCCTCGGTTGACAATTTGACCATGATTACTACAAGTTTAGGTTACTGGCTAGACTAGCTTACCAATGTAATGTTTGATTGACTGTCAGTGACTGACGTAAAAAGAGAAAAACTGCTGCTTGCGGGCCTCCGGGTTGCCCGTCTCTGGTCTATTTAATGATTGGAATACTTTTTTCTCACTGTGACTGCAAAGTGTTAGAAATATACTGTTGTTCCATAATGTGTGAGTAGTTATCATATTTTGCTGGTAGTCTGTTGGATTGACAGTAGTAGGAAAGTTATTTTCAAATTCTAACACACACTACCAGTTCTGTCAGGTCTTTCCTTATTTAGCTCCTTGATACCTGGATCAGTGAAAGTGTGTTTCTGTGTGAGGCTTCTCAAAGTGCTGAAAGGTAACTCCGTCATTAGCATCTCCTTGGCACAACAAGTGACCTAGGATACTGTGCTTTGAACGGAGCACTTACTAATACATTCCCCTATTTGATTCTCGGCAGTAACCTTGGCAATCTGCTCAATCACGGACAATTAATTCCATTCAGGGCCCCGTTGTATCGGCCCATGCATTGCCCCTCATGCACCCTGAATACCAGCCAAGCTACAACCATTCCCAGGTCCTCAGAACCCCATCGGCAACTGCCTGCCTGCTCTCTCTCTAAAACTGGGCCACTCCTTTGTCTGCCCACTGGTTTTAGCTGCCAGATTACGAAACTACCAGACTCTTATTTCCACCCATCTGCCAATCATGCCGAGAAAATCGGATGGGTGAGATTCCTGTCAGTCAGTCAGTCAGTACCTTTGCATGAGCATGTGATCATGCATACGCCCTAGTGATTGTGTATGCTTGTCTGTCTGCATGCATATATGCATGAGCGGGTGCACACTTGTGCGTCTGTGGCTCGCTGTCGAACGACCAATAACGGTCGACTCTGAGGGATCTCAGGGACAGGGTTCGATGGTCACTACCCCAGGGGCTCATTGTACATTCAGGCCACAGCGGGCCAACAAAGACGGCCCTCTCAGAGTTTATTGAATACAGCCTCATCACTAAGAGCAAGCCTCCCCATTCAAATGCCCTGTTTTCAGGACCTTCAATAAAGTAGCTGCTTTGATGCCAGGCTGTGTCTTTGTAATGGACAATTAATGAGCTATCGCATACATCGGCCAGGCTAGGCATTCTGAATACTGCGGCTGATTTTAGTAGTCCCGAGATGTCGGAGACAGAGGGATGGACTGGGTAGTGGTTGGATAGGAGGAGATGTGACTGTCCTTAAAGGAAAGGGTTATTCTTGTCTTCTTATCCAACTCTCTCTAATGGTCTCTCTCTAATCTAATGGTATACTGGATTTTTGTACGTCCATAATAATATATTTTGATTGCTCCGCCTCCTACTCTAATTTTGGAGCACTGACATTTATTACCTGTGTTCTTCACTTTGTTGTCTCAGTGATTCATTTGGCTGTGTACCACCAGACATTGTACGTTTGAAGATAAGAAATTCTATTTACAGGAATATTCTCGGAAGGCAACATGGGGTAAGGAAAAGGCCATGTCTTTCATATACATCTTTAAATACATTCTGACTGGTTAGTTAACACACATTGCATGACACATGACTTACATGTTGTATTCCAAATGGCACAAGAGGAGCATGTGGAAAGTGGTTGATCTCTATCGTTTATCTCTATATTTTATTATTCTCCTGCAAGAATCCATGTGGAACATTATGAAGCCTTTGTGTCTCAGACATGACTCAGTCAGTCATAAAAACTGTAATTTTCAGTTGGTTTACGCTTCCCTTTCCTCAAGGTCTCCTGTCGTTGAGCTCCACATTGTCTGAGCTAGAACAGCAGGTGGCCCCCAACTTCATTCACAATTACCACAATACAACTGGATGGCGTCAGGCAAAATCCCCTCAGAAAACGGGCATGACATTCCACTGTTGTTATAAACTGTAGAAGCCATTCGCAGCAAAATACTGTTGTTCATCCAAGTGAAGGGCACTGCACTGGGCATTAAATTCACACATGGTATCATTTAAAATGCAAGTAAAGAGCACTAAAATGGGTGACAAATTAGAAAAGTCCCTCTACTCCCTCCCATTTCATTGGGTTGTATTTAGAAAAAATGCATTTGGACACTGCAGACTGGTTAATTTGCAACCTTTAGTGGCAATAAGCTGGCCCCCTTGAGGCTGATTGCTGATGCATTAGACACTCTCTTTAGGGATCTATCATGCCATGTTTAGTGTAGACCACTGATCCAACCTCTTTAGAAAGTAGCCCTGACCCGAACACGCCAGGGTTCTGTTAGCCAATTGATAGTGGCTAAAAATAAATGAGCCAGGCAATAAAAGAGAGACCTGGAATTGCATTGGTTAGTTGTGGTGGACAAACAGTTTGAAATTGCAGCACTCAACGGGGGCAGGCAACTATAGCAATTTGTTGGGTGTGCAGCCGACATGCATTAGCCTTCCCACTTCTGAGAGGGTCTATCTATGTCTATTACATAATGGTTATATTTGGAGATATACACACACATGCATACAGTATGTTTAGAGTATAGATGTTTTCTTCGGGAAGTTATGTGTGGATACTTGTTGAGGAGGGATGGTGATTAGGATGGAAGCCACTTCTCAGTAAAAGACACATGACAGCCCGCTTGGAGTTTGCCAAAAGGCACCTAAAGGACTCTCAGACCATGAGAAACAAGATTCTCTGGTCTGATGAAACCAAGAGTGGCTTCGAGACAAGACTCTGAATGTCGTTGAGTGGCCCTCCCAGAGTCCGGACTTCAATCCAATTGAACATCTCTGGATAGACCTGAAAATAGCTGAACAGTTCAAGGAATAGAGTTAATAAAATATTTACTAACTAAACTAAAGTTTAAACACATCTAATCAATCAAGAAGTAACACAAGAAATGTATTATATACAGGGGGTACCGGTACTGAGTCATTGTGCAGGGTTACAGGTTAGTCGAGGTTTGTAAAGTGACTATGCATAGATAATAAACATTAGTTTAGTTGTTCAGCAGTCTTCTGGCTTGGGGGTAGAAGCTGTTAATGAGCCTTTTGGTCCCAGACTTCGTGCTCCGGTACTGCTTGCCGTGTGGTAGCAGAGAGAACAGTCAATGACTTGGGTGACTGGAGTCTTTGACAATTTTCTTGGCCTTCCTCTGACACCGCCTACTATATAGGTCCTGGATGTCAGGAAGCTTGGCCCCAGTGATGTACTAGGCGGTACGCACTACCCTCTGTAGAGCCTTACGGTAAAGATACCAAGCAGTTGCCATACCAGGCAGTGATGCAACTGGTCAGTGTGCTCTCGATTGTGTAGCTGTAGAACTTTTTGTGGATCTGGGGACCCATGCCAAATCTTTTCAGTCTCCTTAAGGGGAAAAGGTGTTGTCATGCCCTCTTCACCACTGTCTTGGTGTGTTTGGACCATGGTAGTTTGTTGGTGATGTGGACACCAAGGAACATGAAACTCTCGACCGACTCCACTTCAGTCCCATCGATGTTAATGGGGGCTTGTTCGACCCTAAATTTCCTATAGACCAAAATCAGCTCCTTTGTCTTGCTCACATCGAGGGAGAGGTTGTTGTCCTGGCACCATACTGCCAGGTCTCTGACCTCCTCGTCTCATCATTGTCGGTGATCAGCCTACCACTGTTGTGTCGTCAGAAAACTTAATGATGGTTTTGGAATCATGCTTAACCACGCAGTCGTGGGTGAACAGGGAGAACAGCAGGGGACTAAGCATGCACCCCTGAGGGGTCCCAGTGTTGAGGATCAGCGTGGCAGATGTGTTGTCGCCTACCCTTACCACCTGCAGAGGGAGGTGTTTAGTCCCAAGGTCCTAAGCTTAGTGATGAGCTTTGTAGGCATTATGGTGTATATACAGGTGTGCCAAGCTTATCGCGTCATACCAAAGAAGACTTGAGGCTGTAATCACTGAGTAAAGTGTCTGAATACTTATGTAAATGTGATATTTCATTTTTTTAAATTATTTTATAATGTCTACAAACTTGTTTTTGCTTTGTCATTATGGGGTACAGTGTGTATATTGATGAGGGGAAAAAACTGTAATTAATTCAAAAATAAGGCTGCATGTGGAATAACGTGGAAAAAGTAAAGGGGTCTGAATACTTTCAGAATAAACTGTATAAATGATTACAGTCCCACAGTCACACCAGACATGGGTCAAATGGTATTTGAGTTTTCACTTTTGGGATTATTCTGTTGGTTCGATTGGTTACCTTGGCTACGCAAGTGTAGCTCAATTATTTTACATAATTTGACCCAGGCCTACACACTTTGTAAGAGTGTGTACTGTTTACTAACTTATAGACACTCCAATACAGTAAGTGCTAGTGCTAGAGGGCACATCCTCATCACTCATTGGCTAAAAGATTTGCACTAGGACCATACAAGGGAAAGGAACGGGAAAGGGGATACCTAATACAACTGAATGCATTCAACCAAAATGTGTCTTCCTCATTTAACCCAACCCCTCTGAATCAGAGAAAGCTCAATCAGCAAGCTCTTCTCAGTAGCCATTATCATTACTTTAACTTTACTTTACTGGTTTTGTTGTCCCCGTAATGAAAATTAGTTTTACAAGGGCTTGCAAATCAGGCAAATCATTCCTCCATTATACTACATACTGTAATTTAGATTGGACTTCTTACAAACTTAAGTTTAATCAAGAACTTGCAATATCTACAATCGTCAGTCCCTTGGATAGAAGGAGTAGTTTTGATTAGTCTTGTACAGGATTATTTTAGTGCATGACTAAAATAATCCTGTACAAGATTTATCAAAACGACTTCTTCTATCCAAGGGACTGAGGATTGTAGATATTGCAAGTTCTTGATAAACATAAGAGAAAAAGTCATTATAACTTTGGAAATATATGAATGTTTTCATAGAGCAAGGCATTGTTTTCTTTATCTTTCTTGGCAGTTAGAATGAAGTATACATAAATTTACATGAGGAGACAATAAGCAGAGTAATTCTATCTTTGACTGACTCATGCTTTGTAAGACATTATAAACTGGGTGTTTTTTTGCCCTGAATGCTAATTGGCTGAAAGCCATGGTATACGACGGGTATGATAAAACATGTATTTTTACTGCTCTAATTACGTTGGTAAACAATTTATAATAGCAATAAGGCACCTCAGGGGTTTGTGATATATGGCCAACATCCAAGACTGTGGGCTGTGTCCAGGAACTACGCGATGCATTGTGCATAAGAACAGCCTTTAGCCATGGTATATTGGCCATATACCACACATCCTCGGGCCTTATTGCTTAATTCTCTGTCTAGCAATTAATTATGAAAATCTTTAAATGTAATGTTGGATTTTTCTTTCTCCTGGATTATGGTGAAGAGGATTGAAACTATAATCAATATCAGAGTGCCCGAATACAATGCTGTCATGTTGATAATGAAGAATTTATGTGAGTAACCGTCAAGCTCTATTAAAGATTGTGGCGATAAATGTACATACAGTGAGTCATTTTGATTACCGCTGCCTTTTAAGTTACAATAAAAACTCAACTATGGAATACAAACTTTAGCTGGAGTGGTTGCCTCTACTCGTGCGGTAGTAAATGTAAAGGAAGAACTCAAAAATTATATTTTGGTACAGTTTCTATTTGTATGTCTGAAATCATGTTTTAAAACGCATCATCATGGTGATGTGGCAAGTAACAATTTGCTTTTTGAAAGTCCTATATGTTACATTTTTTATTTCAGGTATTCAAAACATTTTGTGACTATCAACAGTGGACTAAGGAAATAAAATACCAAAATATAGTTTTGAGTGGATTATTCCTTTAATTAAGATGGAGGAGAAGAAGAAGAGGGTGTTGAATCTGGTTGTGTTACATAATCCCATGTGGACACCTCATTAGGATTGAGATGGAGGAAGTGATCTAAAACTGTCTCTTCCTCTCTGGTTTACCCAACGCTTGGCTCCGATCAGTTAACCATTAATTTTTCATTATAAAATACGTTGGAATTCGCTGGAATTCTCACAGGACCCTTTAATAAAAAATTTAGGCTAAAATGACATAGCCAAATCTAACTGCCTGTACATGCCTTGATATGCATATTCTTGATACCACTTGAAAGGATACACTTTGAAGTTTGTGGAAATGTGAAATTAATGTTGGAGAATATAACACATTAGAGCTGGTAAAAGATAATACAAAGAAAACAAATTATTTTTTTGTCCCATTATCTTTGAAATTCAAGAGAAAGGCCTTAACGTACTATTCCAGGTTAGGCGCAATTTAGATTTTGGCCACTAGATGACAGCAGTGTATGTGCAAAGTTTTAGACTGATTCAATTAACCATTGCATTTCTGTTCAAAATGTTGTTTCAAGACTGCCCAAATGTGCCTAATTGGTTTCTAAATACATTTTTAAGTTCATAACTGTGCACTCTCCTCAAACAATAGCATGGTATTATTTCACTGTAATAGCTACTGTAAATTGGATAGTGCAGTTAGATGAACAAGAATTGGAGCTTTCTGCCCATATCAGATATGTCTATGTCCTGGGAAATGTTCTTGTTACTTACAACCTCATGCTAATCACATTAGCCTACGTTAGCGCAACTGTCCCGTGGGGGACACACCACAAGACACTGTTCCCATTTCTGCATGTGTAAAAACAAACACAACTCCATTCATTTGTTACAACATGTTAATACAATGTTATTACCAGGGTAATTAAAGTGTTACTACAAACATAAAGAGCCAAAGTGTTACTAAATGATTACTTACTGTAAATGATCCAGCATTGACTTTTGACATTATTGTTTCCCATGGTAAACGCTACTCTACACTCTTTCCCCATCCCTGAACCCCCTCCCCCCCAGTTAACTCCCTAAGTGGCTGGTAGAAACTCTATAAACAGCCACCACAATGGAGACTTGATGATGTCACCTTGGTTAATGGGACCTGACCCCAGATGTTTAAATTATTCAATCCCTTTTAAAGGAGAAACCTGACAAGCTATTTAATTGATACAAAACCCTGAGTGGAAGGGAGCTGTGGCTGCCTGGGCTTTGTGAGCCTTTGTGATGATGTTTGGGCACACTGCCCATTGTTCTCTTCCTGCAAATTGGAGCTTTTAATGAGCGACCACCATGACTCCCACTATTGTCTTCTTCATCTACAGCTGGACTGAAGGCCCTGAAATATGTTTTTTCAACTTAAATGAGATGAGCCGTTTTTGATACAGCCATTTTGGTCAAAAACAACACTTTGGAAACTGTCTTTATTCTCTAACTCGTCTTCTGTCTTTAGTTGCTGTAACTCTTCTCCTCCTTAGTTGCTGGAACTCTTCTCCTGTCTTTAGTCGCAAGAACTCTTCTCCTTTCTTTAGTCGCTGTAACCCTTCTACTGTCCTTAGTCGCTGTAACACTTCTCCTGCCCGTAGTCGCTGTAACCCTTCTCCTGTCCTTAGTCCCTGTAACTCTTCTCCTCCTTAGTTGCTGGAACTCTTCTCCTGTCTTTAGTCGCAAGAACTCTTCTCCTGTCTTTAGTCGCTGTAACCCTTCTACTGTCCTTAATCGCTGTAACACTTCTCCTGCCCGTAGTCGCTGTAACCCTTCTCCTGTCCTTAGTCCCTGTAACTCTTCTCCTCTTTAGTTGCTGGAACGCTTCTCCTGCCTTTAGTCGCTGTAGCCCTTCTCCTGTCCTTAGTCCCTGTAACTCTTCTCCTCTTTAGTCGCTGGAACTCTTCTCCTGTCTTTAGTCGCTAGAACTCTTCTCCTGCCTTAAGTCGCTGTAACCCTTCTCCTGTCATTTAGACGCTGTAACACTTCTCTTGTCTTTAGACACTGTAACTCTTCTCCTGTCTTTAGACGCTGTAACTCTTCTCCTGGCTTTAGACGCTGTAACCCTTCTCCTGTCTTTAGACGCTGTTACTCTTCTCCCGTCTTTAGACGCTGTAACTCTTCTCCTGCCTTTAGACGCTGTAACTCTTCTCATGTCTTTAGATGCTGTAAGTCTTCTCCTGCCTTTCGTCGCTCTAACTCTTCTCCTGTCTTTAGACACTGTAACTCTTCTCCTGTCTTTAGACGATGTAACCCTTCTACTGTCCTTAATCGCTGTAACACTTCTCCTGCCCGTAGTCGCTGTAACCCTTCTCCTGTCCTTAGTCCCTGTAACTCTTCTCCTCTTTAGTTGCTGGAACGCTTCTCCTGCCTTTAGTCGCTGTAACTCTTCTCCTGTCCTTAGTCCCTGTAACTCTTCTCCTCTTTAGTCGCTGGAACTCTTCTCCTGTCTTTAGTCGCTAGAACTCTTCTCCTGCCTTAAGTCGCTGTAACCCTTCTCCTGTCATTTAGACGCTGTAACACTTCTCTTGTCTTTAGACACTGTAACTCTTCTCCTGTCTTTAGACGCTGTAACTCTTCTCCTGCCTTTAGATGCTGTAACCCTTCTCCTGTCTTTAGACGCTGTAACTCTTCTCCCGTCTTTAGACGCTGTAACTCTTCTCCTGCCTTTAGACGCTGTAACTCTTCTCATGTCTTTAGATGCTGTAAGTCTTCTCCTGCCTTTCGTCGCTCTAACTCTTCTCCTGTCTTTAGACACTGTAACTCTTCTCCTGTCTTTAGACGCTGTAACTCTTCTCCTGTCTTTAGACGCTGTAACTCTTCTCCTGTCTTTAGACGCTGTTACTCTTCTCCTGTCTTTAGACGCTGTAACTCTTCTCCTGCCTTTAGACGCTGTAACTCTTCTCCTGTCTTTAGACGCTGTAACTCTTCTCCTGTCTTTAGACGCTGTTACTCTTCTCCTGTCTTTAGACGCTGTAACTCTTCTCCTGCCTTTAGACGCTGTAACTCTTCTCCTGTCTTTAGACGCTGTAACTCTTCTCCTGTCTTTAGACGCTGTAACTCTTCTCCTGTCTTTAGTCACTGTAACTCTTCCCCTGTCTTTAGACGCTGTAAGTCTATTCCTGCCTTTAAACACTGTAACTCTTCTCCTGCCTTTAGATGCTGTAACTCTTCTCCTGTCTTTAGTCGCTGTAACCATTCTACTGTCCTTAGTCCCTGTAAATCTTCTCCTCCTTAGTTGCTGGAACTCTTCTCCTGTCTTTAGTCGCAAGAACTCTTCTCCTGTCTTTAGTCGCTGTAACCCTTCTACTGTCCTTAGTCGCTGTAACACTTCTCCTGCCCGTAGTCGCTGTAACCCTTCTCCTGTCCTTAGTCCCTGTAACTCTTCTCCTCTTTAGTTGCTGGAACGCTTCTCCTGCCTTTAGTCGCTGTAACTCTTCTCCTGTCCTTAGTCCCTGTAACTCTTCTCCTCTTTAGTCGCTGGAACTCTTCTCCTGTCTTTAGTTGCTAGAACTCTTCTCCTACCTTAAGTCGCTGTAACCCTTCTCCTGTCATTTAGACGCTGTAACACTTCTCTTGTCTTTAGACACTGTAACTCTTCTCCTGTCTTTAGACGCTGTAACTCTTCTCCTGGCTTTAGACGCTGTAACCCTTCTCCTGTCTTTAGACGCTGTTACTCTTCTCCTGTCTTTAGACGCTGTAACTTTTCTCCTGCCTTTAGACGCTGTAACTCTTCTCCTGTCTTTAGACGCTGTAACTCTTCTTCTGTCTTTAGACGCTGTAACTCTTCTCCTGTCTTTAGACGCTGTAACTCTTCTCCTGTCTTTAGTCACTGTAACTTTTCCCCTGTCTTTATACGCTGTAAGTCTATTCCTGCCTTTAAACACTGTAACTCTTCTCCTGCCTTTAGATGCTGTAACTCTTCTCCTGTCTTTAGACGCTGTAAATCTTCTTCTGCCTTTAGACCCTGTAACTCTTCTCCTGTCTTTAGACGGTGTAACTCTTCTTCTGTCTTTAGACGCTGTAACTCTTCTCCTGTCTTTTGACGCTGTAACTCTTCTCCTGTCTTTAGTCACTGTACCTCTTCACCTGTCTTTAGACGCTGTAACTCTTCTCCTGTCTTTAGATGCTGTAACCATTCTCCTGTCTTTAGACGCTGTAACTCTTCTCCTGTCTTTAGACGCTGTAACTCTTCTCCTGCCTTTAGACGCTTTAACTCTTCTCCTGTCTTTAGACGGTGTAACTCTTCTTCTGTCTTTAGACGCTGTAACTCTTCTCCTGTCTTTAGTCACTGTAACTCTTCTCCTGTCTTTAGACGCTGTAACTCTTCTCCTGCCTTTAGACGCTGTAACTCTTCTCCTGTCTTTAGACACTGTAACTCTTCTCATGCCTTTAGACGCTGTAACTCTTCTCCTGTCTTTAGACGCTGTAACTCTTCTCCTGTCTTTAGACGCTGTAACTCTTATCCTGTCTTTAGACGCTGTAACTCTTCTCCTGCTTTTAGTCGCTGTAACTCTTCTCCTGCCTTTAGACGCTGTAACACTTCTCCTGTCTTTAGACACTGTAACTCTTCTCCTGCCTTTAGATGCTGTAACTCTTCTCCTGTCTTTACACGCTGTAACTCTTCTTCTGCCTTTAGACCCTGTAACTCTTCTCCTGTCTTTAGACGGTGTAACTCTTCTTCTGTCTTTAGACGCTGTAACTCTTCTCCTGTCTTTAGACGCTGTAACTCTTCTCCTGCCTTCAGATGCTGTAACTCTCCTTCTGCTTTTAGAAACTGTAACTCTTCTCCCGCCTTTAGACGCTGTAACTCTTCTCCCGTCTTTAGTCGCTGTAACTCTTCTCCTGCCTTTAGACGCTGTAACTCTTCTCCTGTCTTCAGACGCTGTAACTCTTCTCCTGTCTTTAGACGCTGTAACTCTTCTCCTGCTTTTAGTCGCTGTAACTCTTCTCCTGCCTTTAGACGCTGTAACATTTCTCCTGTCTTTAGACGCTGTAACTCTTCTCCTGCCTTTATACGCTGTAACACTTCTCCTGTCTTTAGACACTGTAACTCTTCTCCTGCCTTTAGATGCTGTAACTCTTCTCCTGTCTTTAGACGCTGTAACTCTTCTTCTGCCTTTAGACCCTGTAACTCTTCTCCTGTCTTTAGACGGTGTAACTCTTCTTCTGTCTTTAGACGCTGTAACTCTTCTCCTGTCTTTAGACGCTGTAACTCTTCTCCTGCCTTCAGATGCTGTAACTCTTCTCCTGTCTTTAGACGCTGTAACTCTTCTCCTGCCTTTAGACGCTGTAACTCTTCTCCTGTCTTCAGACGCTGTAACTCTTATCCTGTCTTTAGACGCTGTAACTCTTCTCCTGCTTTTAGTCGCTGTAACTCTTCTCCTGCCTTTAGACGCTGTAACACTTCTCCTGTCTTTAGACACTGTAACTCTTCTCCTGCCTTTAGATGCTGTAACTCTTCTCCTGTCTTTACACGCTGTAACTCTTCTTCTGCCTTTAGACCCTGTAACTCTTCTCCTGTCTTTAGACGGTGTAACTCTTCTTCTGTCTTTAGACGCTGTAACTCTTCTCCCGCCTTTAGACGCTGTAACTCTCCTCCCGTCTTTAGTCGCTGTAACTCTTCTCCTGTCTTTAGACGCTTTAACTCTTCTCCTGCCTTTAGACGCTGTAACTCTTCTCCTGTCTTCAGACGCTGTAACTCTTCTCCTGTCTTTAGACGCTGTAACTCTTCTCCTGCTTTTAGTCGCTGTAACTCTTCTCCTGCCTTTAGACGCTGTAACATTTCTCCTGTCCTTAGACACTGTAACTCTTCTCCTGTCTTTAGACACTGTAACTCTTCTCCTGCCTTTAGATGCTGTAACCCTTCTCCTGTCTTTAGACGCTGTAACTCTTCTTCTGCCTTTAGACGCTGTAACTCTTCTCCTGCCTTTTGTCGCTGTAACTCTTCTCCTGCCTTCAGAAGCTGTAACTCTCCTTCTGCATTTAGATGCTGTAACTCTTCTCCTGCCTTTAGACGCTGTAACTCTTCTCCTGCCTTTTGTCGCTGTAACTCTTCTCCTGCCTTCAGAAGCTGTAACTCTCCTTCTGCATTTAGATGCTGTAACTCTTCTCCTGCCTTTAGACGCTGTAACTCTTCTCCTGCCTTTTGTCGCTGTAACTCTTCTCCTGCCTTCAGAAGCTGTAATTCTCCTTCTGCATTTAGACGCTGTAACTCTTCTCCTGCCTTTTGTCGCTGTAACTCTTATCCTGCCTTCAGAAGCTGTAACTCTCCTTCTGCATTTAGACACTGTAAGTCTTCTCCTGCCTTTAGATGCTGTAACCCTTCTCCTGTCTTTAGACGCTGTAACGCTTCTTCTGCCTTTAGACACTGTAACTCTTCTCCTGCCTTTTGTCGCTGTAACTCTTCTCCTGCCTTCAGATGCTGTAACTCTCCTTCTGCATTTAGATGCTGTAACTCTTCTCCCGCCTTTTAGTCCCTGTAACTCTTCTCCTGCCTTTAGACGCTGTAACTCTTCTCCTGCCTTTAGACGCTGTAACTCTTCTCCCGTCTTTCGTCGCTGTAACTCTTCTCCTGTCTATAGACGCTGTAACTCTTCTTCTGCCTTTAGACGCTGTAACTCTTCTCATGTTTTTAGATGCTGTTACTTCTCTCCTGTCTTTAGACTCTGTAACCCTTCTCCTGTCTTTAGACGCTGTAACTCTTCTCCTGCCTTTAGACGCTGTAACTCTTCTCCCGTCTTTAGACACTGTAACTCTTCTCCTGCCTTTAGACGCTGTAACTCTTCTCCTGTCTTTAGATGCTGCAACTCTGCTCCTGTCTTTAGACGCTGCAACTATTCTACTGCCTTTAGACGCTGTAACTCTTCTCCTGTCTTTAGACGCTGTAACTCTTCTCCTGCCTTTAGACGCTGTAACTCTTCTCATGTCTTTAGACGCGTATCTCTTCTCCTGCCTTTAGTCGCTCTAACTCCTCTCCGGCCTTTAGACGCTGTAACTTCTCCTGCCTTTAGACGCTGTAACTTCTCTCCTGTCTTTAGACGCTGTAACTCTTCTTATCTCTTTAGACGCTGTAACTCTTCTCCCGCCTTTAGTCCCTGTAACTCTTCTCCTGTCTTTAGTCACTGTAACTCTTCTCCTGTCTTTAGACGCTGTAACTCTTCTCCTGTCTTTAGATGCTGTAAACATTCTCCTGTCTTTAGACGCTGTAACTCTTCCTCTGCCTTTAGACGCTGTAACTCTTCTCCTGCCTTTAGACGCTGTAACGCTTCTCCTGTCTTTAGACAATGTAACTCTTCTCCTGCCTTTAAACGCTGTAACTCTTCTCCTGTCTTTAGACGCTGTAACTCTTCTCCTGTCTTTAGACGCTGTAACTATTCACCAGTCTTTAGACACTGTAACTCTTCTCCTGTCTTTAGACGCTGTAACTCTTCTCCTGCCTTTAGACACTGTAACGCTTCTCCTGTCTTTAGACGCTGTAAGTCTTTTCCTGCCTTTAAACACTAACTATTCTCCTGCCTTTAGATGCTGTAACCCTTCTCCTGTCTTTAGACGCTGTAACTCTTCTCCTGCCTTTAGACGCTGTAACTCTTCTCCTGTCTTTAGACGCTGTTACTCTTCTCCTGCCTTTAGAAGCTGTAACTCTTCTCCTGCCTTTAGACGCTGTAACCCTTCTCCTGTCTTTAGACGCTGTAACTCTTCTCCTGCTGTTATGTACTTGAGTGAAGACCCAAAAGCGGTTTTAACAGAAAACAGAGTTCTTTAATGAAAAACAGGAATGGCATAAATCCTCTTCCAACGTTGACAATGGAACAAAAAGAACGTAGTATAGTGCAGGATGCACCTGCCAGGCAGACTCCGACAGGATAGGACAAGGTGGAAGCAAACGAGACGACAGCTTGCTTCTGGCATCAAAAACACAAACAAGAATCAGACACTGAAAGTAGCAGGAACAGAGAGAGAAATAGAGACCTAATCAGAGGGGGAAGAGAGAACAGGTGTGAAAGAGTGAATGAGCTAGTTAGGGGAGATGTAGAACAGCTGAAGAATGAGAGACAGAGAAGGTAACCTAAAAAGACCAGCAGAGAGAGACAGAGTGAAGAGAAAGGACAGGAACAGACATAACAAGACATGACAGTACCCCCCACTCACCGAGCGCCTCCTGGCGCACTCGAGGAGGAAACCTGGCGGCAACGGAGGAAATCATCGATCAGCAAACGGTCCAGCACGTCCCGAGAGGGAACCCAACTCCTCTCCTCAGGACCGTACCCCTCCCAATCCACTAGGTACTGATGACCACGGCCCCGAGGGCGCATGTCCAAAATCTTACGAACCCTGTAGATGGGTGCGCCCTCGACAAGGATGGGGGGGGGGAGGGACGAGCGGGGGCGCGAAGAACGGGCTTAACACAGGAGACATGGAAGACCGGGTGAACGCGACGAAGATAGCGCGGGAGAAGAAGTCGCACTGCGACAGGATTAATGACCTGGGAAATACGGAACGGACCAATGAACCGCGGGGCCAACTTGCGAGAAGCTGTCTTAAGGGGAAGGTTCTGAGTGGAGAGCCATACTCTCTGACCGCAACAATATCTAGGACTCTTGGTCCTACGCTTATTAGCGGCCCTCACAGTCTGCGCCCTATTACGGCAAAGTGCCGACCTGACCCCCTTCCAGGTGCGCTCGCAACGCTGGACAAAAGCCTGAGCGGAGGGGACGCAGGACTCGGCGAGCTGAGATGAGAACAGCGGAGGCTGGTACCCGAGGCTACTCTGAAAAGGAGATAGACCGGTAGCAGACGAGGGAAGCGAGTTGTGGGCGTACTCTGCCCAGGGGAGCTGTTCTGACCAAGACGCAGGGTTACGAAAAGAAAGACTGCGTAAAATGCGACCAACAGTCTGACCGAACAAGCGGCGACAAATCGACGCGCGTCACGTTCCCGAGTGGGCCACCAGAAACGCTGGCGAATGGAAGCGAGCGTACCCCGAACGCCGGGGTGGCCGGCTAACTTGGCAGAGTGGGCCCACTGAAGAACGGCCGGACGAGTAGGAACGGGAACGAACAGAAGGTTCCTAGGACAAGCTCGCGGCGACGGAGTGTGAGCGAGTGCTTGCTTTACCTGCCTCTCAATTCCCCAGACAGTCAACCCGACAACACGCCCCTCAGGGAGAATCCCTCGGGGTCGGTGGAGACCTCAGAAGAACTGAAGAGACGAGATAAAGCATCAGGCTTGGTGTTTTTTGAGCCCGGACGATAAGAAATAACAAACTCGAAACGAGCGAAAAACAGAGCCCAACGAGCCTGACGCGCATTAAGTCGTTTGGCTGAACGGATGTACTCAAGGTTCCTATGGTCAGTCCAAACGACAAAAGGAACGGTCGCCCCTCCAACCACTGTCGCCATTCGCCTAGGGCTAAGCGGATGGCGAGCAGTTCGCGATTACCAACATCATAGTTACGTTCTGACGGCGATAAGCGATGAGAGAAAAACGCGCAAGGATGGACCTTGCCGTCAGAGAGAGCGCTGAGAAAGAATGGCTCCCACGCCCACCTCTGACGCGTCAACCTCAACAACAAACTGACTAGAGATGTCAGGTGTAACAAGAATAGGTGCGGATGTAAAATGATTCTTAAGAAGATCAAAAGCTCCCTGGGCGGAAACGGACCACTTACAGCACGTCTTAACAGAAGTAAGGGCTGTGAGGGGAGCTGCCACCTGACCGAAATTACGGATGAAACGACGATAGAAATTAGCGAAGCCCAGAAAGCGCTGCAGCTCGACGCGTGACTTAGGAACGGGCCAATCAATGACAGCCTGGACCTTAGCGGGATCCATCTTAATGCCCTCAGCGGAAATAACGGAACCGAGAAAAGGGACAGAGGCGGCATGAAAAGTGCACTTCTCAGCCTTCACATAAAGACAGTTCTCCAAAAGGCGCTGGAGGACGCGTCGCACGTGCTGAACATGAATCGAGAGAGACGGTGAAAAAATCAGGATATCGTCCATGTAAACGAAAACAAAAATGTTCAGCATGTCTCTCAGGACGTCGTTAACTAGTGCCTGAAAGACAGCTGGAGCGTTAACGAGGCCGAAAGGAAGAACCCGGTATTCAAAGTGCCCTAACGGAGTGTTAAACGCCGTCTTCCACTCGTCCCCCTCCCTGATGCGCACGAGATGGTAGGCGTTACGAAGGTCCAATTTGGTGAAAAACCTGGCTCCCTGCAGGATCTCGAAGGCTGAAGACATAAGAGGAAGCGGATAACGATTCTTAACTGTTATGTCATTCAGCCCTCGATAATCCACGCATGGGCGCAGGGACCCGTCCTTCTTCTGAACAAAAAAAAACCCCGCTCCGGCGGGAGAGGAGGAGGAGACTATGGTACCGGCGTCGAGCGAAACCGACAAATAATCCTCGAGAGCCTTACGTTCGGGAGCCGACAGAGAGTATAATCTACCCCGGGGGAGTAGTTCCCGGAAGGAGATCAATACTACAGTCATACGACCGGTGTGGAGGGAGAGAAGTGGCCTTGGAACGACTGAACACCGTGCGCAGATCGTGATACTCCTCCGGCACCCCTGTCAAATCGCCAGGCTCCTCCTGTGAAGAAGAGACAGAGGAAACAGGAGGGATAGCAGACATTAAACAGGTCACATGACAAGAAACATTCCAGGATAGGATAGTATTACTAGACCAATTAATAGAAGGGTTATGGCGCACTAGCCAGGGATGACCCAAAACAACAGGTGTAAAAGGTGAACGAAAAATTAAAAAAGAAATGGTTTCGCTATGATTACCAGAGACAGTGAGGGTTAAAGGCAGCGTCTCACGCTGAATCTTGGGGAGAGAACTACCATCTAAAGCGAACAAGGCCGTGGGCTCCCCTAACTGTCTGAGAGGAATGTCATGTTCCCGAGCCCAGGTCTCGTCCATAAAACAGCCCTCCGCCCCAGAGTCTATCAAGGCACTGCAGGAAGCAGATGAACCGGGCCAGCGGAGATGGACCGGAAAGGTAGTGCGTGATCCAGAAGGAGAGGCCTGAGTAGTTGCGCTCAATTCTGTAACTCTTCTCCTGTCTTTAGACACTGTAACTCTTCTCCTGTCTTTAGACGCTGTAACTCTTCTCCTGTCTTTTTTGGTTAAAAACTCTGTATTTTTTAATGTAACTACTACAATTGAGCCTGAGATCAATACCTTTTTTGTGCATAATTTGGAGACATTTAGGATCTGTATTTATTTTAGCAAAGACAGGCACATACAGGGCTGTTTCTCTGCTTGGGAAATTGCTACAATCACCAAGTCCACACTGCATTAGCAACCTGAAAGCAATGCGACACATTTTTTTATCCAGAAGAAGATATCAATTTAGTTTTCCTCAAACTTGATACTATTAATTAAACTCCCCCTCTCCCTCAGGGGCTTTGGAGGTATCTGATCTTCACATGCAGGACTATTTTTTGTTCCAGTGATGTTGCACTGTGAAGAGGGGCACCCCAAGATCTGAGTACAACGTAATTGATCAACTCCATGGTGCATTTGAAACAACATAATAGCATCACTGCAAAATTCTTTATGGGCCCAATTGCTATGATACCATACCTCAAAACACAGCATAGACTGAAAGGTTTGTAAATTGATTTGGTTGTCACAGCATGGACTGAAAGGTGTATAAATTGACTTGGTTGTCACAGCATGGACTGAAAGGTTTGTGAATTGAGTTGGCTGTCAGGTCTTCTGAATTGTTTTGCTGGTTTGATGGGGAGAAGATTCAAGCAGAGGCGTAAAACCTACATCCAATATTTATTTTAGCAGTAGCTGTAGGTAGATATTAGAACATCCTGGAGAAAACCCTATTGGTTATAACATAATGTCTATCAACACTTATGAAGACAGATACTCAATGTGGTAGCCTATGGGGTTAGAATATTTTAAAGAAATTTAAAGAGCTTTAGCACTTACACATTTGTAACATATCTTACAAATGGAATTACAGGATTTTTTTTATTTATTATTGGTAGACGTAACATATCATACAAAATGGATGACTGTCACGCCCTGGCCATAGTTTACTTTGTATGTTTCTATGTTTTGGATTGGTCAGGGTGTGATCTGAGTGGGCATTCTATGTTGGATGTCTTGTTTGTCTATTTCTGTGTTTGGCCTGATATGGTTCTCAATCAGGGGCAGGTGTTAGTCATTGCCTCTGATTGGGAACCATATTTAGGTAGCCTGGGTTTCACTGTGTGTTTGTGGGTGATTGTTCCTGTCTCCGTGTTTTGCACCAGATAGGGCTGTTTTGGTTTTCGTCCGTTTGTTATTTTGTTAGTTTGTCGTGTATTAGTTTCCGTATTAAATAAAATGAATCACAACTACGCTGCATTTTGGTCCGCTCCTCCTTTCCACAACGAAAGCCGTGACAATGACATTGTACACAATTTTGCACACATTTGGGGAACTGGTTTTAGCTCATGAGTGCTACTTTCAAAACGACTTGTTGCAATTGTACAAAACATGTATAATGCATCTTTAATAACACACTTGTTCTACTTATAAAGTTGGATGAAGGCCTCACGTGCCCAAAGCCTGGGCAGCGCAATTGACAACTTTCACCATTTTAAAGTAGTCAGCTGGGTGGGACTTTGGATGCTAGTTCATCTCAATGGTTCTACTAGTAAGTTCTGATTTGTGCATAGCAGGTATGTTCAAGAGTACAGTACTTTGTTACTGCAGTCTGATTGGCTATGTTAATTATGAATGCTACAGTATGTAATCAATCTGACAGACATAAAACCTGACACAAACCTGAGAAGAAATCCAAACAGGAAGTGGGAAATCTGAGGTTGGTCGATTTTCAACCCGGCCCCTATTGAATACACAGTGGGATATTGGTTATGTTGCACTTCCTAAGGCTTCCATTAGATGTCAACCGTCTTTAGAAACTTGTTTGAGGATTCTACTGTGAAGTGGGACCGAATGAGAGAGGAATGAGTCAGAGGTCTGGCGGTCACGCGACTCAGAGTATCTATTGCTTTTCTACAGACATAGGAATTTTCCGGTTGGGATATTATTGAAGATTTATGTTAAAACTATCCTAAAGATTGATTGCATACAACGTTTGACATGTTTCTACGGACAGTAGCGAAACTTTTGACATTTCGTCTGCAACTTGGGGACGCGCTTCATAACTTTGGATTTGTTTACCAAACGTGCTAACAAAAGTAGCTCTTTGGACATAAATGATGGACATTATCGAACAAATCAAACATTTAATGTGGAACTGGGATTCCTGGGAGTGCATTCTGAAGAAGATCATCAAAGGTAAGTGAATATTTATAATGTTATTTTTGATTTCTGTTGACTCCAACATGGTGAATATCTCTATTTGTATTCTGAGCGCCGTTCTCAGATTATTGCATGGTTTTCTTCTTCCGTAAAGCTTTTTTAAAATCTGACACAGCGGTTGCATTAAAACCTGTTGTCAATGTTGATCCCCATTTGGGAACTTCCCCTAACACCCTCAGCTGGAATGTGGCGCATGGAACGCAAAAAATATTCTTAAAAATATTTAACCTCCACACATTAACAAGTCCAATAGCTTAAATGAAAGATAAACACCTTGTTTATCTACCCAGCAAGTCAGATTTCTAAAATGTTTTACGGCGAAAACATAGCACATATTTATGTCAAACCACCACCGAAGACACAGCTAATTTGCATAGCCAAGTTGAACAAAATATGTAATCAACAAACGCAGGATTAAAAGAAAAATAAATCACTAACCTTTTGAAATCTTCATCAGATGACAGTAATATAACATGTTACACAGTACATTTATGTTTTTTTCAATAATATGATATATATATCCATAAATCTCTGTTTACAATTACGCATTGTTCAAAAAATGCTACTCAAATGTCCGGAGAAATGACGATAGCTCCGGCAGATAACGTCAGATAACAAGCAATACACATCATAAACTTTAACTAAATATGCATGTTCTACATACATATAGAACGATACACTTCTTCTAAATGCAATCGCTGTGTTACATTTATTTTTAACGTTACAGAATTCGTTCACTAGGCTATAATATGAGTCGGCGCTCAGAAATGAGCATGATGGCTCCTCTATCTTGGAGTCCACAGAAACCCAAATTTAACACATAAATATTCCCTTACCTTTGCTGTTCTTCCATCAGAAGACCTGGAAGGAATTATACTCACCAAAAACATTGTTTAGTTGTGAAGTCTGTGTCTTTCGGTTATCAAACACGGCATATTTCGGTTGAAATGCAGCCAAAAGTCAAGTGGATGCGCACCAAAACGTCGAATTTACATATTATATGTCGACTAAACTTGTCAAACTATGTTCATAACCAAGCTTTAGCATGTTATAAAGGTGCACAACAATTCTCAGGACGAACAGAAACACACGCGTCGTTTAATCATTCTTGGAAGAGAGAGATCACCGGAGGAGAGTGCGCATGAATGTGACCTTTTTTTTTGCGTGACCGAAAGGTTTCGGGCCGCCAAAACTCTCGTGAGCGCGCTATTCTCACAATGAGAAGCCCCATTGAAAGCAGACATCGCGCTGAAGACATAGAAACTGTTCCCAGGTCTGTAGGCGCTTGGGAAGGGTGGGGGCGATGACTTCAAAGTTGGGCCAACTTTTATGATGACAAGAGAGAGTTTGGGAGAATGACTGCCCTGAGAGTTCTGCTTTACATACAGACATAATTTCAACGGTTTTAGAAACTTTAGAGTGTTTTCTATTCAATAATATTTTTTATATGCATATATTAGCAATTTTTGAAAGATTTTTTTTCTGTTTAATATGGGCACGCAATTACTCCAAAGGGGGCAGCAGACAGCCCTATCTTTAACAGGAGAAGTGTATCTATATTTCCATGTCTAACACTTGTATTTTCATCGACATTTATACTGAGTATTTCTGTAAAATGATGTGGCTCTCTGTGATATCACCAGATGTTTTTGGAATTAGTGAACATATGTATACTGAGATTTTTTTATGTAAATATGCACTTTATCGAACAAAACATACATGTATTGTGTAACATGAAGTCCTATGAGTGTCATCTGATGAAGATCATCAAATGTTAGTGATTCATTTTATCTCTATTTGTGCTTTTTGTGACTCCTCTCTTTGGCTGGAAAAATGGCTGAATTTTTCTGTAAAGCCGATTTGAAATCGGACACTTTGGTGGGATTAACAACAAGATTACCTTTAAAATGGTATAAAATACATGTATGTTTGAGGAATTTTAATTATGAGATTTCTGTTTGAATTTGGCGCTCTGCACTTTCACTGGCTGTTGTCATATTAATCCCGTTAACGGGATTGCAGCCCTAAGAAGTTTTGACTTATTTACCTAGTTAAATAAAGGTAAAATAAAAAAATATATAAAAATCTTCAAGGTTAGGTATGAAAAGAAGGGAAACATATTTTGACCCTGAGTAAAGTCACAGTGAACTAATCAAGATCAAACCAGCAGTGTTTATGAATACCAATGGAGAGTCTATCGCCCGGCACGAACACAAAAGACCTGACATCCTCCACAGAGCCAAATACTTTCACGCTATGAATGTGGCGGTGATAAACCCTGACTGAAGTTATCAGAAAACTTTGATCAAGTCTGGCCGCTGACCTGTGTGCCACCAATGAAAGCACCCTGCTCTGAATGGCATTATTAATCTCCAAAGCCCTGCAGGAGCTCTGCTGTCTGGGAAAAAAATGGACGTTGCAAACATTAATTTAGGCTGAATTGTAAATTTGCAGCTATTCATTCATAAAAAATGTGAATACAAATATTGTGTGTGCGTGCGATCGGTCAATAAAGCCCTCAAAATAGATAACATAACATAGCTTTGATTGACAAGATGGTGATTGTGTAATGTTTTTAAACACAGGGTTCAGTATAATGAAACTGATCTGGTTGAATAGGAGAGAGGTGTGAGTCACACATCAAATAAAGGAAATGTCAAAGATGATACCCTGCACAAATGAAATGTCAAGGACAATACCTCAGTCTGTGGCCCCTCTCACTGTGGCCCCTCTCACCTGTCCTCATCATCCCCAGCCAGTCATATTTTTTGTTAGGCAATGTGAGGGTACAGCAATAGGTGCTCTCCCAGGCACAGAAATTGGTATCCAATTGACCCGTTAGGACCCCATTATTTGAACTGCTGAATGGAAAGTGCCAGGGCCTGCTCCAATCTCCAACCCACCAGAGAGAGTTAAGGTCACAAAGTACATTTCCCCAACACTTTTCTCCCTCCCTCGCCCCCAGGCACTTCTCTCTGTTTCTGCCTTCTTGTCCCTGTCTGGGACTCAGTTTCTCCCATTGCAGGCAACCTATCCTCCCCTTCACCAACTCTGACTAACAAAACAATAGTCGTTAGGCACATTTGCTTTGGTGCAGGATTACGTTAATTGTGATGGAATTATCACTTCATTAAAGCGGGTAGAGAAAAAAATTTGAGCGATTACTCGACGAAGGTAATAAAAAAATAACTCTGCATCTCGTTCCCAAAGAGCAGGCCCGTTCCCAAAGAGCAGGCCCGTTCCCAAAGAGCAGGCCCGTTCCCAAAGAGCAGGCCCGTTCCCAAAGAGCAGGCCCGTTCCCAAAGAGCAGGCCCGTTCCCAAAGAGCAGGCCCAAACCCTAAGAGACATTGTGGCAAAATGCGACATGAGAGAGCACACGTGTTTAAACCACCCATGCTCGAACACAACTCATGAGGCACAAACTTCTTCCGGGGATTTCTTTGCAGAGCACGGCGGGTAACTTTTTTCCTATTGCGTGTTGCATGTATCCATTAATCACACCAAATACCAACTATAATGAAGGCTCGCATCCGCCTGGTGAAGCTCCTCTTTGTTTGCCTAACAAAGTATGGAGCTCTGCGGCAAGACTGGTGAGTGTAATTTGGTGGATTGATGCCTCTATAATAATAATTATAATAATGACCATTATTATTATTGTTGGGATTATCACTGTGACAGCCTTTGTTCTAGTTTCTTTTCAGTGAAACACAATTACGCTGAGTTGAATGTCAAATATGGTACATTATGAGAATGTACCGTCGTGGTGTGAGGTAAGGTTTGTTATGGAGGAAGCCAGGGCTGTCTTATCTAAATGTGTATCGTATTTGTCACCCGGGTGATACACAGCATGGTGACCAGAGGGATGCAGTGTACTGGCTGATCTGCCGTTATTAAAGGGGTCATATTACTATGTCAACTTCCACAGGACTCCTGTCTCCCCCTTGCTCGGTGATAGAGTGACTTAGGGAGTGAGCCAGGCATCAGACAGCAACCAGGCAGAGGATAGGAGGGATCACTGAAGCTGTGGCAGCCTGGTCTCTCTATCTGCAAATCCAAAGAGGCATGGGTAGGATCCACGATGTATAGACACGAATAGTCCTGTTTTCACTTCTTAATACTTCAGAATCTATTGACTAAATATTGTCCAAAGTTTTGATGTGTTTTTTTTGGATTCTATTTATAATCCAATCAGCGGAATACACATTCATAGAGAAGTGCTGTATAAATATTGAATACACAGGGCAGGGTATGGTTGTGTGGTTCAGTGGTTACAAAAGCTTGTGAATAAAAGTGTTCTTGGTCTTGTTCCATGTGTTACAAAGATTCAGCTGGTGTTCTGCAGTTCGATGAATACAACGGATTGAAATTAGCATAATATTTGCCTTGCAGAGTTAGTGAGTAGGTTTAGGTAGACTTATTCAGACCACAGCCCACACCAGATCTATCATTTCAAAAATTATATTACACTGTACAAGAAGGAGCCCAACAAAAGTATTATTTTTGTTGCTTACTCATTCCCCAAGTTCCCAGTCTCCTCTCTCTCTCTCTCTGGGATAGTACCTTGGCATCATTTATCTGTGTTTGAGGTGACTTGAATGAACACTTTTCATGCATGTGACCAAGCATCAGTAACACAGCATTCACCTTATTTATAAAAAGTGCCAGGGTTGTTTTAAGTCTAACCTCAGTAGGTGGAATAACTAAATGTAAAGGCTGCTTGATCTTATATTCCTTTCACATTCCTTTCTGCATTTGTTTAGACTTTTTTTGTGTGTAGATTTACATACGTTTCTATAGTCAGAGGTGGCACAATAGGTTAAAAAGTGGTGTGGCAAAATGTGTATGTGTCTTTTTCTGGGGAACTTATTTTTCTGACCTCATGACCTTGTCAGGTAAAACTCTGGTTCCTATTCATAGGCAATGTCAAAATATTGTTATTATAGATAACTTATCTTTTCATCTGTCGTATGACTATAGGGCTGAGGGTTTTCTTGTCGGGTTATGTGAATTGGAAACACTCCTAGCCTAAGGTGGATAAAACCCTTTCAAACTACCACAAACCTTGTTATTATTCATTCTGAGTCTGATATCAAAAGAGCCAGAGGCAACAACCTCCATGGACAACACACTCTGTAGTTTAGTGAACTACTATAGCATGGCTGAGCGTTATGTGAATGGTTACAATGCCTTTAAATATTCGTGTCACTCTTTACACACAATGCTAAGCAAAGGCAGAGAGGTTTCAATTTAGAAAAGTATTTTAATTTGATGTCATAAATCCTAGTATTATTGATATTATTATCATCTGATAACAGTGCTATTCTGCAATTATTCATTATGTTAGCTTTATTTAAGTGTTCCATTCACCACTATACACAGTATACTTTGTAATCACTTTTTTTCATAAAACCTATTTTAAACTGGGTGGTTTGAGCCCTAAATGCTGATTGGCTGACAGTCGTGGTATATCAGACCGCGTAGCGTCGTTCGTAAGAATAGTCCTTAGCCATGGTATATTGGCCATATACCACATCCCCTCGGCCCTTATTGCAACCTGTTATGGCTGCTGCGAATTTTTGAAACTTTTTGTTAAAAATCGCGCAACATTTCAACGTCCTGCTACTCATGCCAGGAATATAGTATATGCATATGATTAGTATGTGTGCATAGAAAACACTCTGAAGGTTCTAGAACTGGTTCAATGGTGTCTGTGACTATAACAGAACGAGTTCCGTGGTCAAAATCGCAAGAAAACCTGATCACAAAATCGACAAAGAAAAAAACCATCCGCCAGTCTCGGTATTGTCTATCGCAACCAATAATAGATGGGACTGGGCTTGCAGTTTCTACAGCTTCCACACAATGTCGCCAGTGTTGTGATACCCAGGGAACTTTATCCTTGGTCAGATGAGTGATAGGCACATCCTGTCTTCGGGTCCGCAGCTGGAAAAAATGGAAGTGAGAAAGTGGGCTTCGTTTTCCAAACTTGTTGCTATTGAATACAGATCGCTCCGTGATCAATTTGATCGTTTATTAACGTTTACTAATACCTAAAGTTGGATTACAGAAGTAGTTTGAAGTGTTTTGTCAAAGTTTCTAGGCAACTTTATGAATTTAAAAAAATTACGTCGCGTTGGGAAACGTGACTTTTTCCCTTGATTTCACGGTGTTCATAAATGGACATTTTGGGTATATATGGACCGATTTAATCGAAAAAAAGACCCAATTGTGATGTTTATGGGACATATAAGATTACCTTTGACGAGCTTCTTTGTTGGCAATGTTTTATATTTTATTTCTGCGTTTTGGGTAGCGCTAGCTACGCTAATTTCTTTGTTTGCGTCTCCTTCGTGTGTTTCTGGGGGCTGCATGCTATCAGATAATAGCTTCTCATGCTTTCGCCGAAAAGCATTTTACAAATCTGACATGTTGGCTAGATTCACAACGAGTGTGGCTTTAATTGAGTACCTTGTGAGTTTTAATGAAAGTTTGAGTTGTATCGAGTACAATTAGTTGGCGCTCTGGAATTTTCGCTGATTTGGTTCCTATACAGGTACAGCAGCCGCTGTACCACAGCATTGTTGAATGATCGTTTCTGATTTTCTAGAAGGGCTTTCTAGAATGGACATTAAAACTAGATAACGGGACAGTTGGAACATACAGTTGGGAGAACAAGTATTTGATACACTGCCGATTTCGCAGCTTTTCCTACTTACAAAGCATGTAGAGGTCTGTAATTTTTATCATAGGTACACTTCAACTGTGAGAGACGGAATCTATAACAAAAATCCAGAAAATCACATTGTATGATTTTTAAGTAATTAATTTGCATTTTATTGCATGACATAAGTATTTGATACATCAGAAAAGCAGAACTTAATATTTGGTACAGAAACCTTTGTTTGCAATTACAGAGATCATACGTTTCCTGTAGTTCTTGACCAGGTTTGCACACACTGCAGCAGGGATTTTGGCCCACTCCTCCATACAGACCTTCTCGAGATCCTTCAGGTTTCGGGGCTGTCGCTGGGCAATACGGACTTTCAGCTCCCTCCAAAGATTTTCTATTGGGTTCAGGTCTGGAGACTGGTTAGGCCACTCCAGAACCTTGAGATGCTTCCTTGGGTTGTGCCGTGGCAGAGATCTTTGTGGGCTATACTCAGGCTTGTCTCAGGATGGTAAGTTGGTGGTTGAAGATATCCCTCTAGTGGTGTGGGGGCTGTGCTTTGGCAAAGTGGGTGAGGTTATATCCTTCCTGTTTGGCCCTGTCCGGGGGTGTCCTCGGATGGGGCCACAGTGTCTCCTGACCCCTCCTGTCGCAGCCTCCAGTATTTATGCTGCAGTAGTTTATGTGTCGGGGGGCTAGGGTCAGTTTGTTATATCTGGAGTACTTCTCTTGTCCTATTCGGTGTCCTTTGTGAATTTAAGTGTGCTCTCTCTAATTCTCTCTTTCTCTCTTTCTTTCTCTCTCTCGGAGGACCTGAGCACTAGGACCATGCCTCAGGACTACCTGACATGATGACTTCCTTGCTGTCCCCAGTCCACCTGGCCGTGCTGCTGCTCCAGTTTCAACTGTTCTGACTTATTATTATTGGACCATGCTGGTCATTTATGAACATTTGAACATCTTGGCCATGTTCTGTTATAATCTCCACCCAGCACAGCCAGAAGAGGACTGGCCACCCCACATAGCCTGGTTCCACTCTAGGTTTCTTCCTAGGTTTTGGCCTTTCTATGGAGTTTTTCCTAGCCACCGTGCTTCTACACCTGCATTGCTTGCTGTTTGGGGTTTTAGGCTGGGTTTCTGTACAGCACTTTGAGATATCAGCTGATGTACGAAGGGCTATATAAATAAATTTGATTTGATTTGATTCTTACGGAGCCAGTCCTTAGTTGCCCTGGCTGTGTGTTTCGGGTCATTGTAATGCTGGGAGACCCAGCCACGATCTATCTTCAATGCTCTTACTGGGGGAAGGAGGTTGTTGGCCAAGATCTCGCGATACATCCATCCTCCCCTCAATACGGTGCAGTCGTCCTGTCCCCTTTGCAGAAAAACATCCCCAAAGAATGATGTTTCCACCTCCATGCTTCATGGTTGGGATGGTGTTCTTGGGGTTGTACTCATCCTTCTTCTTCCTCCAAACACGGCGAGTGGAGTTTAGACCAAAAAGCTCTATTTTTGTCACATCAGACCATATGACCTTCTTCCATTCCTCCTCTGGATCATCCAGATGGTCATTGGCAAACTTCAATCGGGCCTGGGCATGCGCTGGCTTGAGCAGGGGGACCTTGCATGGGCTGCAGGATTTTAATCCATGACGGCGCAGTGTGTTACTAATGGCTTTCTTTGAGACTGTGATCCCAACTCTCTTCAGGTCATTGACCAGGTCCTGCCGTGTAGTTCTGGGCTGATCCCTCACCTTCCTCATGATCATTAATGCCCCACGAGGTGAGATCTTGCATGGAGCCCCAGACCGAGGGTGATTGACCGTCATCTTGAACTTCTTCCATTTTCTAATAATTGCGCCAACAGTTGTTGCCTTCTCACCAAGCTGCTTACCTATTGTCCTTTAGCCCATCCCAGCCTTGTGCAGGTCTACAATTTTATCCCTGATGTCCTTACACAGCTCTCTGGTTTTGTCCATTGTGGAGAAGTTGGAGTCTGTTTGATGGAGTGTGTGGACAGTTGTCTTTTATACAGGTAATGAGTTCAAACAGGTGCAGTTAATACAGGTAATGAGTGGAGAACAGGAGAGCTTCTTAAAGAAAAACAAACAGGTCTGTGAGAGCCGGAATTCTTACTGATTGGTAGGTGATCAAATACTTATGTCATGCAATAAAATGCAAATTAATTACTTAAAAATCCTACAATGTGATTTTCTGGATTTTTGTTTTAGATTCCGTCTCTCACAGTTGAAGTGTACCTATGATAAAAAATTACAGACCTCTACATGCTTTGTAAGTAGGAAAACCTGCAAAATCAGCAGTGTATCAAATACCTGTTCTACCCACTGTATATATTTACGCTCAGTGTGTCGTCTTGATCACTGTTGAAAAGTTAGTTTCTGTTGGAGAGTTTCGTCTCTCTCTCTCTCTCTCTCTCTCTCTCTCTCTCTCTCTCTCTCTCTCTCTGTCTTGGTTAGAGGGGAAAGTTCAGGGTGACATTCATTCATTTGTTATAGAAAGAATTTTGGCAGTTGTCGTTCTTCGCGTTCAATTATGCCGAATTCCTAGCTGCAGACTAGTAATTAATTTCAAAGACTTGTTCTTGTTCTGTCAGTATCGATAGTCTAAGAGTTTAACCACATGGTATGGTTAAAAGATTCAGCAATGGTCTGCAACCTACGTCCCCTCCTAATGGAGAAAAACATGGTCTGGAGATAATTTCTCAAAGTTGGGTTTTATTCAGAATTGCAGAAAAGGGCTGTCCCAGGATGCCTGACCCTAACTGTGCTCAGGGGCGGTCCTCTGATTTAGTTAAACTCAAAAGGGAATTGGAGTTTCCTTCATTAAACAGTCCAAAATCACATCACAAAATTTTACAAACAGTATTATAGTCACTCATTGATCTTATACAACAATTAGATGTAAACCTTATATCTGAGTCTGTTAAATAAACAGCATTATGGCAATGTGGCCACATCGTCTCCCATGAGCTTCCCCAAAATGTAACAAACGGACCAGTTCGTAGCTGGATTCTTCACCGATCTTTTATACCTTCTCCGGAAAATGAAATTTGTTCTGTGAGGTGGAAGAAATTCCTTTGTTCTCTATGAAAATTCACTCTGTCTCTTATACTGTGTGGCCATGAGGCAGGGTATTCCCAGGAATTTACGACCTCTCTCTGACCACAGCAGCCTAGTTGAAGGAGGCAGGGGAGTCAGGGAGAGGGGGATGGGCTTGCTGTACCCAAAGAGGGCAACATCATGACACAGGCAAAATCGGCATTATCAGCTCATTGTTGTGGATGTATCCAAATGAATGTCAATAAAAACATCTACTTTGTTGTTATTCTGGCTGCAGAGGTCGTGACTGTGTTAGTCATAGCTAGCTGGCTAGCTAACAAGCAAGGGATAAGAACATTGCCAGCAAGCATGACAACAGAACATAAAGAACGAATGACTGGGTCGCGTCCATAAATATCGAACTAATCAAATGAACACATTTCTAGCAACCAAAAGATGAGAAATTATGTATTTTCCTATATAAATTCAAATATTTTATTTCTACTGGTGAATGTGTGTTTATAGTATTGCTTTCTTTAGTATAAGTGGGTATAAATTGGTTCTATAAGTGGGATAAACGGTGGTATAAGTGGGATAAACAGCTTAAACAAAGGTAACAAAATAAACATATCTGTTATTCTGGCTGCAGGATAAACACCTCAGTTCTGTACATTACCTTGGAAAAATTTACTCCGAAAAGGAACACGACTCCCTGACTTTTTTCATCATCTAATTAGTGTTCTTCTGTAAATATTCATTATTTTAAGTCCTACTCCAGTCTCCTTTTCACCTCAATTATTTACTTAACAAAAGGCACACATCTCAATAGGTCCAGGCATCTTCATGACATGGCACATGTGGGGGTAGGGGAGGGGGGGGCTTTCCTCTTGTGTTCACTATTACACTATTACTTCTCTATGGTTGAATTTGAGTTTTTTTACCACAAATATTTATGAATAATCACCAGCCATGGAAATAAAATAATATGCCCACTTTAACAAATTATTAAACTGGCTGACTAACCTTTTCATAAACTTCAGTATCCCGTGGCCTTCAGTAGCAAAAGCAGATCATTTCATCATCTTTATGCCAAATGCATTTATTTAGTGAGTCTAAATTATTATCGTTAGCTGCTGGCTGAATGATAGAATGATCCTAGCTTGCTAGCTATCTAGCTAGGCTAATAAATATAACATTAGTAGATTGGATCATTCTTGAGCGTTTGCTTTTGTTAACACATAACTTTTTTTCAATGAAAATGTGTGTTTTCTCGTGATGCAGGCAACCAGGTAGGCAGGAGAGGAGGTTTGTCACTAGTTACCACAGCCACAAAGTCAAAATTGGCAGTATTAAAAAAATGAGGCTATGTAGGGTGTGACTGACAAGTGAATCTACCTGTTGCAGTGAGCGTGGGGTTATGAAATCCCAGGGAAAGGGCTGTATTCACTAGACAAAGGCAAACGGGCTAAAAATGGGGGTGGTACTATGTCAACTTGTCCAATAAGAAACTTTTCAGTTGCAAAATCATACTTCACGAGGCCATATCAAACAATGGTGCTCATCCCCAGGATTTTTCTATGTCAGTTCCAACTAGTACCTCCAACAGTAGCTGTATTGCTAGGCTCAGGCACATATCCGCAGTAGGCCTATAGATTGGGTGCTATAACCCTAAAAGCACTAACAGGTGTCAATTTTAACACCATGTCACGTTCGTCGTATAGAGGAGACCAAAGTGCAGCGTGATTAGAATACATTATTCTTTTAATGAACGAAGAACTCTTAACAAACTATGCAAAAACAACAAAACAAACGTGAAGCTATATACGAGTGCTGAAACATAGAATATAACCCACAGATAAACCAAGGAATATGGCTTCCTAAATATGGTTTCCAATCAGAGACAACGATAAACTGAGTTTGAGAACCAATCTAGGACTCCATAGACATATAAACCCCTAGACTAGAAAAAAAACCCCAAGACAGAACCCCCCCCGAAAAAAACAAAGATAACTAAGGTCAGGACGTGACACACCAAGTGATAAAACATTTCATAATTTAGATTTTTTTATCCTTCAGAAATTTTAGGGCTTTGTCAAGCAACTAGTCACGACAAAAAAAAATCAATTTATCATCATTTCTATGTTAATATGGAGGAATAAAAAAGCCTAAGCTGAAAATTAAGACTAAAAAGCAACAACAACAAAAAGTTTCCATACATTTTCACTATTCATGAATGTATAGATATAGACCTACCCCAGATTTTCCAAAATTACCCCTGTTGATGCTTTTAGGGGTCAAAATATGTTGATGCTTTTAGGGTTAGAAAGGAAACCAATGAAACTAAAATGAAATCCTCAGAGATACAGTCCTACGTTTGTATACATTCACAATACACAAGACCTAGCCTTTTGGACTTTCAATGTTTGTTTGGTTTTAGATGACTTTTTCATGTCTTTTTCCGTTGTGGGGAAGTAGTAATTTATGGTATTTATGGAATGGTAGTAATTTATTTAACTTTGTCTCCTCCGTAAGAAAAGCACCACTTATTTTTAAAATTAGGAATCCAATGTGCCATTTGTTTATTTCTGTGTTTACGTGACTAATGCTACTACTTTTTGGAAAATATGTTGTATAAGTAATTTGGCAATCGTCTTTGGCAATCTCCAAAAAAGTTAGGCTCAGGAGAAACCAAATCCAATTTCCTCCACCTGCTGCACTGAATGCTTTACACACCTGTCCTCAAAGCTCCTGGCAAGCTCTCCCTGGCTTTTGTTGGGATATTTAATTAACATCACATAGACAAAGGTAGTGTAGAAGCACACACACACACACACACACACACACACACACACACACACACACACACACACACACACACACACACACACACACACACACACACACACACACACACACACACACACACACACACACACACACACACACACACACAGTGTGTTTCAAAAATACCATTAGCAGCAACTACAACAACAATAATGAGAATAACAATACATTAAAGCAAAGCAATAGTAGTAGAATAGTCTCAACATGGCTGAGAAGACACATGACATGGTATGAAAGCCAAAACGAAACCAAAATGGAAATATTATTGACATAAAATTGTACTTTTCAGTGGCTGTCCCTTAGGTTGTGACAGGACACTTTTAGGCTTTTCACCCAATAAATATTGAATTTATTCTTACTCTTTTATAGTTAAAATTCTTTATACTGAATGGTAATTTGTGAAAAAAAGATTCTCTTAGGCCTGAGTATTTGTCACAGTGTAATAGGAAATGCAGCTCTGTCTCTTCCTTGGAGCAGAGTGAGCACAGCCTGTCCTCTCTGGGCAGCCAGATTTGCCTGTGACTACCGATCTCTATAGCCAGACTGTGCTCACAGAGTCTGTACCTAGTCAGTGTTTTCCTCAGTTTTCTATCAGTGACAGTAGTCAGATAGTCTGCCACCATGTACTGTCTGTTTGGAACCAAATAGCATTGAAGTTTACTTTTTTTTGTGGTGTCTTTCCAATAGGTGATATATTGTTATTTTAGCTTTGTGATGATTTGGTCAGCTGTCCTGAGACTCTATGGGGTTGGTTTGGGTTGGTGAACTGAGCCTCAGAACCAGCTGACTGTGGGGTCTCTTCTCTTGTTTAATCTCTTGACATTGTAGGCCTGTGTGATGAAATGTTTTGGGGTCCCTTGTTTTTAGATGGTTGTCAAATTTGATGGCTCTTTTTTATATTCGAATAAGGAGGGGGTATTGGCCCTATTCTGCTCTACATGCGTTATTTTGAGTTTTTCTTTGCACTTGTAATGCAGTCTTGAAAAACTCTGCATGCAGTATTTCGAATAGATGTTTGGTAAATTCATTATTAGAGAGTGGACCACATACTTCGCTGCCATTTAGAGCAATTGGTTCTATAACTGATTGGACAATTTTGAGCCAGATTCTAATTGGATTTTCAATTTTATTGTTATTTTTAATGGCATAGAATGCTCTTCTTGCTTTGTCTATCAGCTCGTTCACAGCCATGCGAAAGCTACCTGTGTTGCTGATATTTAGTCGTAGATATGTGTAGTTTTTGGTGTGTTCTATTAGAACGGTGTCCAAATAGAATTTATATTTGTGATCCTGATTTACGGACCTCTTTTGGAATTTCATTTTATTTGTTTTCTTTACAGTACCAGTCAAAGGTTTGGACGCACCTACTCGTTCCAGGATGTGTCTTTATTTTTTACTATTTTCTACATTGTAGAATATTAGTTAAGACATCAAAACTATGAAATAACACACATGGAATCATGTCGTAACCAAAAAAGTGTTAAACAAATAAAAATATATTTAAGATTATTCAAATTAGCCACCTTTTGCCTTGATGACAGCTTTGTACACTCTTGGCATACTCTCAAGCAGCTTCATGAGGTATTCACCTGGAATGCATTTCAATTAAATGTTAATTTGTGGAATTTCTTTCCTTTTTAATGCGTTTGAGCCAATCAGTTATGTTGTGACAAGGTAGGAGTGGTATACAGAAGATAGCCCTATTTGGTAGAAGTCCAAGAACAGCTCAAATAAGCAAAGATAAATGACAGTCAATCAACACTTTAAGACATGAAGGTCAGTCAATCTTTTCTAGTTCTTCCGGTTTTGACCATTCTGCCTGCCCTGACCCTGAGCCTGCCTGCCATTTTGTACCTTACTGATTCTGCCCTGGATTACTGACCTCTGCCTACCCTTGACCTATCGTTTGACTTCCCCCTGTTTTGTAAATAAACATCTGTGATTCAAACTGTCTGCTTCTGGGTCTTATATTGAGTCGTGATGGTACGAACTGACTTGGACCAGCTCCTCTACAACGTCTCTTCCCAAGGAGCCACCATTGGGAGACACGAGGAGTTACTTCGAGGTCTTATGGAAGGATTCCAGTCCTCTGTGGAACGCCATGACCATGCCTTGAATACACTGCTGTAGCAATTCCACAGATTGTCTGTTAGGCTGCCAGCCATGACAGTAACCTCCCAGCCCATCAGTAACCTTGCTGTCAGCAGCGTGTCTCTCCAGGCCACCCCAGCTTCCCGAGAACCCCGCTTACCTCCTCCGGAACGCTTCGCTGGAGAGTCAGGAACCTGTTGGGCATTTCTCTCCCAGTGCTTCCTCATCTTCGAGCTGCAGCCCGTGTCCTTTCCCTCAGACCACTCGAAGATAGCATACCTCATAACGCTGATGTCCGGGAGGGCTCTCGCCTGACCAACGGTGGTGTGGGAACAACAATCTGCCGTGCTTCAGTCTGGAGGAGTTTGTGCCATGGGTGAAAAAAGTTTTTGATTCTCCATTGTCCGGATGATCGGCTGCCTGGAAGTTACTCCATGTTCGCCAAGACTCCCGCAGTGTGGCAGACTACGCGGTTGATTTCCGCACGTTGGCTGTCGGAAGTGCCTGGAACCTGGAATACCTGTTTGACGCATTCGTTCACGGATTATTGGAGGAAGTTAAAGACGAGCTCGCAGCCCGGGAGCCGCCTACGGATATCGACTCGCTCATCGCCTTGACCAACCGGATCGATGGACAGCTACAGGAACGTAGGAGGGAGAGGAAGTCTTATTCTGGTCTCACTTGCTCGCCCAAGGATACCACCTTGCCTCCAAGGAATCCCGGAAGTCCCTGACATCTACGTTTCTGAGAGAATCCAAGGTTACCCGAGATCCCCCAAGAGTCTCCGAGGTCTGCCGACTCATGCAGAGCTAGGTTGTCTCCAGCCGAACGTTGATGCAGACTTAACACCAAGAGATGGCTGTATTGCGGAAATACCGGTCATTACGTGTCTACCTGTCCATTAAAATACCAGGCTCATCAGTAGGTACGAGTACTCTGGTGGGCCATACAGAGAATTTTCCTTCTCCCCTTACTCGTATCCCTCTCCATGCCATCCTGCTGTGGGGTGACTGGTCAAAATCTCTTTGGGTACTCTTTGACTCTGGGGCCGTTGGGAGTTTAATGGACACTACCCTGGTGTCACATCTGGGCATCCCCACTCAGCCCCTCTCCATTCCTATGGACATCCCCTCTCCATTCCCTAGCCTGTATAGGCAGAGTCACCCACAATACTAGGAAACCACAGTGGGTCTATATAGTTATGCTCATCAAGTCTCCTCGGGTACCTGTGGTATTAGGGTTTTCATGACTCCAGCGACACAATCCCCTTATCAACTGGACTGCTGGTGCTATCACAGGCTGGTGCCCGTTCTGCCACACTCATTGCCTGATGTCAGCGCGGCCTGCCCCGGGGCATCTTCCTGTGGGCTCGAAAGAAATCTTGGATGTCTCCACCGTTCCCGCTGAGTACCAGGATCTCCGGGAAATTTTCAGCAAGATCCGGGCCACAAGGTTCCTCTACATCAACTCTACCACTGCATGATCGACTTTCTCCTGGGCACTACACCACCCCGGGGACAGCTGTATTCACTGTCAGGTCCGGAGACCAAGGCTATGGAAACATACTATGAGGATGGCTGCAGGGTGTATCCGTCCTTCTGCCTCCCCCGACCGTGCAGGGTTCTTCTTTGTGGAGAAGAGGGACAAAACCCTTCACCCATGAATCGACTACCGGGGCCTTAATGACATCACGGTTAAATACCGCTATCCGCTACCACTCATCGCCTTGGCTTTCGAGCCGCTCCAGGCGGCCACCATTTTCTCTAAGTTGTTCCTGCGGAACGCCTACCATCTGGTGTGGATACGGGAAGGTGATGAGAGGAAGACAACCTTCAACATGGCTAGCGGACAATATGAATACCTGGTGATGCCATTCGGTCTTACCAGTGCTCCTGCTATGGTCCAGGCCTGGGTAACAACGTTCTCCGTAACATATTGAAATGGTTTGTGTTTGTCTACCTTGACAACATCCTTGTCTTTTCCCGCTCAGCTCAAGAACACATTCTCCACGTCCGACAAGCAGAGAAGTGCGAATTCCATCACGCCACCATCTCCTTCCTGGGATACATCATCACAGCTGGACCTCGGAAAGGTTGCAGCTGCAACGCTTCCTGGGATTTGCCCATTTCTATCGCCATTTCATCCAGCGTTACAGCACCCTGGCTTCCCCCCTTTCAGCACTCACCTCTCACACGGTCCCGTTCACGTGGTCCTCAGCTACTGAATGGGCGCTCCTGGACTATAAGCATCGCTTCACCACAGCTCCCATATTAAGCTATCTGGACCCGTCCCGCCAGTACGTGATGGAGGTCGACGCTTCAGACTTTGGAGTGGGGATTGTTCTGTCCCAGTGTTCTGCCCTGGAACTTAAGCTGCATCCCTGTGCCTTATTCTCCCATCTGCTTAATGCCACGGAGAGGAATTATGATGTGGGAAATTGAGAACTACTTGCGGTGAAGATGGTGTACTGTCCTCCGTATGCGTTAAGGTGCATATTCTGACAGCAAGATGAACGCCTTCACATCAATCATCCTCAAACCATGATCTCTGTGTTCACAAAACTTACTGAGTAGAAACAGAGTGAAACTGAAACACAAAGACAATAATGTCTGCATAAACCAATGTAATCTGTCCTAAAATACAAACTAGATATGAACGTAACCTGATATTTTCTTACACTGACAACTAGCAAACTCTAGGCTAAAATTCTGTAGCAATTACGCTTGTGCTGTCCATCTATTCCACAAAGTAAACATACACATCCAAATTCTAAAACACAATGCTCTGAAACGAAAGAGATATGCAAAAGAAATTTAAAAAAACTCACTGACAAAGCTTCCTAAGGCACACAACAAAAAGGATGGATGAAGACTGTAAGCAGACAGCTGAAAGAGCACTCTGAGCTCTAACTGAGGCCTACAATGACCAACTTCCTCCTAACAGGTCACATGACGGCTCATTTTTTAGCTAAAGGAAAATACTCCAGATCAACATTAGGGGAGACAAATGCAAGGTAAGTAATATAGGTAAGTATTACAACTAAAATAGAACAGATGGCATTGGAGTGGAGGCACTGGTTAGAATTGGTAGAACAGCCATTCATTGTATGGGCAGAAATATCTCCACACCGCCAAGCGTCTCAACTCCAGGCAAGCTCGATGGGCCCTGCTTTTCACTCGGTGGCAACACCACTATCCTTACGGTGGTGGACAGGTGTACCAAAGCCATCCATTTTATTCCCCTCCCCAAGCTACCCTCAGCCAAGGTGACGGCCCAGCTCATGGTACAGCCTATCTTCCAGATCCATGGACTTCCGGCTGACATGGTCCTCAGTACTCGTCCAGGTTCTGAAAGGCGTTCTACACACTCATTGGGTCGTCGGCCAATCGGAGCGGGCCAATCAGAACCTGGAGATGACTCTTCGTTGCCTTGTCTCCAACAACCCCACCACCTGGCGCCAGCAACTTGTGTGGGTGGACCCTACCCTGCTCAGCCACTGGGTTATCAGCCCCCACTCTTCCCTGAGTAAGAGGAAGAGGTCAGCATACCCTTGGCCCAGATGTTCGTCGGCCGCTGTCACCGTACCAGGAAGAGAGCCTGGTCTGCTCTTCTCAAGACCACCTCCAGGTATCGATGACAGGCGGACCACCACCGAACCCAGGCTCCCATTACCGTCTTCGGCAGAGGGTATGACTGTCCACTCAGGATCTGCCCCTCCGTGGGTGGAGTCCGGCAAACTTTCCCCCCATTTTATCGTCCTTTTCCCTATCTCTAAGATTCTTAGCCCCTCTGCTGTTCATCTTCTGTTGCCCCACACCCTCCGTATGTATCAAAGAATAAACCTCTGTCTCACAGGCCTCTGTCTCATCTTTCCATTCTGCCTAATATGACCCTGACCCTGCTTGCTGTCCGGTACCTTTCTGACACTACCCTGGATTACTGACCTCTGCCTGCCCTGACCCTGCCTACCATTCTGTATCTTATTGACTCTGCCTTTGATTACTGACCTCTGCCTGCCCTTGACCTGTCGTTTGCCTGCCCCCTGTTTTGTAAATTAACATCTGTGATTCGAACTGTCTGCATCTGGGTCTTATCCTGAGTCGTCATAACTAAAGGACACCAATAAGAAGAAGAAGAGACTTGCTTGAGGCAAGGAACACGAGCAATGGACATTAGACCGGTGGAAATCTGTTTTTTGGTCTGATGAGCACAAATTTATGATTTTTGGTTCCAACCGCTGTGTCTTTGTGAGATGCAGAGTAGGTAAACGGATGATCTCAGCATGTGTGGTTCCCACCTTGAAGCATGGAGGAGGTGTGATGGTGTGGGGGTGCTTTGCTGGTGACACTGTCTGTGAATTATTTAAAATTCAAGGCACACGTAACCAGCATGGCTACCAGAGCATTCTGCAGCGATACGCCATCCCATCTGGTTTGCACTTAGTGGGACTATAATTTGTTTGTCAACAGGACAGTGACCCAACACACCTCCAGGCTGTGTAAGGTCTATTTGACCAAGAAGGAGAGTGATGGATTGCTGTATCAGATGACCTGGCCTCAACAATCACCCAACCTCAACCCAATTGAGATGGTTTGGGATGAGTTGGACCGCAGAGTGAAGGAAAAGCAGCCAAAAAATGCTCAGACATTACATATTTACATTTAAGTCATTTGGCAGACGCTCTTATCCAGAGCGACTTACAAATTGGTGAATTCACCTTATGACATCCAGTGGAACAGCCACTTTACAATAGTGCATCTAAATCATTTAAGGGGGGGGGGGTGAGAAGGATTACTTTATCCTATCGTAGGTATTCCTTAAAGAGGTGGGGTTTCAGGTGTCTCCGGAAGGTGGTGATTGACTCCGCTGTCCTGGCGTCGTGAGGGAGTTTGTTCCACCATTGGGGGGCCAGAGCAGGAACTGTACTTCCTCAGTGGTAGGGAGGCGAGCAGGCCAGAGGTGGATGAACGCACAGTGCCCTTGTTTGGGTGTAGGGCCTGATCAGAGCCTGGAGGTACTGCGGTGCCGTTCCCCTCACAGCTCCGTAGGCAAGCACCATGGTCTTGTAGCGGATGCGAGCTTCAACTGGAAGCCAGTGGAGAGAGCGGAGGAGCGGGGTGACGTGAGAGAACTTGGGAAGTTTGAACACCAGACGGGCTGCGGCGTTCTGGATGAGTTGTAGGGGTTTAATGGCACAGGCAGGGAGCCCAGCCAACAGCAAGTTGCAGTAATCCAGACGGGAGATGACAAGTGCCTGGATTAGGACCTGCGCCGCTTCCTGTGTGAGGCAGGGTCGTACTCTGCGGATGTTGTAGAGCATGAACCTACAGGAACGGGCCACCGCCTTGATGTTAGTTGAGAACGACAGGGTGTTGTCCAGGATCACGCCAAGGTTCTTAGCGCTCTGGGAGGAGGACACAATGGAGTTGTCAACTGTGATGGCGAGATCATGGAACGGGCAGTCCTTACCCGGGAGGAAGAGCAGCTCCATCTTGCCGAGGTTCAGCTTGAGGTGGTGATCCGTCATCCACACTGATATGTCTGCCAGACATGCAGAGATGCGATTCGCCACCTGGTCATCAGAAGGGGGAAAGGATAAGATTAATTGTGTGTCGTCTGCATAGCAATGATAGGAGAGACCATGTGAGGTTATGACAGAGCCAAGTGACTTGGTGTATAGCGAGAATAGGAGAGGGCCTAGAACAGAGCCCTGGGGGACACCAGTGGTGAGAGGACAGATTCTCGCCACGCCACCTGGTAGGAGCGACCTGTCAGGTAGGACGCAATCCAAGCGTGGGCCGCGCCGGAGATGCCCAACTCGGAGAGGGTGGAGAGGAGGATCTGATGGTTCACAGTATCGAAGGCAGCCGATAGGTCTAGAAGGATGAGAGCAGAGGAGAGAGAGTTAGCTTTAGCAGTGCGGAGCGCCTCCGTGATACAGAGAAGAGCAGTCTCAGTTGAATGACTAGTCTTGAAACCTGACTGATTTGGATCAAGAAGGTCATTCTGAGAGAGATAGCGGGAGAGCTGGCCAAGGACGGCACGTTCAAGAGTTTTGGAGAGAAAAGAAAGAAGGGATACTGGTCTGTAGTTGTTGACATCGGAGGGATCGAGTGTAGGTTTTTTCAGAAGGGGTGCAACTCTCGCTCTCTTGAAGACGGAAGGGACGTAGCCAGCGGTCAGGGATGAGTTGATGAGCGAGGTGAGGTAAGGGAGAAGGTCTCCGGAAATGGTCTGGAGAAGAGAGGAGGGGATAGGGTCAAGGGGCAGGTTGTTGGGCGGCCGGCCGTCACAAGAAGCGAGATTTCATCTGGAGAGAGAGGGGAGAAAGAGGTCAGAGCACAGGGTAGGGCAGTGTGAGCAGAACCAGCGGTGTTGTTTGACTTAGCAAACGAGGATCGGATGTCGTCGACCTTCTTTTCAAAATGGTTGACGAAGTCATCTGCAGAGAGGGAGGAGGGGGGGGGGGAGGAGGATTCAGGAGGGAGGAGAAGGTGGCAAAGAGCTTCCTAGGGTTAGAGGCAGATGCTTGGAATTTAGAGTGGTAGAAAGTGGCTTTAGCAGCAGAGACAGAGGAGGAAAATGTAGAGAGGAGGGAGTTAAAGGATGCCAGGTCCGCAGGGAGGCGAGTTTTCCTCCATTTCCGCTCGGCTGCCCGGAGCCCTGTTCAGCCCCTCAGCAGATGTGGGAACTCCTTCAAGACTGTTGGGAAAGCATTCCAGATGAAGCTGGTTGAGAGAATGCCAAGAGTGTGCAAAGCTGTCATCAAGGCAAAGGGTGGTTACTTTGAAGAATCTAAAATATATTTTTATTTGTTTAACACTTTTTTGGTTACTAGATGATTCCATATGTGTTATTTCATAGTTTTGATGTCTTCACTATTATTCTACAATGTAGAAAATCGTAAAAATAAAGAAAAACCCTTGAATGACTAGGTGTGTCCAAACCTTTGACTGGCACTGTAGGTTAACCGTCAGAGCCCGGGTCTTACAAAACCTGTGCAGATGATCTCGATGCTACTGTAATCCAGCCATGTGTCATGTTCACATTAATCATCACTTCAGCATTCACATCCACAAAAATCTTACAGAATTAGCAATAGAGATAACTTTCACCTGTAGTCCCTTATGAAGCTAGATGTGGATGGACATCCATCTACTTTGTTTAACTCTTCTGAAGGAGGGTCAAAACAATGCCCATGGTTCCAAATTAACCCCTCTACACAACAATGACTCTCTGTGACTGTGAGTAAGCTCATTAATGTCTATCTGGCAGATGTAGTAGTAGCATCCCCTCTCCACTCCCCATCCACATCTGCAGCCCCTTTGTCAGCCTTTCAATTGATTGGAAAGCCCTAATTACTTGCTTGCTTGAGGGAGAAAACAAAATGGTGTGTGATTGGGATTTGACTAGTGATTGGATCACTCAGATTGGCTTGAATAGGGTGACCGAATGGAAATTGCTAGGTGTGTCGTCGTTTTTAATGGTGTTCTGTTGTGTTTTATGGTACAACTGCACAATGCATGCACATGTAACCAGTCTTAGAGTAAGTATGCTATAGCTGGAGTGGTGTGGTGTGTAGTCAATCATATTTGTTCCATAGAGGTGCTAGCTTGCTTGTTATGAGATGAGACCTTGTATTCACTCATTATATTTAGTTATGAGAACAGACCTTGTATTTACTCATCATCTCTAGTTGATAAGAGACCAGAACTTGTATTTACTCATCATCTCTAGTTATGAGATCAGACCTTGTGTTCACTGATCATCTCTAGTTATGAGATCAGACCTTGCATTCACTCATCATCTCTAGTTGTTATAAAACAGCTGCCTAGAAGATTAACAACTGCAAATTACACACGATAATCACTTTGTCATATTTTGCCCTGAATCATAGCACAATGTATGTAGGTATCATGATAGTAAAGCATTATGTAATATCTCGAGAGCCCGCTCATTTATAGTTAAAACACAACACACTCCTCTGTACGCACCTTGGTATTGTGACTCAGTCACCTACCTGCACATCTTCAGGGAGGGAATTTAACATAGACCACTGTCATCTTCAGGGAGAGAACTTAGCATAGATCACTGTCATCGTTTCAAGTTCCTTGGCATTAGCAGTGTTTGTTAGCGAGGCAAAAGGAGAACGTCTCTACACCAAAGAGAACTGATTTTCATGAATAAAAAAACAAACATTGCTTTGGACAACACACAAAAGGCATATCCTCCATTAAAAAGCAGAGCTGTCATCACGGTGATGGCAGGATTAAACAGGTTGAAACAGAGGAGTTTTATTTCTCTAGCCATGTGTCATCTTCCCACTGGTTTAACGCTTTCTCTGTGTAAAATATGTATCGTTATAGCTTCCTACGCCTCTCATACAAATTGATTTTCTATTTTTGAGATGCCTTTACTTTATCGGAACTGGTTTGGAAATGGGAAAACGGGCGGTCGCAATGTTTAGGGAACCACTGCACTGCACTTATCGATATGACTTCAAAGTGGCACTAGGGTTGGGGAAGGAAAGTAACCCGCGCTCGCCTTAGGGGTGGACAAGTTAATGGAAGGAGAAAGCTGTAAATGTGTGTATTGTTTATATAAGGGTCTTTCTATAAATAATGGGACTAATGTGTGACTTTGATCAACATTACAAAATCGTTTGGAAAAAAAAGCAACAACAAAAATTATGCAGTTTCACATGTGAACATAGAGGAATTAAAGTGAATATATGCAAATTGGCCCATAACTCAACCTACGCAACAACAAATGCCTAGAACTATACATCCTTTAAGCAGGATACATACAGCCATTGGCAAGTCAAATTCTCAGACTTTCGGGGACTTTTTCAAGCATTAAATTGTCATTTTCAAGGACCTCAATGTTATAAAAAAGAAAGAATATTGTGCATAATGCGCCTAATTTAGAACCCTCCCCCCCTCTAAAAAAAGTAGGCCATTACCACTATTAAGAATATTACATTTTTTTAGGCCTTACTATTGATATTACAATTATTATTACATTGTAAAATATGCGAGAATAATGTGGACATTGCCTGACTAAATAGACTGCATGCATGGTGATGTTGATGAAGCCTATGTGGCCAACGCAGGCACACATAATAAATGGCGGTAGCATTAATCTCACCATCGTTGTTTTTATAATGAGAAAGTGACCAAAAATCAGGTTCCCTTTTTAATGGACGGATTTGTATGGAAAGCCAAGTTAAAGCCAACATTTGATCAAAATGAAATTACGGATAATTTTAATGGAGCAGTAGAATTTAATAATTTCAAGGACTTTTCAAGCACCAAATTGAGGAAATTTCTGATGTTCAAGGTAGGCCTATACCAACACTTGAATTTCTGATGTTCAAGGTAGGCCTATACCAACACTTGAATTTCTGATGTTCAAGGTAGGCCTATACCAACACTTGAATTTCTGATGTTCAAGTAGGCTGCTTCAAGGCCCCGGTATTGTTTAAAATTGTAGGTGAAAATTCGCAAATACCTTTTTTACAGCACTCGGGCTGTTGTTGCATTGCATGCGCTGGATCAGATGATATGTTAAAATATCACCCGTAACTAATCAGCTGGACACCAACTGCGCATCCAACATGCATAATTATTGAAGAACCACGTTAATGACTATAGATGGTTCAATAGGTGACTCTTTCGGTTAGAAGCATTAGATTTTGCAATCTCATTTATTATTTTGGATTTGTGTGCACATGAAAACTGTTTTCATCCCGTAACATAAGGAGACATGAAATGTTATGTAGTTACACTGCATTTCTGAGCTATCTATACAAAAAAATGTCAGACAGCTAGATTCACGATTCTTACATGTCCAATGTCATATTTCATGTCTAATTTAACTGATTAATGCTTAATATATGATATGATGACAACTTACACTGCCATAAATGCAAGGACAGAAAAGTAATGTTTTATGTCACACAATTTTGGACAAATGTATAAAGACACCAACCATGATAAAGGGTTAAACATAGCTTTTAAATTAACTCATGAATTTTATTGAATATAGTTATGATCCCTCCTGATATCTTTAATGTAATGACCATGAACATATTTTGCTGATTGTTATCAATGACATATCAACAGCTGTTTCAAGTTGTTCAGTGTAGGAAATCCTCAATGGTACCCTAGTTTATAGAAAGACCCACATAGTTATTTCTAATACAATCTAATCTGTTTTTAGATTGATTTTAAGGCAGCAAAATGTGAAGGCTTTGCAAGGGGTGTGTAGACTTTAACTAGGCACAGAACATACAGCAAAAACATTCATACATTAACAACAGTAAGTACAGAAACAAAGTTTGCTGTCGTAGGCCCCAATCCAGACGTTTTTGGAAGGTAGTAGCGGCTTTCACGCCAACACCCTTGGGTTCGATTTATATTCCAACTGATCACAGAGTAAGACTACTTTTCCTACACACCTCCACGCCTACGTCTCCACCTCCTCGCTCAGAAATAAAGTATGACAGCTGTTATTCAACATAAGTGCTACTCTGCCTTTGTTCGCATGTGTCCAGCTCTCACTAAAGTGCTCATGCATCTGGGCAAAACCATTGTCCACCTATCAACTCAACGCTTGGGTGACCTTCGCTGCTTTCCTACACACGAGAACAATACCTTCAGCTCGACCTCACCTAGAGCATGTTGGTTCTAGGCCCTTGGCCCCTGGTAAAGATTATGATCATTAATAATAAGGGCTCTAATTTATCAGGGTGAATTATGTTTGAACTGTTGCATGCATTATGTACTGTGATAAAACACACAGCTTAATATAAAGATGGAGGTCCCTCCTAAAATGCATGAATGGAGGACAGTGCTATCTATAACACCATGTTATGGATAGCACTCCATATGGATAGCACTCCATGTCCTGATTACATAAGTCATGTGAGTCACTCCGTATTGGCCCCAATATAGGTATTCACACCAGAACAGATTATCACAATTAATTGCCTGTGGGGCCAATGTCTTTCACTCTTTTTCGATTATATATATATAGCTAAGAGTTGATTGACAGTGATAACTGTGACTACAACCTGAGTGAGTCACAAGATTAAAATCAAAATGTCTTGTATCACCACTGGAATAAAGAGAGTGAAATGAAAGGATATTCCAGGAAGAAAGTTGTGGAAGATATTGCATATTTCATAAAATTCTATTCCCTTGTCTCGGAGCATACCTCAGTTACCATGGGAACTGACATTTAAAGTGATATGCTCCTGTGATTTTAGCTATCCACAGAACATTTTTGGTATTTGGACTGTGGTCCAGCTGAATTACTAGTTCCGGAACAATTGATCTGATCTGATCATTTTAAGTCCATAGTAAATTTTACTAAAAGGCTTTGCACCATTTTACATTTTAGTAATTTCTCAGACACACTTATCCAGAGCAAATAGGGTTAAGCACTTTGCTCAAGGGCACATCAACAGATTTTTCACCTAGTCGGCTCTGGGATTTGAATCAGCCACCTTTCGGTTACAGGTCCAGCGTACTTAATCACTAGGCTACCTGCCACCCCACCAGAGAGGAAGACAGAGACACATTTGAGTTAGATTCAAAGACAGATTAAATCAGTGGGTCTCATAAAGTAGTCCTTTGTTGAAGGAAATACTTTTGATTGTATCATACTTCAACTCCTACCACAGTTTGACAGACAACCTAACAGATTGGCAACCTTCCTTACAACGCCGGGCAAACTTTGGCCTTCTCTTGTCACTCTTCTTAAACCTCTATTAGGATCAGAGAGGTCAGGTAGCTTACCTCTGCAAGGGTAAAATAAATCACTTGCGGGCAGGGAGTTTAGGTCAACTAATCAGCCCTGCCATAATGCACGTCCATGGAGAGGCCCGGGGAGATTCACTGCCCTGCTAGCGCTGACAATAATGGAGGCTTTAAAAGGCCAGACTCTTTAATTACTAGTCCCGGCTATCAGCGCTTTTATCCTCCAGAGAGAGGAGGGGAGGTCAACGGCGTCTGTTCCCCAGCCACAGAGCCTCGTTTTGGGGCTTTGAGAGCTGAGAGAGGTGCCCATGGGTCAGTGTCTGATTGCTGCTGGAGATGGCAGGTTGACGGCATGGGGGTTCTTCTCCAGACAGAGGATCCTCAGAGAGCCCTGTTTCCAGGTCAGCATTATCAGGACATCTCCAATGGTTATGATATCATCTGTCTAGCATCAATGCCATTTACAGGGGGGTGGAGGGTATTTGGTCTCTGGTTCTTGTCTCATTGGTGCTGCAGCAACGCACCATGAATGCAAAGCATTGTTTGTCCCCTTCATTTCAGCAGGGCGATCAAAGTTCCATTGTGCGCACCACAAAAGGAAGTTGCCGGGTCTACTGGACATGTGATGGTGGAGGGAGATGGAGAGCGGAATGAGTGTTCTCACAATTTAACTGATAGTAATGACCAGCAATGACCAGTGATAGCAATGACCAGTGACCACATCAGTCACTGGCTTCATCAAAAAGTGTATTGATGATGTCGTCTCCACAGTGACTGTAGGTACATACCCCAACCAGAAGCCATGGATTACAGGCAACATTCGCACTGAGCTAAAGGGTAGTGCTGCCGCTTCCAGGGAGTGTGACTCTAACACAGAAGCGTATAAGAAATACTGCTATGCCCTCTGACGAACCATTCAAACAGGCAAAGCATCAATACAAGATTAAGATCGAATCAGACTACACCGGCTCCGACGCTCGTCGGATGTGGCAGGGCTTGCAAACTATTACAGACTACAAAGGGAAGCACAGGCAAGAGCTGCCAAGTGACACAAGCCTACCAGGAGAGCTAAATAACTTCTATGCTGGCTTCAAGGCAAGTAACACTGAAACATGCATGATAGCATCAGCTCTTCTGGACAACAGTGTGATCGCACTCTCCACAGCCGATGTGAATAAGACCTTTAAACAGGTCAACATTCACGGCCGCAGGGCCAGATTGATTACCAGGATGTGTACTCCGAGCATGCACTGACCAACTGTTAAATGTCTTCACTGACATGTTCAACCTCTCCCTGTCTGAGTCTGTAATACCAACATGTTTCAAGCAGACCACAATAGCCCCTTTGCCCAAGAACACAAAGACAAGCTCCCCAGGGGTGCGTGCTCAGTCCCCTCCTGTACTCCATGTTCACCCACGACTGCATGGCCAGGCACGACTCCAACACCATCATTAAGTTGGCAGAAGACACAACAGTGGTAAGCCTGATCACCGACAACGACGAGACAGCCTATAGGGAGGAGGTCAGAGACCTGACAGGGTGGTGCCAGAATAACAACCTATTCCTCAATGTAACCAAGACTAATGAGATGATTGTGGACTACAGAAAAAGAAGGTCCGAGCAGTCCCCCATTCTCATCGATGGGGTTGTAGTGGAGCAGGTTGAGAGCTTCAAGTTCCAACAAACTAGAATGGTCCAAATACACTAAGACAGTCGTGAAGAGGGCACAACAAAGCCTATTCCCCCCTCAGGAAACTAAAAAGACTTGGCATGAGTCCTCAGATCCTCAAAGGGTTTTACAGCTGCACCACCGAGAGCATCCTGACTGGTTGCATCACTGCCTGGTATGGCAACTGCTCGGCCTCCGACTGCAAGGCACTACAGAGAGTAGTGTGTACCAGAGGTCGACCGATTAATCGGAATGGCCGATTAATTAGGGCAATTTCAAGTTTTCATAACAATCGGAAATCAGTATTTTTGGGCGCCGATTTGCATTTTTTCTATACCTATCTTTAACTAGGCAAGTCAGTTAAGAACACATTCTTATTTTCAATTACGGCCTAGGAACGGTGGGTTAACCTCTTGAAACTCCCCATCCCGGATCCGGGATTGTGACTAAGCCTCAGGCTCATTAGCATAACGCAACGTTAACGATTTCTGAAAATCGCAAATAAAATTAAAATAATGCGTTTGCTCTCAAGCTTAGCCTTTTCTTAACAACACTGTCATCTCAGATTTTCAAAATATGCTTTTGAACCATAGAAATTGACTAATTTGTGTAAGAGTATGCAAAGCTAGCATAGCATTTTGTGTAGCATGTAGCACGCAACATTTTCACAAAAGCCAGATAACCAAATAAATAAAATCATTTACCTTTGAAGAGCTTCTGATGTTTTCAATGAGGAGACCTCCCAGCCACATACCAAATGCGCAGTGTTTCCTGAAAGCGTCTGTGTGTAGGAGAAATCGTTCCGTTTTCTACATTGCGCCTGGCTACCGAAACGAACCGAAAATGCAGTCACCTACAACGTGAAACTTTTTCCGGATTAACTACATAATATCGACCGAAACATGGCAAACGTTGTTTGGAATCAATCCTCAAGGTGTTTTTTCACATATCTCTTCATTGACATGCAGTTCGTGGAAGCTTGCTTCTCTCTCTGTGCCCCATGGAAAAATACTGGCAGGTGACTTTTGCGCACCAATTTCGGCGCAGGACACCGGGCGGACACGTGGTAAATGTGGTCTCTTATGGTCAATCTTCCAACGATCTGCCTACAAATACGTCACAATGCTGCAGACACCTTGGGGAAACGACAGAAAGGGCAGACTCATTCCTCTTGCGTTCACAGCCATATAAGGAGATCATGAAAGACAGAGCCTCAAAAATCCTTGTCATTTCCTGGATGCCAAGTCATCTTGGTTTTGCCTGACGCTCACGTTAAAGGGCACGCACAGAGAAGATATTTGTATTTCTGGACACGTCAGAGTGTTTTCTTTCGAACAGTAGCAATTATATGCATAGTCGAGCATCTTTTTGTGACAAAATATCTTGTTTAAAACGGGAACGTTTTTCTTCCAAAAATGAAATAGCGCCACCATAAGTGTAAGAGGTTAACTGCCTTGTTCAGGGGCAGAACTACAGATTTTCACTTTGTCAGCTCAGGGGATCCAATTTTGCAACCGTACAGTTAACTAGTACAACGCTGTAACCATTGCACTAAACGAAGAGCCTGCCTGTTACGTGAATGCAGTAGAAGCCAAGGTAAATTGCTAGCTAGCATTAAACGTATCTTATAAAAAACAATCCATCATAATCACTAGTTATAACTACTAATCCAGTTTAGCAGGCAATATTAACCAAGTGAAATTGTGTAATTTCTCTTGCGTTCCTTGCACGCAGAGTCAGGGTATATGCAACAGTTTGGGCTGCCTGGCTCATTGCGAACTAATTTGCCAGAACTTTACGTAATTATGACATAACATTGAAGGTTGTGCAATGTAACAAGAATATTTAGATTTAGGGATGCCACCCGTTAGATAAAATACCAAACGGTTCCATATTTCAATGAAATAATAAACGTTTTGTTTTCGAAATGATAGTTTCTGGATTTTGACCATATTAATGACCAAAGGCTTGTATTTCTGTGTGTTATTATGTTATAATTAAGTCTGATTTGATAGAGCAGTCTGACTGAGCAGCAGCAGGCCTGTAATCATTCAAACAGCACTTTTGTGCGTTTTGCCAGCAGCTCTTCACAAGCACAGCGCTGTTTATGACATCAAGCCTAATGGCTGGTGTAACCAATGTGAAATGGCTAGCTAGTTAGCTGGGTGTGCGCTAATACCGTTTAAAAAGTCACTCGCTTTTAGATTTGGAGTAGTTATTCTCCTTGCACTGCAAGGGCCGCAGCTTTTGTGGAGCGATGGGTAACGCTGCTTCAAGTGTGGCTGTTGTCGATGTGTTCCTGGTTCGAGCCCAGGTAGGGGCGAGGAGAGGGACGGAAGCAATACTATAGTGGCAAAAATATATATATATTTTTTTTTCACCTTCACCAGGTAGCAGTGTGAACAGACAACAACACAGAGTGCCTATACTATAAAGTGCCTATAAGAACATTCAAAGGTATATGAAATACAAATGGTATAGAGAGAAATAGTCCTATAAATACTATATTAACAACAACCTAAAACCTCTTACCTTGGAATATTGAAGTCTCATGTTAAAAGGAACCACCAACTTTCATATGTTCTCATGTTCTGGGCAAGGAACTTAAACTTTAGCTTTTTTACATGGCACATATTTTACATGGCACACTTTTTACATGACACATACATGGCACATATTGCATATTGGCACATATTACATTCTTCTCCAACACTTTGTTTTTGCATTATTTAAACCAAATTAAACATGTTTCATTATTTATTTGAGGCTAAATAGATTTTATTGATGTATTATATTAAGTTAAAATAAGTGTTCATTCAGTATTGTTGTAATTGTCATTATTACAAATAAATAAATAAAAAATTGGCCGATTAATCGGTATCGGCTTTCTGGTCCTCCAGTAATCGGTATCGGTATTGAAAAATCATAATCGGTCGACCTCTAGTGTGTACGACCCAGTACATCACCGGGACCAAACTTCCTGCTCTCCAGGATCTCTTCCAGGCAGTGTCAGAGGAAGGCCCTAAAAATTGTCGAAGACTAGGTCCAAGAGGCTTCTAAACAGCTTCTACTCCCAAGTCATAAGCTCCTGAACATCTAATCAAATGGCTACCCAGATTATTTGCATTGCCCTCCCCCTTTTACGCCGCTGCTACTCTCTGTTATTATTTATGCATCATCACTTTAATAACTATACCTCAATTACCTCGACACCAGTGGCCCCGCACATTGACTCAGTACCGGTACACCCTGTATATAGCCTCACTATTGTTATTTTACTGCTGCTCTTTAATGATTTGTTACTTTTATCTCTTGCTTTTTTAATATATTGTCTTAAAACTGCATTGTTGGTTAAGGGCTTGTAAGTAAGCATTTTACTGTTGTATTCGGCACAAGTGACATTTGATTTGATTTTGACCTCTTTGCTGCATGACAAGCAAAATGCTCACCCCTTTTCTTTGACATTGCTAATCTCCAAAATTATGGGTTCAAATCTTAACCTTTTAGTGTCAGAAAGGCATAGTAACCTCATGAGAAAAAAGTGTCTCAAAGGCTCTGACTGATTCCCAGTCTTATTCTTGAGTGAAATCAGTGTCTCTTGTCAGATAATGTGGTATTCTTGGGGCTCATCACCTCCAAATGACTGTGACCTTATAACACGTTGTGGGAGATGCTTTATCCACTACTCCTGTGTGCTGCTTCCCAGCTCCACAGTCCTCATCCAAGCCCCATCCAGGGACTACTCTGAGCCCCATGCAGATGGGCTGTGTGTGGGCTGCATGCAGGGCGGCAGGGCCCCGGCGCTGGGTCGATCCGTTTACTCTCCTACCGTGAGGATAATGGTTTCTCCTAAAGGTGTGGATCTTCAGACCAAGACCATTATCTGCCTGACACCCCCCACCTCTTCCTCCCTGTACCTTTCCAACCTCAATCTAAGGTCCTTAGGTCCTGACCTCCCACCCCTTCCTCCTGACACCCTCCTCCCTTCCTCCTGTACCCCCAACAATCCTCCTGACACCCCCCCACACACCTTCCTCCTCATCTGCCACCCCTTCCTCCTGACCCTTCCACCCCTTCCTCAGAGCCCACTTGGATCAGCGCATAGGTTTTATTGATTGCTAAACTAAAGAATAGACTAAGTATACATACCCCTTGATCCATATTTTGTTGTGTTACAGCCTAAATTTGGCCACCCATCTACACACAATACTCCATAATGACAAAGTACTTAAAAAATGTTTTATTGTAATGTATTGAAAATTAAATACAAAAATATCTGATCTACATAAGCATTCACACACCTCAGTCAATACTGTTGATTACAGCTGTGTCTTTCTGGGTAAGTCTGTAAGAGCTTTCCACACCTGGATTGTGCAACATTTGCCCATTATTATTTTCAAAATTCTTCAAGCTCTGTCAAATTTGTTGTTGATCATTGCTAGAAATCATTTTCAGGTCTTGCCATAGACTTTCAAGTAGATTTAAGTTAAAACTATAAGTTGGCCACTCAGGGACATTCACTGGTAAGCAAACTCCAATGTAGATTTGGCCTTTTGTTTTAGGTTATTCTCCAGCTGAGGTGGAGGGTGAAGGTGAATTCCACCCAGGGTCTGGTGGAAAGCCAACTGAAGCAGGTTTTCTTCTAGGATTTTGCCTGTGCTTAGCTCCATTCCGTTTCATTTTCAACCTGAAAAACTCCCTAATGATCCATAATGATTACAAGCATACCCGTAACATAATGCAGCCACCACGATGTGTGAAATGGAGTGCGGTACTCAGTAATGTGTTATATTGGATTTGCCAGAAATACAACACTTTTTATTTAGGACAAAAAGTTAATTGCTTTGCCACACAAGTATTACTTTAGTGCCTTGTTGTGAACGGGATGCACGTTTTGGAATGTTTTTATTCTGTACAGGCGTCCTTCTTTTCACTCTGTCAATTAGGTTAGTATTGTGGATTACCTACAATAATGTTGAGCCATCCTCAGGTTTCTCCTATCACAGCCATTAAACTTAAAGTTACCATTGGCCTCATAGTGAAATCCCTGAGCAGTTTCCTTCCTCTCTGGCAACTGAGTTAAGAAGGACACCTGTGTCTTTGGAGTGACTGCGTGTATTGATACACCATCCAAAGTGCAATTAATAACTTCACCACACTCAAAGGGATATTCAATGTATGCTTTTTTAAATGTATTATTATATACCAATTGCTGCCTATATTTGTGAGGCATTGGAAAACCTCCCTGGTCTTTGTGGTTGAATCTGTGTTTGAAATTCACTGCTCAACTGATGGACCTTACAGATAATTGTATGTGTGGGGTTACAGAGATGAGGTAGTCATTCAAAAATCATGTTCAAAACTGTTATTCCACACAGAGTGAGCCCATGCAAGTTATTTTTATCTTGAATTTATTTAGGCTTGCCAAAACAAAGAGGTTGAATACTTATTGATTCAAAACATTTCAGCTTTTAATTTTTATTAATTTGTAAAACATATGAAAAACATCATTGTACTTTGACATTATGGACATTTGTTTTGGCCAGTGACAAAGAAAATCTAAATGTATTCCATTTTAAATTTAGGCTGTAACACAACAACATTTGGAAAAAGTCAAGCGGTGTGAATACGTTCTGAAGGAACTGTAACATGGCTAGTGTTAGCTAGCTAGCTGGCTCTATACTTTTATTTAACTAGGCAAGTCAGTTAAGAAGAAATTATTATTTTCAATGATGGCCTAGGAACAGTGGGTTAACTGCCGTGTTCAGGGGCGGAACAACAGATGTTTACCTTGTCAGCTCAGGGATTTGATCTTGTAACCATTTATGGTTTCAAGCCCAATGCTCTAACCACTAGGCTACCTTGCAACCCCAATGCTGGTTGTTAGCGTTGCATAACTGATATGTGTATAATTGTAAGGGACACATGTTTTATGGATCATATTTACATTTAAAGAGTGGGTGAGCTCCTTTCCTGACAGGCTAATCAGATTCAATTTCAGCTTCAGAGTTTGATCAGAGGATTCTACTTATCCTAGGCTGTTGCAAAGGTTAAGCTCCTTGCAGGCAGATTAGCAGTCAGTGTATTGTATAATAATCAAGACTGGGTGGGCTCTATTCCTTGCAGGCTGATCACATTCAATAGCCACCGCAGGATGCTGCCTAGTTGCAGTAGTGTAAATTACTGTAAAAATAAAGTTAAAATACTTTAAGTACTATTTTAGTCGTTTTGCGGAGTATCTGTGCTTTACTTTACTATTTATATTTTTGACAACTTTAAAATTTTCTTCATGCAAAATAAAATAACATACTTTTTCCTTCACAAATTTTCCCTGACACCTGAAAGTACTTGTTACATTTTGAATGCTTAGCAGGACAGGACAAATCAAATTCACATCAAGAGAACATCCTTGGTCATCCCTACTGCCTCTAATCTGGTGGACTCACTAATCACAAATGCTTCATTTGTAAACATGTCTGGCTTTCCGTAAATAAATAAAAAATAAGAAAATGGTGCCATCTGGTTTGCTTAATATAAGGAATGTTAAATGATACTTAAGAATATTTTGGAATTACATTTACTTTTGATACATAAGTATTTTTAAAAACAACACTTTTAGACTTTTACTCAACTAGTGAATGAATAAATGAAAAACAAAATCCATCAAATCGCCAATTGGCAACTCATCCCTTATGGGATTAATTGACACGTAACAATATTTCACCTTGGTAATTAAATAATAATTCTTCTTCCGGTGTTCTCTGCATTGCACATCACATAAAGAGTGAAAAAATAAAAAGTAAATCAATACATAATAGTAAATAAGGTTATCCAAACAATAATTACATCCCTAGAGCAGTAGAATAATATACAGTATATACACATACATACAGTGGCTTGTGAAAGTATTCACCCCCTTGGCATTTTTCCTATTTTGCTCCTTACAACCTGGAATTAAAATAGTTTTTTGGGGGGTTGTTTCATTTGATTTACACAACATGAAGATGCTAAATATTTTTTATTGTGAAACAAACAAGAAATAAGACAGAAAAACAGAAAACTTGAACCTGCCTAACTATTCACCCCCCCAAAGTCAATACTTTGTAGAGCCACCTTTTGCAGCAATTACAGCTTCAAGTCTATTGGGGTATGTCTCTACAAGCTTGGCACATCTAGCCACTGGGATTTTTGCCCATTCGTCAAGTTAAAACGTCTCCATCTCCTTCAAGTTGGATGGGTTCTGCTGGTATACAGCAATCTTTATGTCATACCACAGATTCTCAATTGGATTGAGTTCTGGACTTTGGCTAGGCCATTCCAAGACATCTAAATGTTTCCCCTTAAACCACTCGAGTGTTGCTCTGCCTCTGACCGCAAGGCACTACAGAGGGTAGTGCGTACAGCCCAGTACATCACTGGGGCTAAGTTGCCTGCAAACCAGGACCTCTACACCAGACGGTGTCGGAGGAAGGCTGTAAAAATTGTCAAAGACCCTAGCCACCCCAGTCATAGTCATAGAATGTTTTGTCCTAGAGTTCCAAGTCTAGGACAAAAAGGCTTCTCAACAGTTTTATCCAGTTTTTAGCCATAAGATTCCTGAACTGGTAATCAAATGGCTACCCGGACTATTTGCATTGTGTGCCCCCCCAACCCCTCTTTTTACGCTGCTGCTACTCTCTGTTTTTCATATATGCACAGTCACTTTAACTATACCTTCATATACATACTACCTCAATTGGGCCAACCAACCTGTGCTCCCGCACATTGGCTAACCAGGCTATCTGTATTGTGTCCCGCCACCCACCACTCGCCAACCCCTCTTTTACGCTATTGCTACTCTGTTCATCTTATATGCATAGTCACTTTAACCATATCTACATTTACATACTACCTCAATCAGCCTGACTAACCGGTGTCTGTATGTAGCCTCGCTACTTTTATAGCCTCGCTACTATATATAGCCTGTCTTTTTACTGTTGTTTTATTTCTTTACTTACCTATTGTTCACCTAATACCTTTTTTGCACTATTGGGGAGAGCCTGTAAGTTAGCATTTCACTGTAAGGTCTACTGTCACGACTTCTTCCAACGTCGATGCCTCTCCTTGTTCGGGCGGTGTTCAGCGGTTGACGTCGCTGGTCTTCTAGCCATCGCCGATCCATTTTTCATTTTCCATTAGTTTTGTCTCGTTTTCCCACACATCTGGTTCTCATTTCCCTCATTATGTGTTGTGAATTTAACCCTCTGTTCCCCTCATGCCTTTTTGTGGTATTGTTTATTGTAAGTGCTTGTGCACATTTTGTTTGACTGGTGCGCGCCGGGTTATTGTGCCCATACTTTGTATTTCTTATGCTGTTGGTTTTACTATTGAACTGCTCCGGCTATTATCAAGTTCTGCTCTCCTGCGTCTGACTTCCCTGCCACCAGATACGCACTCCTTACAGGATACCACACCCACTACATGGAGTCAGCAGGAGCAGGTGCCCCTGGTATGGGGATAGAGGAGCGTGTCCAGGAGCAAGCAACGATGATCCAACATCTTGTTGTCGCGATGGACGGCGTTGTGCAGACCATGGACCGCTGGGAGAGACAGAGAGTTCCTGCAGCGCCCCCACTAGCACAACCGGGGTTACCACTACTCGTCCCTCCTGCATCCGGTCCCAGTGGGATGTGTCTCATCCTTCCCAGGGAGTATGATGGGATGGCGGCACAGTGCCAGGGTTTTCTGTTTCAGCTGGATTTATACCTGAGCACCATTTACCCGGCTCCCTCGGGAAGGGAGAGGGTGTCCGTCCTCGTTTCGTGCCACCCGTCCGAGGTTAGAGCAGCGGCTGAACGTCTATTCCACCTGCGGCAGGGGACGAGGAGCGCACAGGAGTTCGCTTTGGACTTTCGTACCCTGGCCGCCGGAGCGGGATGGAACAACAGGGCCCTAATCGACCATTATTGCTGCAGATTGCGCTAGGACTTCCGTCGAGAGTTGGCCTGCAGGAACACCAACCTTTTCTTTTGACCAGCTGGCGGGCCTGTCCATTTGGCTGGATAACCTGTTGGCTACCCACGGACGTCCAGATCGGGGTCTGTCGGTTCCATCCCCCAGCACCACCACTCTGATGCCCATGGAACTGGGAGGTGCTGCGCTCAGGGAGACCGGAAGAGGTTCCGTCTTGTGCACCATCTGTGGCCGCAGAGGTCACACTGCCGGTCTGTGCTGGGTTGGTTTCCCTGGCAGTTGAAGCATTAGGCAGGCACTCTGGCGTCACCTCAGGTGAGAAGGCACCATTCTCACCCAGGGCCCTCTGTTGCACAAATGTTTTTGTTTGTTCCGTTTCCTGAATTTTCCCTGCATTCCCAGCATAAGGTGCTCCCCGATTCAGGCGCGGCTGGAAGTTTTATAGACAGATCATTAGCCTTTAGTTTAGGGATCCCCATCGTTCCTGTAGGAATACCCTTCCCAGTTCACACCTTAGATAGTCGACCATTCGGGTCAGGGTTGATTAGGGAGACCACCGCTCCTCTGGGCATGGTGACGCAGGGGAGTCACACTGAGAAAATCAGTCTCTTTCTCATTGACTCTCCTGCATTTCCAGTGGTGCTAGGTCTACCCTGGTTAGCTTGTCATAACCCCACTATTTCATGGCAACGGAGGGCTCTCACGGTGTGGTCACGAGAGTGCTCGGGGAGGTGCTTAGGGGTTTCCATAGCTGCTACTACGGTGGAAAGTCCAGACCAGGTCTCCACCTTGCACATTCCCCCCGAGTATGCCGATTTGGCTATCGCCTTCTCCAAAAAGAAGGCGACTCAATTACCACCCCATCGACGGGGGGATTGTGCGATAGATCTCCTGGTAGATGCTGCACTTCCCAGGAGTCACGTGTAATCCCCTGACACAGGCGGAGACGGTGGCTATGGAAACATATGTCTCCGAATCCCTGCGCCAGGGGTACATTCGGTCCTCCACTTCACCCGCCTCCTCAAGTTTCTTTTTGTGAAGAAGAAGGAGGGAGGTTTGTGCCCGTGTATTGACTATCGAGGCCTTAATTAAGGCTAGGCATAATACTGCCCCCTTTGGATGAATTGCGTGCCCATAGTAAACTGAAAAGAAATCTGTCCAAAATTGCTAATATATGCATATAATAATAATTATTGGATAGAAAACACTCTAAAGCTTCTAAAACCGTTTGAATTATGTCTGTAAGTATAGCAGAACTCACAGGGCAGGCAATCTCCCAAACTAGTTTTGGCATCCAGAAAGTTGGGGCAACTTTGACGTCATCGCCCCCACCCTTCCCAACCAGCTATGGATCTGGAAACACTTTCTATGTCTTCCACTAGATGTCCTCATTCAGTAGAGCGTTAATTGTGTCCCTAATTGTGCAAATCCCGCAAACTTTCACCCTTTGAGAGGAAAAAGAGTGGGTGTCGTGATAAAATACATGTGCGTTAGGGCGCGAATTGGACACAGACCTTCCTCTGTTCCAGCTTGCCTGAGATGAAGTACGATTGTCCGGTTGAATTGCCAATCATTTTGTACGTTTATAACATCCTAAAGCTTGATTATGCACTTAGTTTGACCAGTTTAGTCGACATATAATATGTAATTTTGAAGTTTTGATGCGCAACTGTTCTGGACCAGAAGTCATTTTTGGTGCATTTGAGCTGAAAGTGGTAGCATATGCTACTATATGGACACACGAACTGAAACAAAACGATGTATTGGGTAAGTATGACTCCTTCCACTACATTCTGATCGAAGACCATCAAAGGTAAGGGAATATTTATGTTGTAATTTTGTATTTCTGTTGACTCCAACATAGCGGAGAAATATTGCTTACGTCTGAGCGCCGTCTCAGATTATTGCATAGTGAACTAATTCCGTAACGTTAAAAATAAATGTGACACAGTGGTTGCATTAAGAAGCAGTGTATCTTTCTAACTATATGTAGAACATGTATATTTAGTCAAAGTTTATGATGTGTATTTCTGTTATCTGGCGGAGCTATCTATAATTTCTCCGGACATTTTTGAGCATTTTCTGAACAAGGCGTCAATGTAAACAGAGATTTATGGATATAAATGGCATATTACTGAAAAAAACAAATGTACTGTGTAACATGTCCTATTACTGTCATCTGATGAAGATTTTCAAAAGGTTAGTGAATTATTTTTATTTTTATCCTGCGTTTGTGATTGCATCTTCTGTTCGACAAAATGGCTGCATATCGTCTGTGTCTTTGTGGTGGTTTGACATTAATATCTGCTATGTTTTCGCCGTGAAATATTTTAGAAATCTGACACGCTGGGTAGATGAACAAGGTGTTTATCTTTCATTTGAGCTTTTGGACTTGTTAACGTGTGGAGGTTAAATATTTCTAAGAATATTTTTGCATTCTGTGCGCCACCGTTTGAGTTGGGGCGGGGGGGGGGTGTTGGTCCCGCTGGGGAACCTGTACCATTAACAAGTTAATCAGATAACTGTGAGGTACAGTTACCCGCTCGCTACCTCGAATCGCCACAGCGATTGAGTCAATGCATGGCGCGCGCTTCTCCACCAAACTTGTTCTCAGGAGTACTTAAAACCTGGTGCGTATCCGGGAGGGAGATGAGTGGAAGTTGGCATTCAGTACGACATCAGGGCATTATGAGGACCTCGTCATGCCGTACGGGTTGATGAATGCTCCATCAGTCTTCCAAGCATTTGTAGACGAGATTTTCAGGGTGTAGTGGTGTATATTGATGACATTCTGATATACTCTGCTATACTAGCCGAGCATGTGTCCCTGGTGCTCAAGGTGCTTGGTCAACTGTTGGAGCATGGCCTGTACGCCAAGGCTGAGAAATGCTGTTCTTTCAACAGTCTGTCTCCTTCCTAGGGTACCACATTTCCACCTCGGGGGTGGAGATGGAGAGTGACCGCATTTCAGCCAAGTGTAATTGGCCGACTCCCACCACGGTAAAGGAGGTGCAGCAGTTTTTAGGGTTTGCCAATTCTGTGCTCGGGCACGTCACCGAAGCTCAGCCCCTGTGCCTTCTACTTGAGGAAGCTCAGCCTGGTGGAGCGAAACTATGACGTGAGGGACCGGGAGCTGTTGGCTGTCGTCAAGGCTCTGAAGGCGTGGAGACATTGGCTTGGGGGAGCGAAACACCCTTTTCTCATCTGGACTGACCACCGCAATCTGGAGTACATCCAGGCAGCGAGGAGACAACCCTCGCCAGGCAAGGTGAGCCAAGTTTTTCACCCGTTTTTTGTTCACCCTTTCTTAAAGACCAGGTTCCCAGAACGTGAAGGCAGATGCACTGTCCCGGCTGTATGACACAGAGGAGCGGCCCATGGATCCCACCTCCATACTCCCGGCCTCCTGCCTGGTGGTGCCGGTAGTGTGGGAGCTGGACGCAGACATTGAGCAGGCGTTGCGAGCAGATCCCGCTCCACTCCAGTGTCCCGCTGGGCGTCTGTATGTTCCGTCTGCTGTCTGTGTCTGGTTGATCTATTGGGCCCACACGTTACCCTCCTCTGATCATCCAGGCATTGGTCGGACGGTGTGCTGTCTGACTGGGAAGTACTGGTGGCCCACTTTGGCTAAGGACGTGAGGGTTTATGTTTCTTCCTGCTCGGTGTGCGCCCAGTGTAAGGCTCTTAGGCACCTGCCCAGAGGTAAGCTACATCCGTTACCCCTTCCACAACAGCCATGGTTGCACTTGTCGATTGATTTCCTGACTGATCTGCCCCATCACAGGGAAACACTACGATCCTGGATGTTGTGGATCGTTTCTCTAAGTCCTGCCGTCTCCTTCCTCTGCCCGGTCTCCCTAAGACCCTACAGACTGCGGAGGCCTTGTTTACGCATGTCTTCCGGCACTACGGGGTGCCTGAGTATATAGTGTCTGATCGGGGTCCCCACTTCACATTGAGGGTCTGGAGGGCGTTCATGGAACGTCTACGGGTCTCAATCAGCCTTACCTCAGGTTTTCACCCCGAGAGTAACGGGCAGGTGGAGAGAGTTAACCAGGATGTGGGTAGGTTTCTGAGGTCCTATTGCCAGGACCGGCCGGGGGAGTGGGCAGCGTTTGTGCCCTGGGCAGAGATGGCCCAAACTCGCTCCACCACTCCACCACTAACCTGGGGTTTCAGCCAGTTCTGGCTCCTTGGCATCAGAGTCAGACGGAGGCTCCTGCGGTGGACAACTGGTTCCGGCACGCAGAGGAAACATGGGACGCCGCCCTTGTTCACCTTCAGCACACCGTGCTGTGCCAGAAATTGGTGCAGTGAGGCCCCGGTGTTCGCACTGGTGGACCGGGTCTGGCTCTCGACCAGAAACCTGCCCCTCTGCCTGCCCTGTTGGAAGCTGGGTCCGCGGTTTGGGGGGGCCATTTAAAGTACTGAAGAGAGTGAACAATGTTTGTTACAGGTTGCAGCTTTCCCCCGATTACCGCATTAACCCCTCGTTCCATGTGTCTCTCCTCAGGCCGGTGGTGGCTGGCCCGCTCCAGGAGTCTGAGGTGCGGGAGGTTCTTCTGCCCCCTGGACATCGAGGGGGCCCCGGCGTACTCCGTTCATTCCATAATGGATTCTAGACGTCTGGTGAGGGGCCTTTGGTACTTCGTGGACAGGGAGGGGTATGGTCCGGAGGAGAGATGCTGGGTTCCGATGGAGGACGTGTTGGATCCTTCAATGCTGCGAGAGTGCCACCGTCTCTGTCCTGATCGGCCTGCGTCTCGCCCTCCGGGTCGTCCCCGAGACTAGTGTCGGCTCGCTGCTGGAGCCGCGCGTCAAGAGGGGGTACTGTCACGACTTCTGCCGAAGTCGATTCCTCTCCTTGTTCGGGCGGTGTTTGGCAGTCGACGTCGCCGGTCTTCTAGCCACTCCGATCCATTTTTCATTTTCCATTTGTTTTGTCTTGTTTTCCCACACACCTGGTTCTCATTTCCCTCATTATGTGTTGTGTATATAACCCTCTGTTCCCCCCATCTACACCTGTTGTATTCGGCGCACGTGACAAATAAATGTTGATTTGATTTGATCTCTAGGAGACAGAAAGCGTCTCCTTCCTGAGCGGTATGACAGCTGCGTGGTCCCATGGTGTTTATACTTGGAGACTATTGTTTGTACAGATGAACGTGGTACCTTCAGGCATTTGGAAATTGCGCCCAAGTATGAACCAGACAATTTTTTTTCTGAGGGCTGATTTCTTTTGATTTTCCCATGATGTCAAGCAAAGAGACACTGAGTTTGAAGGTAGGCCTTGAAATATATCCACAGGTACACCTACAATTGACTCAAATTATGTCAATCAGAGGCTTCTAAAGCCATGACATAATGTTCTGGAATTTTCCAAACTGTTTAAAGGCACAGTCAACTTCCGGCAGCAGGAAGAATGAAGTCCTCCACAATAGTATAGGGCTTGCCTGTCCTAGCCACTCGTTAGCTCACCATATAGAACGCTTCTAGACCCTTCTTATTAATGGTATCTGTTGTTTTTATACATGTCTTACCACTCTGAAGTCATCTTATTTCTCACTCCAAAAACTCCAGTGGCTTATTTTTTAAATTGGCATGTTTTGTTTCTAAATGTCTGCGCAAGAGTGAAGGTTTCATTGAGTTGTGAGATAGTGCTTTTGCACATATAACACACTGTGGCTGAGGAAAGGCACTACTCACAATATGAGTGAACCCCATCAAATTTGTGCCTCTTTGATGGTCCAAAGTTCCTGTCTGTTTTTCGGTGCTTTCCCGGGTAAGGGGGCAGTAGCTCTTCGGCTGCATCAGATTCACAACTGTCAGTGTCCATGCTAGCTTGGACACTGACATTAACAACAAATGTAGAATTACTGATGCTAGCATTGGATGTGCTCGTGGAAGCAGAACAACTTGTGTCGTCGACAGGTGCAGGTGTAGTACTGCTGGTAGTGGCAGTACTACCAGTAGAGCTGGTATGTGTCTCTACGGATGTGGGCCTTACTTTTTTCTCTTCATGTGGATGTTGATCCCCACTTGGGAACTTTCCCTAACACCCTCAGCTGGAATGTGGCGCATGGAACGCAAAAAATATTCTTAAAAATATTTAACCTCCACACATTAACAAGTCCAATAGCTTAAATGAAAGATAAACACCTTGTTTATCTACCCAGCAAGTCAGATTTCTAAAATGTTTTACGGCGAAAACATAGCACATATTTATGTCAAACCACCACCAAAGACACAGCTAATTTGCATAGCCAAGTTGAACAAAATATGCAATCAACAAACGCAGGATTAAAAGAAAAATAAATCACTAACCTTTTAAAATCTTCATCAGATGACAGTAATATAACATGTTACACAGTACATTTATGTTTTTTTCAATAATATGCTATATATATCCATAAATCTCTGTTTACAATTACGCATTGTTCAAAAAATGATACTCAAGTGTCCGGAGAAATGAAGATAGTTCCGGCAGATAACGTCAGATAACAAGCAATACACATCATAAACTTTAACTAAATATGCATGTTCTACATATATATAGAAAGATACACTTCTTCTAAATGCAATCGCTGTGTTACATTTATTTTTAACATTACAGAATTCGTTCACTAGGCTATAATATGAGTCGGCGCTCAGAAATTAGCATGATGGCTCCTCTATCTTGGAGTCCACAGAAACCCAAATTTAACACATAAATATTCCCTTACCTTTGCTTTTCTTCCATCAGAAGACCTGGAAGGAATTATACTCACCAAAAACATCGTTTATTTGTGAAGTCTGTGTCTTTCGTTTATCAAACACGGCATATTTCGGTTGAAACGCAGCCAAAAGTCAAGTGGATGCGCACCAAAACTGAATGGGCAGCAGCTACGTTTGGCTACATATGAACCGTTAGTGGAATTCCCACGAGAGATTAACGGTTAATGTGATTGGATGTTAATTATTTGACTAGGTTACCTGTATTTAACATTGTGTTGTTATTTTGCTGAACACTAGATGGTTTAATTTTATTTTTGGCAGTAAAACAAGGCTACTCAGGTGAGAAGAAAAACTCACCCAAATGTATAGCCCATTTGGAAAATATAAATTAACTGTTTGAATAATAATTAAATGTTTTTTTAGTTTAAAAAAAAATGTGAATCATATTTTTATTTGGAGTACCCCCAACGGCATTGCGTACCCCAGTTTGGGAATACCTGCCCTAGACTGAATGCATTTGGCAATTAAGTCGAGAAGAAAGCACATTAGGCCTTGGATATTTATGGCCCAGACACCAGACAGACCTCCCTAAAACAATTAATGGTGCTATTGTTGACTGGCCACAGCTTCGGCCTTCAAGCCAGCTTGAATAGCTGATGCATTTCAATGGACTAAATGCCCCCATTGTCCAGAGTTTAAAACAAACATGAGGTCTACATCTATTCTTTCCTAACAAAAGTCTATATACTGTATTCATGATCCCTAATTCTGTAGGAACTCCAAATTATAGTTGTTCTCTTTCCCCTGACTTCTCTGAAGGTGTTTGATGTGTCTGAACTGAGATTTGATGTTGCTTTACTGGCAACTCAAGCCTTTGCTATTTGATGGTGCTGGACTCTGTAGGCAGACAGTTTGTTAGCTGCCAATATAATCCCCCTGTGAAAGTGTTGTGGGGCTCCCGAACTGGTCCCATGGTCCCAGAGGTTACAGTGAATAGGAATTGTGGGCCACAATGAGGCCTGTCCCTCTGCAGGAGAAGCAGCTGCAGTGCCTTTTGAAAGAATGAGGTTGGTGTAGGAATGGAGATCGATGGCTGTGATTGCAGGAGGAGGGGAAGAGGAAGAACAGGCAACAAACTGTTTTGTATTGGAGGAATGTTCGGCAGTTGATGGTGGTGGACCCCCTCTTCAATCGATGTCTTTGTCAGAAATACATCATTTTAATTGTTCTCTGATTCCCCCTCTCACCATTTCGGAAAATGCTAATTGAAACATTAATAAGACGTTAATAGGACATGTGTTCCGGTAACCTTTTATATAAATCTCTGCGCTGTAGTGGGGGAGATTTCACCCTGACCAATGGGAATCAGAAATAATTAAATATGAGGAGAGTGCCATTTGGGGATGGCTTGAATTATAAATATGGGTAACAATTTGCAAGTACAGCTAATAAACTCAGGGGACTCTGTTGATAGTGAAGGCCACAGTATTCACACAAGGCTGTGAGTATTACAGGATCGGAAGCTTTTGACGCTAGTTTTTATTTTATTTTGAAATGTTTTTATTTTATTTTGAAATGCCTTCTTGAACATGTGAATTTTCATGTACCTTAATTACAAACTTGTATGGGATCTGGAAATATAACTCAAATGTAAAATGATGAGCCTAGTTTAGCCAAGGAGAAAGCACTGAGCTATACAGGGAGAAGACAGGATCCTTCCTGGCTAGCCATGATTGGCTGAGATAATGGTGTGGTTGGCCATGCCAATAGATGTGTCCTGATTGGTCTGTCATGTGACAGGCGTCTGTCTATAACAGAATGGATCTTCCCTGTTCAGTATATAGATAATATTGTCTACCGCAGACTTTTGGAAAGATACAGACTATTGTAGCTATGGACAACTGCAAAACTGTTGCTATGGCTCTCAAAAACATTGCTGCCCTGAATTTTGCTGTTGATATTGACTAAGCTCACTGGGAGAAAGTTTAAGTAGAGCGAGTATTTTCTGGAGGACAATTCTATGCTGACTCACATACGTTTACATGTGTGGGTGTGGTGAGGCTAAGGCTTAAGAGTGTGTGAACGATGATGAATGGGCGTAAAAAAAAGACCTTGAAGACTGTAGCTCCAGCTCCAGGTTAAATGAACACAAGGTTTTGAGTGTATACAGTATGTGGTTTCTACTGTATTGCAGTATTTTGCTGGTTTTTAATGGTATAGTTTATGATATAGGCCTCTTTGAAGTGCAGGTTTTGACCTTAAAGAGTAAAGCTGGCTAGCTCCAGGTTAAAGGGACTGTTATGGGAAGAACCCATGGGTCTAAACTATAATAGAATGGCATGAGTTATCCATATGAATGGGGACAGGGCTAGCATGCTACTGCCTGGGAGGAAGGTGAGGAAGCGTTAGCTGGAGGAGTCCAGATCCTCCCAATAGATTAATGGGACTGTTAGCAAGTAGGTTTTACAGCAACTTTCATGTTGGCTCGACCAGAGGGTAGAGAGGCAATGGCAAATTAATTAACAAATATAGAAAGGACAGCTACTGTGGGGTGTTCTTCTTCTTCTTCTTGTGTAGCTCTAGTTCTGGAATGTCTCCTAGTCAATTAGCATTTTGTTATTTGGAGCATAAATCCATTGTAACTCACTCAAGGCAGTAATCTGCACCTATGGGGGCAACCTGGACTCAAGGGTAGATATCATATAGTAATGTAAATCCAGTACAATCCAGTTAATATGATATGTTACATTCCATATGGTACGGATTAATTGTGGATGTCCGTCATCCATTCCGTATAATATGTTGCAAATTGCAATTCATATGATATGTGACGAATTGCAATTCGTACAATATGTTATGAATTTGCAAAATGTATGATATGTTGTGAATTCCAATTTGTTGTTGCTAACATTAGCTAGGTGACTAACGTTAGCTAGGCTAGGGGTTAAGAGTTAGGTTAAAGGGTTAATGTTAGTGTTAAGGGAAGGGTTAGCTAACATGTAGGTGCAAAGTAGCTCAAATCTAGAAAGTAGTTGCAAAGTTGCTAATTTGCTAAAATAGTAGTCCATGATGTCAATGGTGTATTGGAGGCGAAGTCAGGTGCAGGAGAGCAGAGTATAATGAACAGGCACACTTTTCTTATAGTTCCAAAAACGAGAGCACTACATAAAACAAACGTGCTCAAAAAAAAGAACATAAAAGTAAAGCGCGTAAACTAACACCACGCAACATGAAACATTTACTCACAAAACATGATGGGAACCAGAGGGTTAAATACAAGTAGATTGATTGGGGAAATGTAAACCAGGTGTGTATGATAAAGTTTTTGTGAGTTACTATTTCCACATCTGGGCAAGACGAATGGTCCAGTGTATGTCAAATTGTTGTTCCAGTTATGTTTCGACAACTGAGGTTGGGTCACGATGGTAGTATGGTAGACCATATTGGGGTCAACAACACTTATGACCGGATCTTGCATAGCTTCTTCTTGACTGTTCTGAAACAGGATGTTGTGGCTTACTGTAAATCCTCTGCCGTTTGCCAGCAGACGAATAAACTGAACCAAGCTGTACCGGTTGCACCTTTTTAGCCTATTCCTGCTTTGATGAACCTTGCAGCAGGGTTCTGGTGGACTGTGTTGGTCCTTTGCCCAAAGCCAAGAGTGGTAACCAGTTTATCTTAACCATCATGTGTGCTGGCACTTGTTTCCCTGAGGCCATTCCAGGAAAATCACAGCTCCCAGTATTGTTAAGGCCCGAATTGCATGTCAAAGGTCTTCTTACAATTGCTACAACGGTTGGGTGTAACCCATTTCCCCTCTAGTGCCAACAACCCAGAGTTTCAAGGTGCTCTTGAGAGATTTCATCAGACTTTGAAGTCTATGTTGAGAGCTTACTGCTTTGAGTTGACTAGGATGAAGAGGTCCCTCTTGTGCTGTTTGCTGTGCCGAAGGTTGTTCAAGAATCTCGTTTTAGGTACGAATTAACTTGTGTTTGGGCATCATGTCAGAGGTCCTTTGAGTTTGCTGAGAGAGAGGTTGTTGCAGGGCGGAACCTTAAAAAACAAACAAATCTGTTGGAGCTCGTTAATGCTTTTTGATACAGATTGCACCACATCTTTGAGTTTGCCAGTGAGAATCTGGAGAGGGTGCAAACAAAAATGAAAGTTTGGTATAATCGGAAGGTGCGAACCTGGACTTTCAATGTGGGTGACCAAGTCCTGCCCGTTGAGGGGTCAAGCTCGCTTTTCAAGCTCGCTTTTCAGGCCCTCACCCCATAGTGAAAAACAATTGTTATCTGGATTACATCATCGCCACACAGGAGCGCAGGAGAAAAACCATGTCAACATGTTGAATCCATACTTCACCCGCTACGATCGCCCGCGAAGTCAGTGGAAACCGGTAGTGATGTTCTGCCTGTGTCCACTGCTGTCACCATTGACTATAGTCTTCCTCAAGAGTACGAGGAAATCTCAATCCGCCCTGTGCTGGTTGTAATTTTTTAATTTTGTCACTTTTATTAGGATCCCCATTAGCTAATGCCGTAATGCTTGATCATCTTCCAGGGATCCAACACCAATTAAGAAGACATTACCAACAACCACAATCAAGACTTCACAAACATACATCAAGTAGACAAGACAGATAATTAAAATACCTGACAGGAAACACATTTAACATTCAGTTGATACTTTCTATTTGCTGTCCAGTCATATGGTCTATCACATTAGACATTCTTTTATTTTTTTCTTGAAGGTGTATTTAAGTTTTGCCTGAGAATTATGGATTGGTAAAGAGTTCCATTCAGCTATTGGTCTATATAAAACTGTAGATTTAAGGCGATTTGTCCTTGGCTTTAGTTGTCTTAGCTGCCCTGAATTTGCCTGTCTGGTTTGGTGGTTATGCATGTTGCCCGTATGTACTAACTGGACTGAAAAATACTGTGTTTTTTTGAAGAATATAACATTCCTAAAGAAAATCAGAAGATTGGATTGTAATTTGTTTTTAACGTGAGGCCATGAGAGATTCTGATGCATTTGGATAATATTCATACGGTTAGAGCAATGAAGAGCTAATCTGGCAGCACTGTTTAGAGCAATGAAGAGCTAATCTGGCAGCACTGTTTAGAGCAATGAACAGTTAATCTACCAGCCCTGTTTTGAGCCATTTGGAGCTTTTTTTATATCTTTCTTTGCTGCAGGTGACCATATAACCAGACAGTACTCTAAGTGTGATAGGACCAGGGATTGACCATATAACCAGACAGTACTCTAAGTGTGATAGGACCAGTGATTGACCATATAACCAGACAGTACTCTAAGTGTGATAGGACCAGTGATTGACCATATAACCAGACAGTACTCTAAGTGTGATAGGACCAGGGATTGACCATATAACCAGACAGTACTCTAAGTGTGATAGGACCAGTGATTGACCATATAACCAGACAGTACTCTAAGTGTGATAGGACCAGGGATTGACCATATAACCAGACAGTACTCTAAGTGTGATAGGACCAGGGATTGACCATATAACCAGACAGTACTCTAAGTGTGATAGGACCAGTGATTGACCATATAACCAGACAGTACTCTAAGTGTGATAGGACCAGTGATTGACCATATAACCAGACAGTACTCTAAGTGTGATAGGACCAGTGATTGACCATATAACCAGACAGTACTCTAAGTGTGATAGGACCAGTGATTGACCATATAACCAGACAGTACTCTAAGTGTGATAGGACCAGGGATTGACCATATAACCAGACAGTACTCTAAGTGTGATAGGACCAGGGATTGACCATATAACCAGACAGTACTCTAAGTGTGATAGGACCAGGGATTGACCATATAACCAGACAGTACTCTAAGTGTGATAGGACCAGGGATTGACCATATAACCAGACAGTACTCTAAGTGTGATAGGACCAGGGATTGACCATATAACCAGACAGTACTCTAAGTGTGATAGGACCAGTGATTGACCATATAACCAGACAGTACTCTAAGTGTGATAGGACCAGTGATTGACCATATAACCAGACAGTACTCTAAGTGTGATAGGACCAGGGATTGACCATATAACCAGACAGTACTCTAAGTGTGATAGGACCAGTGATTGACCATATAACCAGACAGTACTCTAAGTGTGATAGGACCAGTGATTGACCATATAACCAGACAGTACTCTAAGTGTGATAGGACCAGTGATTGACCATATAACCAGACAGTACTCTAAGTGTGATAGGACCAGTGATTGACCATATAACCAGACAGTACTCTAAGTGTGATAGGACCAGGGATTGACCATATAACCAGACAGTACTCTAAGTGTGATAGGACCAGGGATTGACCATATAACCAGACAGTACTCTAAGTGTGATAGGACCAGGGATTGACCATATAACCAGACAGTACTCTAAGTGTGATAGGACCAGTGATTGACCATATAACCAGACAGTACTCTAAGTGTGATAGGACCAGTGATTGACCATATAACCGGACAGTACTCTAAGTGTGATAGGACCAGGGATTGACCATATAACCAGACAGTACTCTAAGTGTGATAGGACCAGGGATTGACCATATAACCAGACAGTACTCTAAGTGTGATAGGACCAGGGATTGACCATATAACCAGACAGTACTCTAAGTGTGATAGGACCAGGGATTGACCATATAACTGGACAGTACTCTAAGTGTGATAGGACCAGGGATTAAATCACCTGATTCAGAGTGTACTAGATGTTACATACTCTGAACATTTTCTTGTAACAGCAATTCCCTTACCAATCTTAATAACAATAATTATCTATGTGTTCTGACCATGATGTGCTGGTTGGACAATTGAGTAACTTATGTCTTTTAGGCACATGTAACGTTGACGCAGGGAGTCAGGTAGTGAGTTTAATGATAACAAACATGGAACGATACAAAACAATAGAAGTGTCTGGCATGAAAACACAAACAATACTACCTGATGACAGACAAAACAGAGTGCTAGATAAATGGTAAGTAATGAAGTTAGTAATGAAGTTGGGATCTAGAATGTCGTCCACCGGACCAGGAACCACCAGCCTGAGGAGGATAACATGAAAAGATGGTGAGATCCGGTAGTTAGTGGGGAGTTGTAATCTGTAACCTTGTTGAGCCTCCGGAGGACCTTGAACGGCCCCACAAACCGGGGACTCAGCTTCATACAGGACAGGCGCAGCGGAAGGTTCCTGGTGGAGAGCCAGGCTCGATCACCAGGGTGGAACACCGGAGCCTTACTGCGGTGGCTATACGCCTGCTCTTTTTGGCAGCGGATGGCATGCTGGAGTGTCACGTGGGCATCATTCTATAACTCTTCTACGCACCTGAACCACTCGTCCATCGCAGTGGACTGGCTCGGAGTCCACTGATCCAGGGATGGCTTATAACCCAGAACACACTGGAAGGTTGTCAGCTCGGTGGAGGAGTGTCGCAATGAATTCTCTATGTAAACAGCTCAGGGAAGGAATCGGCCCACTTCCCCTGCCGGTCCTGGCAGTGGCTGCCTCAGGAACCTCCCCAGCTCCTGGTTCATCCTCCACACCTGAACGTTAGACTGAGGCCGGTACCCAGAAGTGAGGCGGACTGTAACCCCCAGATTTTCCATGAATGCCTTCAATATACGTGATGTGAATTGGGGGCCACGATCGGAGATGATATTCTCCGGAAGGCCATAGTGCTAGAAGACCTAATAGAACAGTGCCTCAGCGACTTGGATAGCAGTTGGGATGACCAGGGAAAGGGATGAAATGGCATGATTTAGAGAATATTTCCACTATCACAAAGATGGTGGTAAAACCATCAGAAGAGGGGAGATCAGTGACAAAATCAATGGACAGATGAGACCATGGACTCTGAGGCATGGAAGGGGGAAGCAGTTTTCCTGCTGAAGCATTCCAGGGGGATTTGGATTGGGGACATATGGAACAGGAGTTGACATAACGAGTGACGTCCTGCGCCAAGGAGGGCCAACAATACTTTCTAGAGATGGACTGAATGGTGCGGGTGATACCTGGATGTCCAGCGATGACAGCTGTGTGCGCCCAGGTCAACAGCCAATTCCTTAACCCGTGGGAACTTAGGTGCACTCAGGAGGGCAGGTAGCAGGTGCGGGTTCCCTCTCCAGGGCCTGGCGAATGTCCACATCCACATCGCAGAGCACGGTGGCTATGACTCGAGAGGGCGGAATTATGGGTGCACTCAAGACAGGAACCTCTCCTGATCCATAGAGACGGGAAAGGGCATTGACTTGTAGGTCTTTTTAACATGGGCAATATGTCAGCATGAAATCAAATCTGGTGAAGAAAAGGCCCCACCTGGTTTGGTGTGGGTCCAGTCGCCTCGCTGTCCGTATGTACTCCAGGTTCCGATGGTCAGTAAGGATGAGAAATGGGTCCTGGGCGCCCTCCAGCCATTGTTTCCACTCCTCTAATGCCAACTTGACCACCCGGAGCTCTTGATCGCCAACATCATAGTTCTTCTCTGCAGGAGAGCTTTTTAGAGTAATATGCACATGGATACAATTTCTGTGGATTACCTTGACATAGGGACAGGACAGCCCCCACTCCTACTTCTGAAGCACCCACCTCCACCACGAAGGGCAACGTAGGATCTGGATGTTTGAGAAACTGGGCAGAGGTGAAACATCCCTTCAGTAGGTGGAAGGCTTCGTCAGCTACAAGATTCCAACCCAACATCCTTGGACCACCCATGAGGAGAGAAGTGAGAGGAGAGGCGATGGAGCTAAAGTTATTAATGAACCGGCGGTAGAAGTTGGCAAATCCCTAAAAACGTTGAAACCCCTTTATGGTGGTTGGTACTGACCATGACCTGACAGCATCCACATTCTTTTCATCCATCATGAGTCGGGCCAAACTGTTAACCCAAAAAGGAAAAAAAACTCCTGATGGAGATGGAGATGTTTTTGGACTACTTGGATGTTAGCGATGTGATCTTCCAAGATAGCTGAGTAAACCAGGATGTCACCTGGCGTTCAAGCATGTCCCGGAACACCTCGTTGACGAATGCCTGGAACACCGACAGAGCATTGGCTAATTCAAAAGTAATTTCCAAATACTCGTAGTGACCAAACATCGTGCTGAAGGCTGTCTTCCATTTATCCTACTCCCGGATGTGGATCAAATTGTAGGCACTCCGCTGGTAAAACTTGATTTAAAAAAATGGGCCCCACAGAGGTGTTCAATCGTGACTGGCACCAACGGGAGACGGTAGTGGTACTCCTTGGTAATTGGATTCAGATTTCTGTAATCAATGCAGGGGCACAACCCTCCATTCTTCTTGGCCACGAAGAAGAAGCCTGCCGGAGGTGGACGTGCGGATGAAACCCTGCTGGAAGTGTCTTCAATGACGTTTTCAACCTGTCAATGACTGAGTCTGTAATACCAACATGTTTCAAGCAGACCACCATAGTACCTGTGTCCAAGAACACTAAGTTAACCTGCCAAAATGACTACTGATCCGTAGCACACACGTCTGTAGCCATGATGTGCTTTGCCTGGGATGCTGCTTCATTATATGCTTGGAACTTGCAAGTGTATACATGGAAGCCAGATGGAGGAACCCCTGAGAAGAACCAAGGGATGCGGGTTGTCATGGACGTGACACAGGGACTTTGTAGCCACAACATCACATGTGATAACGCAGGGAGTCAGGAAGCAGATTCAGTTAGAGTTTAATAATACAGAACATGGAACGATATGGACCGATACAAAACAAGCGCAACATGGAAGCGTCTGACATAGAAACACAAACAATACTACCTGATGACTGACAAGACAGAGTTCTAGATACATGGTAAGAAATGAAGGTAGTAATGAAGTCCAGGTGTGACTGATGATAGGGCGTAGGTGTGCGTAAAGATGGGTTGCCAGGACTGGTGGTTAGTGGACCAGTGACATCGAGCACCAGAGCAGGAAAGTGGGAGTAGACATAACAGCACACTTGTCTCGGGAAGGAAAAATGCAACACTGTTCTTACAAAATCATGGTTTATTCTCGGTTGTGCCAACCCAGACAAATGTACTAAAGCATGACATTGACGATGGGGACCCGGCTCCGATCCTACAACATGCCTATCAGCTGAACCCTGAAAAGAGAGAGTAGCTCCTCAGTGAGGTGGTAACTTTCCTCACGAGAAGAAAGTTACTATGGATTCCCCTAGAAATCAGAAATGTCCGTGGTAAGAACAACTTGGTTGCTGATTGTCTTTCAAATGTGGACAGTCAATACGTTTTGTGTTTAGTCAGTGTTTAGCCCTGGCTCACAATTATGACTGTAGGTTTTTGCTGTTATGGAGATTAGTTTTGTTTTGTTTGGGCTCGGTCCAAGGGGATCAGAGTTATAGAAGCGTACTTGAGTTTTTCACAACTATAGAAATACGAGGCCAAAAAACAAAAAGATGGTAAAAAATATATATGTATATTTACAAAACAAGTGTGTGTTTTGTCTTATATTTAATTGTTGAAAGCCAGTAGACACCATGTTTTATATGGGAGGTAACCCATTTTTAAGTAGCGAAGCATTTTAATTGATCATGCTGTGTAATGGAAGTTGCTTTCTGTTAGTGGTGAGCAAACTTGTTTTATCAAAAATATAGGATATATTTGATGTCTTAAAGCAGAAGATGATACAAGTTTTGGTTATTCCATTTGTGTTTTGAGGTTGCACGTTGGCACGTGAGGCATGCCATTTGGTGTCACCTCGTTAGTCATTATGTGTTACACATGTGCTAGTTTGTCATCTCGTTAGTGGAAAGTTGTTTCTCCTGTGCTGGCCCAGGTGATATTTAAGAGTGGCTGGCCCACTGCTCCGGTTGTTTTGAGAGATGTGAAGGATAAACACCTTTAGTTGTCGTGCCATTTTTGAGTTAAAAAACATTCCTTTATTTTATTTTGCGGCACCTTTTTGGTTTGATTCGTGTCTTTAAGTTTGGTGTAGGTTTTAATTGTGTTTGCCTCTTCTTGGGGAAATTTAGTGGACACTCATGGTGGGTGTCTATACATGCCAGTTCTTGATGCTGGTCAATTTTCAGTGGACACCCCCATGAGTGTTTTTCAGAACCCCTCCTAAAACCCCAACTGTTTCATTTTGGTTGTTTTCAGTGAATCTTTGTTAGTTCCCCTTTGTTTGAGAGACACATTTTGGTTTTCTTACTGGGGAACGTAACAAAATGCATGTTAAAATGATTTCATAGCTTTAGTGCATCAAGGCAGCTAATCAATATGGTTCATAAAGAGAAAATACTGCCAAAATGACACATTCCTGGCTGTAAAGGTGCATTACTCACTCCCCTAATGTAAAAGGAATGGCAATGCAAGGCTTCACAGGCATCAAAATCTGTTTCATGATATCTAAAGAAGAGCTAGGGAATGTTCAATGCCTCTAAAATGGTATGTATCACCCACTCCTGCAAATGAAAAGGTCTCAGACATTAGAAATGGACACTTTGGCTGGAGCAGTCCCTAAAGACTTCCTTGCTTAGCCAGCTTGATGTGTAGTTACCGTCCATCACCTGATACTGGTGGCCCTTCCTCATTTATTTGCTCAAATTAGTCAATCGGGAGATTTAAAAATGATGTCACAGAGCACTTATAATGAGAGAGCAGCATCAGCACCTGCCTGGAATCCTAATTGCGCCTTGTGAGCGAGCCTGAACAGAAACTGTTCATTTCCATTTTATCATGATAGATTTAATAGTCATCACTCTATGCACCGTCATGCCATTTTCAAGGAAGCCTTCCAGACGATATTCAGATCACATTATAGATTTGAATGAATTATGGCAAGACAAAAGATAATTTAAAAATGGATAATTGCAATATGCTGGGTCGTGGTCATGCTCATTAATTTACAACAATGCACACTCTCCTCTCTCTTTCTCTCCTCTCTCATCGTTTCAACGTGCATTTATTTCATTATGAGGTATTTGATGGTCATATCAAGGAGTATGTTATCGAAGATGACTTCCTCTCTCATACACTCAGGAAAACAAGGAAACAAAGTGGAGAACATTTAATAGTTTAATAATAAGCTGCTGTATACATTCAGTGATTATTCCGATGTTCATGTTGCCAAAAGCCATGGGTGAGACAAGCAAAAACATTCAGCTACAAGATCTATTTCATTGTATGTAATTTTGTCCTTTTTCATTTACAATTTTCCATGTTGTACATAGTTTAACTGTAAAGCAACTGAAAACCGCATTGCTGATTTGCAAGATGGTTCTTTGAAGAACTTAATTTCCTTTAAACATACGATTCCACCAAATCTGTTTGGTCATGACTGAAAGGTTTGTCTTGCTGTTCTTAAATATATTTTCAGACTCAATTCAAAGGAGATGATACATGATGGCACAGCAGTTGAGCAAAGCTTGTCTGCATACCTTCACCTTTAGTCTGTTACTTGAAGTGTTGACAGGGCCTATTCTCTGGTTCATATCACTAAGGCCAGTTCTGAGGTGAGGAACCAACAGGAAACCTTAGTCCAAAAACAAACACACAGAAATAGGTGGAATTATCTCACTAGCTTAAAAAACTAGCTTAATTAACCATCTTCTTCTTACTTAAATATTAAGATTAAGCAATCTTTACGGTTTTGTTTGCTTCTTTTTTGGTTTATTTTGCTATCTCACTCTAAGCTCATTGAACTGACACACTACTATTGGTGCTGAAATTGCAATATTTTTTGTATTTTTACATTTTCTATTTGTCCACACAGAAACTTGATGGCACAAGAACTGACCAATAAGAAACTCTTTACAACAAGGTAGACTGCAAGTCAACAGTTGCCAGGGTAACACAGTAAACAAAAACAAAAAACCAAGTTCATTTTGAAAAATAATCATAATCATTAAAAAATGCCAAATAAACAAAAGCCAGTTAATTTCAAGTATAACTTACTGATAAAATAACTACACGGATTTAAATATTCTCATTATACATTTTTAAATTATTTATAAAATATATTTTGGCATATGTTTTTTTGTTTTTGTTTGTGAAACAACGCTACTGTAGCTTCAGTTGAACACCAATGTTTATTTTTTTTTTTTTTTTAAACTCTTGAAACAAAACATTAAAGGGATTGTCACATAACAACAGGTTATTAAAAATGATAATAGTAAACCCTATACAGAGTTTCACATAGCAAGACGTGAGTGACGATCCCTTCTATCCTAGCCCCATAGTCAAAAGTCAGAAAAAGTACAAGACCAGAGCACAAAGTTCTAATTGTGCTCCACTGGCTACAATCAAGAATGGGCACAGGAGATTTCAAAAGCAATAAGTATTTTTTTATCTTCCTCATAGCTCAGTCGAAAGTCTGTCCCACTTCCCAGTGTTGGGAGTGCCTGGGCAGATAGCAAGAGTTCATTAAGCTCCATCAGTGATAAACCATAAATACTGTGCAGACCTCACAGTCTGGTGACACTGGGATGTCCTCCAGTGGGGGGGGGGGGGGGGGGGGGGTGTATACAGAGAATACGGATTCTCTTATCAGACCGAGAAGAAAATGAGACTGGGAATGTGTTCCTTCCCTCCTCCGTCTTCACTACTGACCACTGTTCAAGATGCACATAGAGGCAATGGTTCACAGAAGAAGAATCATGTGCATGTCTGTCTGTCTCCGTCTGTTGCACTGTGGGGAGCTTTACAAAGGAAACGAGGAGTCAATTTGGCAGCCGAGACAAAACCAAAGAAGGCAATCTCAGTTAGTTATGCAAAAACAGTCAAAAGGCAAAGTTCTGTACTTTTTTTATCCGTCACCATAGGTGTCAGGTCCTAAATCTGAACAGGGGAGAGGCAGAATCCGGCCGAAGGGGCAAGTCACACAGTCAACAGCAACCTGCCTGTCCACTGGCTGCAGAAAACGAACGGAAAACCAAACAAGAAAAGTACTGTGACTACAACAAAGCCACATCCACGGCCTTCACTTGTCTGGAGGAACACAACATGAAGCTCAGCATTTTCCAGTAATATTTCACATCTGGGCTTTGTCCTTAGTACTGTATACTACGCTCAAGTTGTGTCTTTCTCTCTCTCTCTCTTTCTTTCTTTCATCGGCTTGACTTTCACCTGCGTACACACTGCTATGGCGGAGTATGTGTGCGTATATATATATATGTATGTATGTATGTACGTATGTATGTATGTATGTATATGTATATGTATGTATATATATATATATATATACATATATATATATATATATGTATGTATGTATGTATGTATGTATGTATGTATTTGTGTTTGTTTACACTGTGTGTGTGTGTGTGTGTGTGTGTGTGTGTGTGTGTGTGTGTGTGTGTGTGTGTGTGTGTGTGTGTGTGTGTGTGTGTGTGTGTGTGAGTAGGCTCCCCTGAGGCCCGTTAGAGCACAATGTCCTTCAGGCGCTTGCTGCTGGGAGACTCCTTCTCAAGATGGCTGCCGTCGTGGAGGAGAGTGTTGATCTCCCGGACAGCCGGCTCGCTGTCCTTCCCCTCGGGCTGCCGCAGCATGCTGTGGTTGGCAATGCGCTCGGCGCCACGGCACCTGAGCGTGTTGTAGCCGGATGGCACCTTGGCCAGCGGGCTCTTCAGGTGCACAGGGGAGGTGATGGGACTGGCTGCTTCGCGCCCGTTGCCCGCCTCGCGCACGGCGCCGCCGTTGGCCTTGGGGCTGCACACCTGAGACTCCATCATTGTCCGCTTGATGCCCTTTAGCTCACCCCGCTCGGGGTCTTCTGGGCCATCCTTGCCGAAGGTGGCAAAAGTCCTTTTGATGGTGCCGGTGCCACAGTCCTCGTAGTGGGGCACATCTACGGTGGTGGCCTCAATAGACAGGGCGATGACGTTGTTACGTGGGTGGCCATGCTCAGGCGACTTGCCGCGGGCCGGACCAGGCACACGGGGCATCCAGCAGCGGTCCGAATGGCCCAGGATACGGCACTCTTCCTGGCAGTGGAAGCCTTCACTGGGGTCTGCAGAGAGAGGGAAGAAGGGGGAGGGTGAAATAAAAGGGAATGGTTAGATTCGTCTGTTGAACTGGCCGATTTGCCAGGACTCATTGACACTTTGCTTTCATGGATTTCACCATGCATTCTTTCAGGTCCTTTCATTTTATTTAACTTCATGTCAGAGTCTTTTAAAAATTAAGCAAAGTTTGTTGGAACCCAAACATCCCCAGTTCATATTTTCTGTGGGTAATTTCTCTCATGTCTGGTGTTCTTGCCGTTTACACAAGACTACAAGACTTGCTGTTACTTCCAGACGAATAGAGATCTGCAAGTTTGAGGCACTTCTAATGCGTCAATTAAAGGACGCATTGTTAAATCAAAGTCCATTTCCAGCTCATGCATAATTGGGTTTTCTGTAGTAACACTTGATGAAAGCCAGGGTTTAAATATTACCACTAAGAGACACCAGCTGCGTTGCCATATCGCTGCCTAGTTCATCTAGCTCAGTCTGTCATCTGCCGCTGAGTTATAAATATCTAATGATGTTTTAATGCTGACAAAAAGTCTGTATTACTACATATCCTTTGTGTTGGAGGGAAGGGCTTTCAGGGCGATGTTTGTATCATTAGAACAACAACAAAAAGAGCCAAGCACTCTTTGTCAGGAACTGAAGAGCTGTCGTCCTCTTCTCTGCCTTTGTTATCTAAGTAAGAACTGTATTTAGGATTTTTCTCCATAGGCCAGTCGAGTGAGTACTTGATGCTGAGGGCTTTGAATCCATACATATTTGATTATTGGCCATCTGCACTGATAACCTAACAAGGGCACATTCAAGATGCCCTCGTGTTTACGAATACCATCGAAGAGTGTTAGCCTCTCACCAAATCACACCCACTCAGAAAGCAGGCAAATAATGGCTTTATACAGACATATTAAACACATGTCAAGGGCAAGTGTTGTCATGAGAATCAAAGGATGTCGCATTTGTGAAAAAAGACTGAATATAACATGAATAATATCTACAGTATACCGTAGCTACCATGTTACAGGCCAAATAGACAGTCATTTACCTTAACCATTCATCCTCCCGATTGGTTCTCGCCTCCTAGGGGCAAGGGCCCCTCCTCCCACAAGAGAGGCCCAAGGTGACAGGAAGGGATTGTGGGAAGGAATTGCCATCGACCCTCAGCACACCACACGTTTAGATCTGGCACTCGCAGCTTGACAGATCACCTAATTAAAATCACTAATTATCTGTTTTCTTCCCCTCTTTTCTGCACTCTGAGGGGCACCTCTGCTTTGGGTGTGCCAATCTATATTTAAAGATTGCCTTCCAGGGACAAGGCTGCCGAAGCTGTCTCCCTCATAAACTGTGATCTGATGAGACTGACATGACTGAATGACTGGCTGGGTTAGTGGGCCATTTGAACCATGCTATGGCTGATCTCAGTATAGGATTATGTGGTCGTTCATGACCAGGGACACTAGAGCTCAAGAGGCCAAGTGGGTAGCCAGGACCATGGGTGACCAACGTCAATTCCATCATGAATGTTTCATGGGAGAGCTGTGCTAAAGGATTACCTTGAGCTTTGCTGTGTGTGTGTGTAGGTTGGTGTACCTTGACACAAATTGACTGTGTCTGCGTACTCTGGCCACACCCTCCCTCACCCCCTTTCTCTCTTTCATACGCACATCCATACCCGCTCCCGCCCACACACTTCGATGTGTACAGGGGAAAATTGTGAAATTAAAAAAGAATAGAAAATAAAGCTCTGGATCGACTGGTGGTTGTCTGTAATTACCAGGACCTGTGAACACACTCAAGTCCACATCTTGAAAGGGGATTTTCATCACCAATAGTCAATGTCATCACCATGGCAACAAGGGGTTGAGTTTTACCATTATCCATACTGCTAGTGGCAGAGACTGGTTATAGAACACCTGGCATCAAGAGACTGGTTATAGAACACCTGGCATCAAGAGACTGGTTATAGAACACCTGGCATCAAGAGACTGGTTATAGAACACCTGGCATCAAGAGACTGGTTATAGAACACCTGGCATCAAGAGACTGGTTATAGAATACCTGGCATATTGCACAATCCCAATCTCCCCTTCAAAACTTCTGCTCTCTTATGAGGCTCTTCCTTCTTTTCCAGGGGACTTGGATTGATAGATTTGAAACTTGTTTTCCCGCAGCCTGACTGAATGGTCTCAGGACACAAAGAAGACATAATCAAACACTACGCTTTATACAGAGCCGTCCATGCAACAGCAGTGAATAAACCCCTTTTCTCACCCTCTTCCTTTAGAGGGGTCTCCGGAGAGAGAGCGGTTCTGTTGTAACTGACATCGTTCTGAAAGCCTGAGCGCCATCAACAGAACATTCACATCCTGCCTCTGCTTAGAGGCTCACCACACAAGCAGATGTCGTTGTCAAAGGTCCCCTAGAAGATGACAGAACAACATTGAAAAGAAAGAAAAAGAAAGGAGAGCGATGGGCCATCGGTCAACCCCTGACAAAGCCCAATCTCTTACTGGGAAAAATCGAAAGAAGCTAAATCTAATGCTCACAAACAAAGCAATTAAAAGCTCTTTATAGCTCTGCTGAGGTCTGAAACACCACAAGCCAAGAGGAAGACCAAGAAGGAGGCACCCTCCTGCTGTGAATGCCTATTGAAAGTCATCAGGAAAATAAGCTTGCTAATCAGTTACGGGAAAAAGACTTAAAGTACAGAGCGGTTCTATATCAGTAGGAACATTTCCTAACTAGGATTTAATACCTATTAATTACTGAGGGCACTCCGTCGGGAGCCGGAAGCTCGCCTGTGTTTTTCAGTCATTCCAGATTTGAAATAGAAATTGAGTTAAATGGAGAGAAGGGGAAAATAACAAAATCACAAGGATCCAAGTCCCTCACCACTGCTGACAAATCGGAAATGTTGTGCTTTTAATTCCGAATTGGGAGTTCCAAAAAGTATCAAAGGCTTTGGGGAGCACTTTAAATATGTATGTCCTTATGCACACGTCGACCGGTGTTGGCGATTAATAAATATTGCCACGTCAAATTCAAAAGCCGTAATTTCCTGGTAGATATCGTCTGTGTTTTACCTGGAATAACATCAGTTTACATCAGCATGAAGAAGAGGGCCCACCTGTTCCCCCTCACTCCAGCATCCTTGGCTGTATTCATGCACTAGTAGCCTCGCTCATTCAATCGCCTCACTTCCTGTCCCCACCCTCATTCACGGGAAGGAGTTACAACCTTAGGTCTCGACAGATAGGAAGTCAGCGGGTGGCTCTATGAGCCTTGCACAGCCATCCCTCAGTTTACCGTTGCTAGTCGGATTTAACGATCCTCCCTAGTCGCACACCTGGAGGGGCTATTTGTTTGTGGCTAATGTAGCAAAAGTGAGAGAATCATCTGAATCGGTGAACGGCTAAGGATGAAATATCCTAACAGTGAAGACATAAGGGAAGTATTTTTATCACATGGAGAAAAGACTCTACCCCCTAAACACGTCCTGTTTGGCAGGGTAATGTGGTCTCACTTGAGAAACAAACACTGTTTTCCCTCCAAAAAGTTAAACAAGAGATCCTCCAGGTTGAAAACAGTGATGTAATCCTACAACATGAGGGGGAGGAAGGCAGAGTAATGTCCTAACTAGAAAGCCAGTGGTGACTTGATGCAAACCCAGATTCTGGAGACTACGCACACTCTGTTTCTATTGGAGGGCTTAATTGCGGCCATAGGGCTGTGAGATCTTCTGTATGACACCATTCAGTCAGTTTGGGTTTGCTGAACGATGAGCCCTAAAAGGAATTTAGAGCAGTAAGATTCTATAAAAAGTAGTATTAGAAAAAGGTGGATGAGGATATATGCTTCAAGATAATTGGATATACTAATAGTCTCCCTATGGGTAAGACCACTTTATTTAGCAATGATTAGAGCAATTTATAATGATTACAATAACCCAATAATACCGTGGCAACACTTTATGCTGACCCAAAATAAAGGAAATCATCAGACGATATAATGTCCAAATCATTCATCAGACGCTACTCTGGCAAACTCGTAATTTGGGGATATTTTCAACTTTTCATTTATTTCGCCCTCAAAAAGCTTTACTTTCTACTGTCAGTCTGTGGTTGTTGTTTCACCCCCATGCCATCGTTGATATTGCTGTCTGTGTCCAATTGCTGAAACAATGCATTTGAAGATTATCTTTGCGAGAGGACAAAGTAATAGTCTCTGAGAGAGCGAAAGAGCAAACCACCAAGGTTGCCATTGTGTTTTCTCTCTTTCACATCGCTGCATGAGTGGTGCTGGTTGTGGCTGACTGGTATGAAATGAGAATGAAATCAACAGAGCAGTTATCCACCCGCTGACCCCTTTAAGGACAAGGCTGGTGGTGGTCTGTCTGTCTCTGTCTGTCTCTGTCTGTCTCTGTCTCTGTGTCTGTCTGTCTGACATTACTCCTCATGCACCACAAACCAAGCCTAAGTGTTCCTGCACTCGAAGTGCCAGTCCCTATCTGTGACAGTGGAATTGCTGTTTTCTAATTGCTCTCCATATTAATTTTCCATTCTACCAGCCAAACACTAAATTATCAAGATTACATCTAAATTGTTGCCGCAGCCTCTCAATGCTCAACCGCTAATGCAGAAGCTCCCTCAGCAGACAAATTAGAGAGAGGAATTTCAGAAACAGGGAACTAGTGGAGTGTCTGTGTGGTTGGTTGGTGATGGAGCTGAATTTGAATTCTCAGGCAACCCTGGACTGTGCTGAAAACCTGGGTTGTGTTCATTAGGCACAATAACGGAAGAAAATGGTACCCCAATCAGCACAACCCTGATTAACTTGGTCGTGGCTTACCTAGACACAGTGGGTCAGGGCCTTTACAGGTTTGTCTGCTTTAGCTAGCGGTATCGCTATCTGGTCTGCTTTAGCTAGTGCTAGGGCTAACTCTATTTTCCATTCTATCACTGGGCTTGAGCGGGGCCTGCCAGTGAGGCAGCCTCCCCCACTACTACCCACCAGGGAGTCCAAGCGCTGCTGTCAACCCAGCCAGCCAATTCAGTCGGCCGGTGCCATTAATCAGCCGCGAGCCCTGGCTCTTGCAGGAGCGCAAGATGGAGTATGATGGTCTTGTTTTTACAAACAGTGGAGGGACACCCTTACCGCGCCGCACAAGCCCATCATTCTCCCAGCACCGTCACAGAAGCCGAGGCCTATCCCTCCACTCATTCCTCTCCTTCCACTGCCTCCTACTCCCTACAGCATCTGGTTCCCTCTACTCCGTACTCCTCCTCCTCCCATCCATGAGTCCATCTCTCCTCCCCATGCTCTGTTTTCCCTCCTTCCTCTCTCCTCCTTCCTCTCCTCGTCTCTTGTCTTCTCTCTTGTCTCACATACAGCACATCGCTTTTAATAAATCTGCCCTTCTTCCCAAAAATCTCTCCTTTTTTGTTATCTGTATCTGACCCCTCCAGACTTCCTCTCCCTTTCATCCTCTTTTCCATCAGTCAGATTATTAATTATGGAGGAAATTAGAGTCGCTGGGAAGCCATGTTAAGACTGTCGTACGGATTGGGAACCATGAGAGCGGGGTTTCATGCAGCCCTAGCTGGTTCCATTTTGGAGCATTAGTACCAGTCAATTTATCAAGGAAGTGATTTGCTACCTAGTCTGCAGAGCGGACGGGTAAGTGTGTCTGACAGGCCAGTCTCTTCCGTGAAGGCCCCCAGGTGAGGCTTGTCGGTGACTAACGCAAACTGACAGGTTAACTTATATCTCCGGTCAACACCAACAACCACCACCACGGCCGTTGCCTATTTCTTTTACAAGTAGTATTTTCATTAATTATTTTGAAAGCCACACGGTAAATCATGCCAAATTCCAGAGGAGCATTTTTCCTCTAACCATCCCCTGCCTTCTCTCCTCTCCATTTTCCCCCTCCCTTTTCATTCTGCTGCTCCATCAACCCCCGGCGCGTGTGCATTCCATCACAGGTTCCCCCTGTTTTAAAGAATGAATCTCCAAACCGGTGTTGACAAACAATGCAGTGGCTTCTAAATTGGTACAAACAGCATCTGTTTAACAGCTGTGTAACTGCGATGGGGAGAAGAGAAAAGAGAGGGAGAAAAAAAGCAAAAGCATTTGCTGTTTTTATAAATCACTTTGTCATCACTGCCTACTGCACTGTTTTGTTCAAAGGCAGAAGCGGCGAGCCAATGGACTGCTTGATATAGTGGTAACGAGCACGAGCTCGTTGTCATGATGACATACGTGCGGTGGGCTGGTGGGACGGTTTTTCCACGCGCCCTGTCTGGCGACTAATTCTAATTTGCTGGGAGGCACATTTCCACACCCTATCATACAGTGTTTTATATATACCCCCGGAGCCAGCGATGGCATTTTTGTACAGGCTTCTGTGACCTCTAGTTGCCATTGATGGTTATATCTCCTACACTCTTAGAAAAAAAGGTTCTAAAATGGTTATTCGGCTGTCCCCATAGGAGAACCCTTTGGAGAAACCTTTTGCTTCCAGGTAGAATCCTATTGGGTTCCATGTTTTACATGGAACACAAAATAGTTCTGCCTGGAACCAAAAAGGGTTCTCCTATGGGGACAGCCGAAGAACCATTTTAGAACCTTTTTTTCTAAGAGTGTAGGAGATATATAAAAAATGCCATCGCTGGTTCCGGGGGCTCAGCCTTTACTGGGAATATGGAATATGGAGATAGAAGGAGGTAGGGGACACTCAGAGGGGCAAGTTTCAAAGTGATCATGACTGATCTGGTGTGATGTAGGCGACTTTTAATAATTCATGCGATGAGGGGGGTTAATACACTGCGTGAGCAGCCCGGGGCTCTGGTTCGACAACAGCCCATCTCGACTGGATCTTAAACAGGCGTACATGCATGGAGAGTTAAGCTAAGATGAGTTGAGCTGGGCTGAACCAGGACAAACCGGGCTAAGAGGGTAGTGGAGGACTCCACACACACATAGCCAGGTCAGGCCAACCTATCAGAGCCTTAACTGTAGAGCATCATGGGTGAACGCCTCATTAGATGCAGAAGAAGCCATTGTAGTGGTGCTCACCCACTAAAGTTGGCCTCCTAATGGCAGACCCTCAGATTAACCTGGCTCACTGCAGGGCCACAACAACAGTGGCACGCACCCCCAGAACATAAATGTCCTCTCAATAATGGCATCGGCAGCGGAAGGAAGGACATCTTTAAATACACTGTATCAAATGGCGCATTTCTGCTGTGTTTATGCTTGACCTAGCTAGCGAGCTAATTTGCTTTAGCAAAAACCCTTGAGTCTGAGAGAGGGAGCGAGGAGGGACAAACGCAGACAGTAAATGACATCTGTGGTGGGGAGACAAGGAAGAGCTGGGCTTTTGGGGTTGAGGGATGGAGAGGGAAGAGTAGGGTGAGGCAGGAGGATGTTAACCGATCGGATGTGTAGGCAGGATGAAATGATCTGTGAGAAAAGAACAGGAAAAGCTGAGGTCCTGAGGTTTTCTTACTCATCTCCGGGGAGACACTTATTGGACAGCTTTCAAATGAGTCTATTTGTGGAGTTTGTAGAACCAGAGTTGGAATATATTAGAATAGTATTTTCAGGAATACTATTGTAACAAAGGACAATGTCGATGTGTAACGTGCTGCACATGCTACTTAACACTACTATTTTATTGAGATGATTTCAGTACTGCAATACACGTTCATGCCCTATAGCACAATCTAACACATGACCAAATAATGTTGAGGGGAATGGATGTGCGATTGGGCATTGACAGACAACATATTCCAATATACCTCAGGTCAATGCACTTTACACATATCAACTCCACTCTCACCCTAGTGCTACCATAAAGCAACCCTTAAATTTTGTATTTTATTGTGTGGTGTTTTATTTGCTCAGGAAACCCAACACAATAGCTCAGTACCCTTCAGACTATGAACCCACCTGGACATCCGGCAGCCTGAGCTCAACAAATCAATGTGTCTTTCTCTAAACAGCTGGGCCCAGCACACCGAGGCATAGAATACACTAACATCTCCAGAATCCTTGGCTTCATCCCAAATGGCACCCTTTTCCATATAAAATGCACTACTTTTGACCAAGAGCTCTATGGCTCTGCCTATGGGCCCTGGTCAAACATTGTGCACTAAACAGGGAGTAGGGCTCAATTTAGGACTCATCCCATCTCCGTCTCTTCCCAGCGAGACTCGGCACTGCTTGAACAGAGGCCCCTTACATAATTAATGTAATGTGCCATCTCATTCAGTCATGTTCACTCTGTGTCAGCCGGGACTATGTGTTTTATATTCCGTTTTATCTCTCAGCAGAAAGACACATGAGCATTCTATCTCTCTCTCTCTCTCTCTCTCTCTCTCTCTCTCTCTCACGCACTCCCTTCCTGTATCTCTCTCTCTCTTTCTCCTGTTATTATTTCTTACATTGTCTCCATATCTTTCCATATCCCTTTTTTCCTGCTCACTTGAACAATCTATGGAAGTAGGACAACGTGGGGGGCTGCCGAGTGTGCTGGGCTGATTTGGCTGTGCATGCAGAAAACACTGCTAAGCAGGAATGGCCCCCTGGGGAGAGGCTAGCGGTCCAGTAGAGAAGCTTGATAAGAGAGAGACCTAGTCAGCCAGCTCTGCCTGGCACGGGTCAACCTAACTTTCACAGCACCGGTTCAATGGACCAACCCCTAGCCAAGGTAAAGTCCTGGGAAATTTTTATGAGAGGAAAACAGAAGGAATAAGAAACTATTACCATTGTCGCCGCGGCAACGGCAGCAGCAGTCCCTGCCATCCCCCACACCTTAGTATTACATACAGACACATTGAGACTAATGTTGCACAGGGGCTTGTTGTGATTTTCTCCAGTCACAAAAGGCCCTTTTTGTTTGGTGTCTGGAGAACTGCTGTTTCTATCCGAGGGTCTCCATTATTCATAGCTGAGAGGGGCCTCGCTGTGATGGCACATAATAGCACTGAGCCCATGGCAACACCACTCAGTATTTTCTAGCATTTCTCCAGTCACTGCCACTACAGCATAGAGGGGTCTCTACCATTTCTCCAGTCACTGCCACTACAGCATGGAGGGGTCTCTACCATTTCTCTAGCCACTACAGTGGAGAGGGGGGTCTCTACCATTTCTCTAGCCACTACAGTGGAGAGGGGGGTCTCTACCATTTCTCTAGCCACTACAGTGGAGAGGGGGTCTCTACCATTTCTCTAGCCACTGCCACCACAGTGGAGAGGGGTCTCTACCATTTCTGTAGCCACTACAGTGGAGAGGGAGTCTCTACCATTTCTCTAGCCACTACAGTGGAGAGGGGGTCTCTACCATTTCTCTAGCCACTGCCACCACAGTGGAGAGGGGTCTCTACCATTTACGTAGCCACTACAGTGGAGAGGGAGTCTCTACCATTTCTCTAGCCACTACAGCGGAGAGGGGTCTCTACCATTTCTGTAGCCACTACAGTGGAGAGGGAGTCTCTACCATTTCTCTAGCCACTACAGTGGAGAGGGAGTCTCTACCATTTCTCTAGCCACTACAGCAGAGAGGGGTCTCTAATATTTCTCTATTTTCTACAGTGGAGAGGGGGTCTCTAACATTTCTCTAGCAACTACAGTGGAGAGGGGGTCTCTAACATTTCTCTAGCCACTACAGTGTAGAGGGCGGTCTCTACCATTTCTCTTGTCACTGCCACTACAGCATAGAGGGGTCTCTACCATTTCTCTAGCCACTACAGTAGAGAGGGGGGTCTCTACCATTTCTCTAGCCACTGCCACCACAGCATAGAGGGGTCTCAAACATTTCTCTAGCCACTGCCACCACAGCATAGAGGGGTCTCTACCATTTCTCTAGCCACTACAGCAGAGAGGGAGTCTCTACCATTGCTCTAGCCACTACAGCGGAGAGGGAGTCTCTACCATTTCTCTAGCCACCACAGTGGAGAGGGAGTCTCTACCATTTCTCTAGCCACTACAGAGGAGAGGGAGTCTCTACCATTTATCTAGCCACTGCCACCACAGTGGAGAGGGAGTCTCTACCATTTCTCTAGCCACTACAGCGGAGAGGGAGTCTCTACCATTTCTCTAGCCACTGCCACTACAGTGGAGAGGGAGTCTCTACCATTTCTCTAGCCACTGCCACCACAGTGGAGAGGGAGTCTCTACCATTTCTCTAGCCACTACAGCGGAGAGGGAGTCTCTACCATTTCTCTAGCCACTACAGTGGAGAGGGAGTCTCTACCATTTCTCTAGCCACTGCCACCACAGTGGAGAGGGTGTCTCTGCCATTTCCCTAGCCACTGCCACCACAGTGGAGAGGGAGTCTCTACCATTTCTCTAGCCACTGCCACCACAGTGGAGAGGGTGTCTCTGCCATTTCTCTAGCCACTGCCACCACAGTGGAGAGAGGGTCTCTACCATTTCTCTAGCCACTACAGTGGAGAGGGGGTCTATAACATTTCTCTAGCCACTACAGTGGAGAGGCGGTCTCTAACAATTCTCTAGCCACTACAGTGGAGAGGGGGTCTCTAACATTCTTCTAGCCACTACAGTGGAGAGGGGGTCTCTAACATTCTTCTAGCCACTACAGTGGAGAGGGGGTCTCTAACATTTCTCTAGCCACTACAGTGGAGAGGGGGTCTCTAACATTTCTCTAGCCACTACAGTGGAGAGGGGGTCTATAACATTTCTCTAGCCACTACAGTGGAGAGGCGGTCTCTAACATTTCTCTAGCCACTACAGTGGAGAGGGGGTCTATAACATTTCTCTAGCCACTACAGTGGAGAGGCGGTCTCTAACATTTCTCTAGCCACTACAGTGGAGAGGGGGTCTCTAACATTCTTCTAGCCACTACAGTGGAGAGGGGGTCTCTAACATTCTTCTAGCCACTACAGTGGAGAGGGGGTCTATAACATTTCTCTAGCCACTACAGTGGAGAGGGGGTCTCTAACATTTCTCTAGCCACTACAGTGGAGAGGGGGTCTATAACATTTCTCTAGCCACTACAGTGGAGAGGCGGTCTCTAACATTTCTCTAGCCACTACAGTGGAGAGGGGGTCTCTAACATTCTTCTAGCCACTACAGTGGAGAGGGGGTCTCTAACATTCTTCTAGCCACTACAGTGGAGAAGGGGGTCTCTAACATTCTTCTAACCACTACAGTGGAGAGGGGGTTGTCAGCAGTACAGACAGACAGACAGAGAGTGAGTGAAAATGAAAAAAAGGAGGAAAGGAAGGGAGATGTTTTGATTTGAGGAAATTATGGCATAAGGGTACAGTTACTATGGTAACTGGGTACAGTTAAATGGAACCTGACTATGGCGTAAGGGGGGGGGGGGGGTACTTGGGTACAGTTACCTGCACACAATAATTTTGTGAATCTTCCTATTAATATTTGTTTGTTTAAAACATTTACATGCTTTGCAGAATAACGATTTCCCTAATAATCCTGTTTACACTCAAATCAATCAAAATAAATGTTCCACCACAGCAACCATGCTATTTCTGGGAAGCCTATTTGATTCTGAGTTCAGACATATAAGTTGGTATGTGAAAACTATTTCTAAGGTGCATACTTTCCGTTTTTCCAAACTCACTTCGCTTGCGCCTAAGAGAGAGGCTGGCACTACCGGTGCTAGCACATGGACAGATCAGATACCCCGCTGGAACGCCTATTAAACTGTTTACATGTCCTAATCATTTGAAAGATTGCTTAGAAAAGTAGATGTTTCATTGGCGTATGCTTCCTTTGATTTTAACCTTACACCGATTTAAGATGAACAGAGTAAAGTGTTTACATGACTATTGCATAATCTGCCTACTGCCATAATCAGATTAAAATCAAATTATTAGTGTGCTTGTAAATAGGGTTGCACATTTTGGGGAATATTCAGAGGTGGAAACTTTCTGTTGGAATTAACGGGAATATATGGGAATTAACAGAAATATTTGCTAATTAATATTAATGCCATTTAAATGTAAATGTTTTTTGCATTGGATATATTTACCACATCATATCATTTTGACCGGGTCTCTCTTGGAAAAGAGATGTTATATTAATGGAGAACAACCTGTATAAATAACAATAAAAAAAATAATAATAATATGGAGACAGAAACACTTGACCTTATCATAAATATACATTATTGCAAATTATTAAATCCTTCCAATAGAAATTTAAAAAAAACTATTTAGTTATGAATTTAATTTTAAGTAAATTTGTTGACTCTTTACATGGGATGATTTCATTGAACAACAAAAGAAAGGGAATATTTAATGATCCCAATGATCCATCGCATCTCCCAAAAACCTTTTCAACATACATCTGTAAAACGATAGTCTAGAAACTAAAGCTTTGTTTGTCATCCTCTCCTTCTTCCATGTCTTCTCCCTGGACCTCCTCAATGTCCACCTCTTGAACATCAGACTCATCAGACTCTTGTTGAGGATGGCTTTTTGTCAGGCTCAAAAAGTCTCAAATTTGCCCGGGAGGCCACCAATCTTTAACCCTTGTATTAGTCAGCCTGTTGCGTGCTTTGGACATTTACCGGAAAGTTTCCCACCCTTTGCAACCCTACTTGAAAACATAGTCATTGACATTAAATGCCATATCTGTGGCAAGGGAGCAAGAACTCAGCTTGGCCCCGTGTCACCCCCTATGCCAGCTGGAATACCCCATGTAGGGATGGATCACACACACAACAAGGTTTGTAGGTTGTTCGTGGAGGTGGGGACGGGAGGGCCCAGACATGTCCTCAAGGACACCCACGTCAGAAGGAACTCCTCGTGTGTCGGGATATTAAATAAGACATCTACTGTGAGTGCCGAATGATATCAGCGTCCATGGTAACTGGACTTATTAGGTTGTTTTTGATCTCTTTGTGATGCTAATGAGAGCCGACCTGGGAGAAGGTGCACGTCCCAAATCGCACTCTAATCCAGACATAGTGCACTACTTTTGACCAGAGCCCTATGGGTCAAAAGTAGTGAACTATATAGGTAATAGGGTGCCATTTGGGATGCAATCAAGGAAGTACAATATTCCCAGTATAGTAATGTGTATTATTAATATGGCCTGGTGAAAACTAAGGGGCTTGAGACCCCTAATGTATATATGGCGGCTCGTGTGTCCGGAGCAGTTCATTGTCTGGGGTTTGGCGGTGGCCGGTCGGTCTCTCTCTCTGCTGTTTATGTGTAGCCCTGAGTTTTAATAGAGAATGCATGAGAACAAGCCAGCGCATCATTAAAAAAAGCCATTTTGAAGCTTTCCTGTCTGCCATTAAATTTAACGGCTAACCTCTCCCATTACTTTTTATCCTCCTTTTTAAAGGGGTGGAAGAGGAGGAAGGGCCGAAAAATGATAATTGGCTCACCAAGGAGAATGAAGTGATTGAATGGAATTCCTTCCTTTATGGGATAGAAAAAAATAACCCACATACTAAGGGAAAGCTATTCGATTGGCATACCCAGAATGCACTTGGGGTTGTTGTTCTCTTATTTTTCTCTTGGACCTCATGGAGGAATTGAGGTTGCGTAAACTCAGAGTGGCTGGAGAGGAGGCATGTGCACATGATGGTCTGGGCAGTGTGTGTGTGTGTGTGGTGGAAGTAGAGTCGTCAGCATCAGCAGGCTCCTAGTTTATCAGTAGTGGCCACAGGCCTTCTGGCATGGTTGGAGAGGTGAGGAAGGCTACAGGAGTCCACAGGCTGTTTACTGATCCCCTCCCTCCCTTTAATCTTTCATCAATAGCTGATCATCTGGACCTTGGCTGGTCAACAGGTAGGCTTTGGCTGCAGTCATTCTGTACCAAGGGGAAGTCCCTCCCTCAACCTCAAATTATACCCTGTTCAAAATGGCTGGATTTCATTTCAATACCGTGATCATCATAGGGGACAACCAAGGGGACTCAGACACTAATCAGTGAGGCCGAGACAGAGAAAAGAGGTTTGGTTTACTTCTTCTCAACCTGTGGAACCTGAAATCCACGAAAATACTTAATTATGCATGTTTTATAGGTGTTCTGGCACAGCTGGCGGGGTAGTGTTTCTGCTCAGATAAAAGGGGGTCTGCATTCCAAATGACTGAACGTTAAAGAATAAATCAATCTGCGCTCAATATACATGAAGCAGAGTGAGAGATATGGAAATGTCAGATGCCCAGGGCAGTAATCTTTTGTCACCACCTTAATTACCACAGAAGAAAGAGGAAGTGGCGTCTTCGCGGTAACAAATTCCATATATGTAGTGTCGTCAAAGGGGTTGAAATACGAGGGGAGGAAAATGTAAAAGCAGCATAAAAGGTGACAAAAACACTGAAAGACATCAACAACACTGAGACACATCAACAACACTGAGACACATAAGCAACACTGGGAGACACAACAACACTGAGACATATCAACAACACTGAGACACATCAACAACACTGGGAGACACACATCAACAACACTGGGAGACACATCAACAACCCTGAGAGACACACACTGAGACACAACACTGAGACACACATCAACCCCCCTTCACTTTATCCACATTTTTACAGCATTATTCTAAAATGGATTAAACTTTTTTTCCCCTCATCAATCTACACACAGTAACGAGAAAGCAACAAATATGTTTTATTTATTTATTTTGCAAATGTATTAAAAATACAAAAATGTAATATCACATTTACAAGAATATTCAGACCCTTTACTCAGTACTTTGTTGAAGCACCTTTGGCAGCGATTACAGCCTCCAGTCTTCTTTGGTATGACGCTACAAGCTTGGCACACCTGCATTTGGGGAGTTCCTCTCATTCTTTTCTGCAGATCCTCTCAAGCTCTATCAGGTTGGACTGGGAGCGCTGCTGCACAGCTATTTTCAGGTCTGTCCAGACCTTAGATTGGATTCAAGTCCGGGCTCTGGCTGGGCCACTCAAGGACATTCAGACTTGTCCCGAATCTACTCCTGCGTTGTCTTCGCTGTGTGCTTAGGGTCATTGTCCTGTTGGAAGGTGAACCTTCACCCCAGTCTGAGGTCCTGAGCACTCTGGGGTCCTGAGCACTCTGGAGCAGGTTTTCATCAAGGATCTCTCTGTACTTTGCTCCGTTCATCTTTCCCTCAATCCTGATTAGTCTCCCAGTCACTGCCACTAAAAAAATATTGTTTCTCATGGTCTGATAGTCCTTCAGTTGCCTTTAGGCAAACTCCAATCAGCTATCAAGTGCCTATTACTGAGGAGTGGCTTCCATCTGGCCACTCTACCATAAATGCCTGATTGTTGGAGTGCTGCAGAGATGGTTGTCCTTCTGGAAAGTTCTCCCATCTCCACAGAGTAACTCTGGAGCTCTGTCAGAGTGATCTTCGGGTTCTTGGTCACCTCCCTGACCAAGGCCTTGCTCCCCCGATTGCTCAGTTTGGCCAGGCGGCCAGCTCTAGGAAGAGTTTTGGTGGTTCCAAACAGCTTCTATTTAAGATGGAGGCTACTGTGTTCTTTGGGACCTTCAATGCTGAAAAATGTTTTGGTACACTTCCCCAGATCTGTGCATCGACACAATCCTGTTTCGGAACTCTACAGACAATTCCTTCAACCTCACGGCTTGGTTTTTGCTCTGACATGCACTGTCAACTGTGGGACCTTATATAGACAGGTGTGTGCCTTTGCAAATCATGTCCAATAAATTGAATTTACCACAGGTGGTTTCCAATCAATTTGTAGAAACATCTCAAGGATGATCAATGGAAACAGAATGCACCTGAGCTCAATTTCAAGTCTCATAGGAAATGGTTTAAATACTCGTTGTAAATAAGTTGTTTCAGTTTTTAATTGGTACATTTTTTTCAAACATTTCTAAAAACCTGTTCTCGCTTTGTCATTGAGGTATTGTGTGTCGATTGATGAGGACATTTATTTTATTTAATCCATTTTAGAATAAGGCTGTAACGTAACAAAATGTGGAAAATTTTAGAATGCACTTTAAATGAGGAGGTGAGAAGCCTTCTATCTGCCAGGAAGTGTGAGAGAGGGTTAAAAGCAGAGATGCACACATTGTATCAGTGGAGAGATGCGCCTCTCTTTCTCTCTCTCTCTCTCTCTCTGTCTCTCTCATTCTCTCTCTTTCTCGCTCTCCTCACCTCCTCTCCCCAGCTGCAGTGATAAATGTCTCTTTGTATTCTGGACAGAACACTGCAGGGTTACAATGTACTTGTCAGAAGACAGCTGATTTTCTCTCCCTTAAACAGAGTCCAGTATATGCTTTATCTTTCCCTTTGGTGGAGGCATGAGATAAAAGAAACACCTATTGCCAAGAACTGTAATGCCCAGAAAATCTCCCCCCATTCCTTCCGTGTGTGTGTGTGTGTATGTGTGTGTGCATGCATCCACGTGTGCTTGCATCTGGTTTGTGTATGCTTGTCTGTTTTACGATGTGTGTTGTAACGGTTTTGACTTGAGGTTATTATTTATAGGGGTGCCAGGTTGTGCCTGTGTGTTTATGCGTGTGTATGCATGTGTAAGCATATTATGTGCTTGCGTGTAGTATGCATGTCTGTGAGAGTGGCATATTCATTCATTCTGGCTGCATGGCTGTTCATATCTTTGTGCCTATACCCTACTGACATTCTGACTGTAGTACTGTAAAGTGTTCCTAAATGGGAGTCTGCAGTGTAGCTAATGGAGTTGATTAGAGCTGGCTCATTGCAAGGTAACTCCTAGAGGGAGCGCATACAGGCTCGTCTGAAAGCCAAGGATCCCTGTAATACGAGGCCCAGCTTTGCTTTGGCAGCCCACACACACAAGCACATATACACACACGCACACACACAAAGCCTCTCCCAACGCTATCTGGCCTGCTCGGTTATTGCAACACACACAGCTCCCACTAGTAGAGTTCCACATCGTCATCATCAAGATACATACAAAGCATGTGCCCTCAGGAAAAGTCTAAGATTAAGATTACATAGGGTGTCCAATCAAAAACTCATCTTTTGACCAATGGGTAAAATACTATGTAAATTGTATAGATACTCCGCTATGAAAACCATGGTCCAAACCTCATGTCTCCGTCATAATCCGTTCAAAGGTTATTGGTGTTTTTACCCTTGTAAAATGGACAGAATTATGGTAACTACATCAATGGAGGGCAGAGAAGAAAATTTGTCATGAATCAGGACTGTCATCACAGCGTTTTCATTCACTCTGTACAGACACCATAGATTACATGGTATTTCAATCAAGCCAATATATAATCATACCATTTCCAATGTGTTTTGATTCGTGATCCAGCACATAAGCAAAGCTTCCAGTAGTGGTTGAGACCTAGATCTGGAATTTAATGAGCAGAGGTGGTCGGATCATCTCCACTGGGCTCGGCCCCTGGTTCCAGCCGATGGTCCCCTGGCCGTTATTTAGTATGTGATTAGGATACAGAGAGGGATGACTGAGAGAGGGCTGGGGTCATCCATAGTCTCCCTACAGATCTCTACCCCCTGAGCCTTGTTATGGAGATGGGGCTGTGCCAAACCCAAAGGAGGATTCTGGAGGTACTAGGAGGATAGGAGGAAGGGGGAGAGGGGGAGCGGGTACTACTTAGTGCTTCCACAGACTTCCACAGCCCATAAACACCAAATCAATCAGAACCACAATAGCCTGGCAGACTGGAGACGGCTAGTACGAGGCCCGGGCTGGGCTACTCATATTTCAGTCTGTTTTCTCTCTCCTCCGCCCACAGTCCCCTCCTCTCTAGCTTTATCGCTCTACCCTGCTCTCTCTCATTAACCTTTTAAACACACACACACACTCATTTGCTCGACCCAGCACACAGATGCAGACACACAGATACACACACACACACACACACATACACACACACACACACACATGCATGCACATGTACACAATCTCCAGACACACAACCTCCAGACACAATCTCTCTCTACCTTTCTCTTTCACCCGCACACATGTGCATACACAGACACACACACACACACACACACACACACACACACACACACGCACACACACACACACACGTGCATACACAGACACACACACGTGCATACACACACAAACACACACACACACACACGTGCATACACAGACACACACAAACACACACACACACACGTGCATACACAGACACACACATACACACACACACGTGCATACACAGACACACACAAACACACACACACACGTGCATACACAGACACACACACGTGCATACACACACAAACACACACACACACACGTGCACACACACACATACACACACACACACACGTGCACACACACACATACACACACACACATGCATGCATACACAGACACACGTGCATACACAGACACACACACACACACGCACACACACACACACACACACGTGCATACACAGACACACACACGTGCATACACACACAAACACACACACACACACGTGCATACACAGACACACACACACAAATACACACACACACGTGCATACACACACACACGTGCATACACACACACACACACACACACACACACACACACACACACACACACGTGCACACACACACACACACGTGCACACACACACACACACGTGCACACACACACATACACACACACACACACGTGCACACACACATACACACACACACATGCATGCATACACAGACACACGTGCATACACAGACACACACACGCACATACACACACACACATGCATGCATACACACACACACGTGCATACACAGACACAGACACACACATACACAGACACACACACACACACAAACACACAGATTTGAAATGCAGGTGCTGTAATACTACTCTCTCCACTCCCTGTCAACTCCAGGCACATGACATGTCCTTAATCTCTCCCCCTCTGTTCAGTACCTGATCCCTGATCCCCCTGTACTGTTCTGCTGCCCAGCTCAGGCCTCCTCCATCAACTTCTCGCTACGTGTTCGACAAACAATTGTGATTCCACTTGGTTTGTGAGGAGATTATTAACACACCTAGCCTAGCATGCCTAGTAACTACCGCGGGGTCATGAATAAGCAATGGAAAGAAGTATCCAAGAGCACTATTTTCTGTCTGTCTGTCTGTCTGTCTGTCTCTCTGTCTCTCTCTCTCTCTCAAATGAATACCAAGGATTGTGTGGAAAATGAGCTGTCAGTGGAGGAGATGCATCAGGCTCATTGGAGGAGCCCTAGGAAATAATGAAGCGCTCCTCCGTTTCTCCCTGATACCTTCAATATGCTCATGACAAGTGCATGTGAGATAAGCAGTCGTCCCTCTCGAGCTGATTAAATACTTTGGGTGTATTGTGGAAGGCTGGAACATTAAGGGAATGTTAGGCGAAGGTTCAGGGGACATTGATACAACGTTAGAGTGATGTTGTCTTGTGAGTCACAGGATGGAGAGGAGGGAAGGCGGGAGATATATTTTGTGTGTGTGCGTGGTGCAAAGCGAGCAACAGCCATGTTAGGGGTAAAGAGAGTGGAGAGGAGAGGGCCTCAAGCCTGAGTGGAAGACACACATTTGACTCCCTTCTCATGCTCTCACGGCACACCTCTTAAATCTCACACGTCGAAAAGTACTGTGTTTATTTTTCTCGTTAGTCCACTGTATAGTCAGGGCATTAACTTTTCAACTGTGCTCCAAATCTTTTTGAAATCAGAGGATCTGCGCCTGCAATTTAACATCACGAGCTGAACCTCTATCATTGTCCTGTCTTGCCACAGCACTGTGGACTGCAGCACACTTACTGGAAGCATATGATTGGTCTAGTTCTGTAAGATATTCAAGGGGACTGGATGCATGTTTTAATGAAACACCCCTCAAGATTCGAGTGGAGTTGAATGGATGGAGAACTTTCTCCACTGAGTGTATAAAACTGTAAAACGAGCAGCATGGTAGTTGCTGTTACTCCCTATTGCAGAAGGCAGTCTTTTGACATCATGTTCTAAAGTCGATTTAATTCACACTTGCATGTGTACGTTATTATTCTAGAGCGGGGACAATAAATATAAACATTATTTGGTTAGGGTGTAGGGGCAGATTTCTGTCATCTTGTCTACAGGAGATTTCATTACTCATTTACTTTATTTACTCTGATCAGTGGAACAATTATCATTCTTAACAATGGGCAAACATAAATGTAATTACTGTGCTTGTCAACAAGAACACTACTGTTATTCCCCACAATTATTATTCCACTTCTTCCCAATTTGTCCAGTGTAATTACATATTTGAAATCTGATATGTGTCTTTTAAAATGAATTATATGAGACTATGTATTAATGCAGCCATTAATGGACCGTTTTGAATATGTCATACCACTAAGCATTGGATATTAAATGCTCCAGGAATCAAATGTAATCTTAGACATTTTAGTATTATGCACATGCTAGGCAGAGATGGTAGGGGGACTCACAACTCAAACACGTCATATTTTGTCTATGTAGAGTAAAATTATGGCAAGAATCTTCAACTAGAAGGCATAAACTACCTGAATATTGATATTCATTAGATTTTTCTTGAAGGTTGGGGGATTTTGATGAATTAGTTGTTATAACAAGAACATGTTCAAACACCCTGCACTTCAGGGGAGGCCAACCTTCTTGGAGAGAAAGCAGGATTTTCTTCCAGCCATATTTTAAAGAGAAAATATTTGTGTCCTTAACTTGAAAGCAGGAGACTGTAACCTATGATTTGCTTATCCACTGCCATCAACCATCAATATTACAATTGTACTTAAAATGTCATCCTCAAAAAATCTCTAAGTCACAAAGTTGGCGTATTTTGAGTGTTGATTTTATGTTAAAAGCATCCTGAATACACCTGACGTGTGTTTTTGTTTTGTTTTACCCTGGTCATTCACCTCAACCATGTCAAAATATGTAGAATTGCAGGAAATTAGCTTTAAAAACGTACCATTTTCCATCTAGGGGTTGTGCCAGGGTGCAATGAAATTCACATAGCAGATCCACTCCAAGCTTTTTTCAAAAGATGGCAGCCCTGGTAGAATACATTTTTATACTCATTCGGTTTGTCTAATATGCTGCCTACCAGTCTACTCATTGTCAACATTTCATCTTCAGTCGTTCAAACAGGTTCCATATTTGACTAGACAATTCTACATCATTCTACACAGAAGATGACATGGACTGTTGCCGGGCAGAAACAACTAAAAGTCTTTGGAGTTTGATGTTTAATTCAATCAAATGTTAATATTTATTTGAGCAGCTGTCGAATCCTTTGACACACTCATGGGGGTATTTTTCCTACTGAGAGAGAGAGAGTGATGGAGGAGCGTGAGAGAAAGAGTGATGGAGGAGAGAGAGAGAGAGGGTGACGGAGGAGAGAAAGAGAGAGAGTGATGGAGGAGAGAGAGAGAGGGTGACGGAGGAGAGAGAGAGAGAGAGAGAGAGTGATGGAGGAGAGAGAGAGAGAGTGACGGAGGAGAGCGAGAGAGAGAGTGATGGAGAGAGAGTGACGGAGGTAGAGCGAGAGAGAGAGAGTGATGGAGGAGAGAGAGAGAGTGACAGAGGAGAGCGAGAGAGAGTGATGGAGGAGAGAGTGATGGAAGAGAGAGAGAGTGAGAGAGAGTGATGGAGGAGCGAGAGGGAGAGAGTGAGAGTGATGAAGGAGAGAGAGAGAGTGAAGAAGGAGAGAGAGTGACGGAGGAGAGTGAGAGAGAGAGTGATGGAGGAGAGCAAGAGAGCGAGAGAGAGGGAGAGGTGGAGGAGAGAGAGAGAGAGAGTGATGGAGGAGAGAGAGAGAGAGTGAAGAAGGAGAGAGAGAGAGTGACGGAGGAGAGAGAGAGTGATGGAGGAGAGAGAGAGAGAGAGAGAGTGATGGAGGAGAGAGAGGGAGAGAGAGAGAGTGATGGAGGAGAGAGTGAGAGAGTGATGAAGGAGAGAGAGAGAGAGAGAGAGAGAGAGAGAGTGAGGAAAAAAACTTTAAACTCCTCTCCCTCCCTCTCTCCCTCTCTCGGGTTGTCAGCACAAACGGATGAGTGGGGCAAAGTAGAGAGGAATCTGTGCCCCATGGAGGGGCTTCATTCCTGGGGTTCTGTTTAGAGAACACACCGATGGGGCATGGATGGGAATGATGACTGGGAAAGCCCCTCAGGGGTGAACAATATGGAATATGTGAGGAAAGGGAGATACTAGTGTCCTGCGGCCGCTAGTCGACTTGTGCCCCTCTGGTGCTAAAGCCAGGAAAAATAGCTTTTCTGACCCATACTTTGCCCCTTACAGTCATAATCCCAAGACCCCTGGCTAAGTAAAACCCTCAAAATGGTCAACAGGAAAATACATAAAAGGCAACAAGAAAAAGACATGTAAAAGTCGAGTGTCCACGCATTGATAACTTCCATGCTTAACTAGAGAATCAGAGAATCTCAGGTCCTTCAAAAAACCCATGGCTCATCCGTGTCTGCTAGGGATTAAGTAAGCGCTTCGATAATCAAAGAGCGGGGGGGGGGGGGGGGCTGTTTGCCTGTTCTCCTGTAAGACACTAATGGTCCTCCAGAGCAAAAGTCAGCATGTGTTACATCTTCCAAAGAAAATCCCCTTGACTTTCACTGTCAAAGCCCTCTCTACTGACTCAGACCATAGTGCAGCTACTGCTGGATGCCAGAGACACAGCACATTATGGAGTATCACAAATCAAGACCGGGAGGTTAAATAGAAATGCAGGAAATGGACAAACAAGCCGGTAATAGAGTGCAGAAAGGAAGCCTGTAACAGAGGAAGCCTGTGTATGGTGTGAGAGACACCCAGAGCCTCACAGAGAGATCTCTATATTGGGGGATTCCCACACTGGTGACTTATAAGACATGGGGTAGGGGATTTTGTGTATGTGTGTGTGTGTGTGTGTGTGTGTGTGTGTGTGTGTGTGTGTGTGTGTGTGTGTGTGTGTGTGTGTGTGTGCGCGTGTGTGTGTGCGTGTGTACATGCCTGCGTGCGTATGTGTGTGTGTGCGTCCCTCTTTGTACAGAGGTAAAGGTACGTCCCACTGTGCAAACGCCACCTTTACATTGCACCTGTGAGAATAGTAAACATTTGCACCGTGAGCCTAGGGAACGCACAGGGGGGGATTTACTGCACTCCCCTTATCCCCTTTCATTACTTCCTGTGTGCGTTTGTCTTCCGAACACAAGAACACATCACAATAAAAACACAAAAGGCAAGGCGTTTGTATGCAGAGCCTGTGTTTGTGTCCTTTGGGGCAATTGCAGTGTGTTTTGCTGTAGTATGAGAAAGAGAGGCAAACTGCAGATCTGAGGTATTTCCATCCAAACACATCTAAATGACGGGGTGTTTGACAAACAAATTTGTTTTGCTCACACACATTTCCCTTCGGTAAACGGGGCTCCTGCATGGTCAGTGTTTGTTTACTTACTGTCAATTAAGATGGATGTGTCTGAGCGCACCGTGGTTTCACTTCACTCGGAACCATCGTTGCTCTCACATCTGATTCCCTATATAGTGCACTACTTTTGACCACTGCTTTGGCAATGTTAACATATGTTTGGAGAGAGAGAGAGAGAGAGAGAGAGAAAGAGCGCTTTATTATGATAGGACCTTGTCTGAGTGGTAGAGGAAGATAATGTGGCTGTGTTGATTCTGTCGAGCTTAACCCCAGCCCCGTCATACACTTTAACTGTGTAATTAGACCGCTGAGATGGTAATGGTAGTACAATTCCATTTGGCTATGTCGTTACGTTAGTGCATGTGTAAGGGTCTTTCGGTCAATTCATTTAATAATTATGAACAGGCCCTCATTACTGACGAGCCCTTATGCAGCTTTACTGCCACAGTCTCCCTTTAAAGACAATGAGAAGACAGACCAGCTGCATCCCAAATGGCACCCTATTCCCTACATACTGCACTATTTTTGTCCAGGGCCCATAGGCCCACTATATCAGGGTTAGATTGCCATTTGGGATGCAAGCTTAGAGGAAGAATTAAGCCATTTTGTTCAGTGCTTCTCAATGCTTCTTTTTCAACTGAGGGAGAAAATGGCCTGTAGCAAGACCATATTATAACTAGATCTAGAGAAGAAGAAGAAGAAGAGCCCAATAACAATAGAGACGAGGATCCAATTCCAAACAGATATTTTGTCCTTATCTATTCTGCTATGGTCAAAGCAAGTAGTGGCCGCCTGCCAGGCAGTGTGAAATAGCCTCCGTCATTCTGTTTACCAGTTTACTTACATTCTACATTCCAGGAGTGTGCATCCATCTCACTGAAACTGATACAATCACCAGGAGTGTTAATGAAAAAAGAGCTGGATTTCTCTACCTCTATCTCTCTCTCTCTCTTTCTCTACCTCTATCCCTCTCTCTCTCTCTTTCTTTCTTTCTCTGCCTCTCTCTCTCTCTTTCTCTCTTTCTTTCTCTGCCTCTATCCCTCTCGCTCTCTCTCTGCCTCTATCCCTCTCTCTCTCTCTCTCTCTCTCTGCCTCTATCTCTCTCTCTCTCTCCCTTTCTCTACCTCTATCCCTCTCTCTCTCTCTCTCTCTCTCTCTCTTTCTTTCTTTCTCTGCCTCTCTCTCTCTCTTTCTCTCTTTCTTTCTCTGCCTCTATCCCTCTCGCTCTCTCTCTCTGCCTCTATCCCTCTCTCTCTCTCTCTCTCTCTCTGCCTCTATCCCTCTCTCTCTCTCTACCTCTATCCCTCTCTCTCTCTCTCTCTCTCTGCCTCTATCTCTCTCTCTCTCTCTCTCTCTCTCTCTCTCTCTTTCTCTCTGCCTCTATCCATCTCTCTCTCTCTCTCTCTCTCTCTCTCTCTCTCTCAGTTTACTCTGTCTCTCTTTCTCCACATAATATTCTTCATGTCCATATTTTTTTATTGTCTCCAATAATGAGTTCCCAATACCTGTCAGTATTCAATAATGAGTTCCCTCGACCTGTCAGTATTCAATAATGAGTTCCCTAGACCTGTCAGTATTCAATAATGAGTTCCCTAGACCTGTCAGTATTCAATAATGAGTTCCCTAGACCTGTCAGTATTCAATAATGAGTTCCCTAGACCTGTCAGTATTCAATAATGAGTTCCCTAGACCTGTCAGTATTCAATAATGAGTTCCCTAGACCTGTCAGTATTCAATAATGAGTTCCCTAGACCTGTCAGTATTCAATAATGAGTTCCCTAGACCTGTCAGTATTCAATAATGAGTTCCCTAGACCTGTCAGTATTCAATAATGAGTTCCCTAGACCTGTCAGTATTCAATAATGAGTTCCCTAGACCTGTCAGTATTCAATAATGAGTTCCCTAGACCTGTCAGTATTCAATAATGAGTTCCCTAGACCTGTCAGTATTCAATAATGAGTTCCCTAGACCTGTCAGTATTCAATAATGAGTTCCCTAGACCTGTCAGTATTCAATAATGAGTTCCCTAGACCTGTCAGTATTCAATAATGAGTTCCCTAGACCTGTCAGTATTCAATAATGAGTTCCCTAGACCTGTCAGTATTCAATAATGAGTTCCCTAGACCTGTCAGTATTCAATAATGAGTTCCCTAGACCTGTCAGTATTCAATAATGAGTTCCCTAGACCTGTCAGTATTCAATAATGAGTTCCCTAGACCTGTCAGTATTCAATAATGAGTTCCCTAGACCTGTCAGTATTCAATAATGAGTTCCCTAGACCTGTCAGTATTCAATAATGAGTTCCCTAGACCTGTCAGTATTCAATAATGAGTTCCCTAGACCTGTCAGTATTCAATAATGAGTTCCCTAGACCTGTCAGTATTCAATAATGAGTTCCCTAGACCTGTCAGTATTCAATAATGAGTTCCCTAGACCTGTCAGTATTCAATAATGAGTTCCCTAGACCTGTCAGTATTCAATAATGAGTTCCCTCGACCTGTCAGTATTCAATAATGAGTTCCCTAGACCTGTCATTATGTATCTTTTGGAGGCGCTGGCATTTTTGCGGAGAGGCTTGTAAAATAATGACGTCCAGCTAACCAATAGGTGTCGAACTCACTAATCATTGTTCATTACTGTTTGACACTGCAGAGGCAACAGTCCAACTGCAGCTCGCCTCCCCATGCAGGTAACATGCAGATACAGTACACACACACACACATACACACTTCAACATGTGCAGGCATGCCAACTCATTCACACGCAAGCACACACTCATACAGACTCACACACACTCCCTGCCCTGGCACTGATGAGCCTTGCCCAACCAACCAACAGCACCATGCTGGACTTCAACACTAGCCACTAAGCCAGATCCACTTCAATCCACATGCCTTAAACAGCAGCATCCCCTACAGATGAAAACAGAAGTGGAAGAGACTAAACTTATCTATTGCCCTCCTATCACAACATCATGCCACCTTTCTCCCCTACCCATAATGTTTTAGGGTGAAAGGCTGGCAAATTATCCCAGTAGAACAGCTGTGCGTGAGGCCAAGTGATCCTGAGCTAACAACTTCCTAATTGGCTCTGCAGCTCATTCCCCACTATTGAGAAGGTTCCCTGTTTGGAAAAGGAAGTGGGGAAAAAACCTGACTCCCTCATAAATAACTTCCTTACACATTTTTTCATTCACTTATTGGGCTCTCTTTCTGGAGCGAGGCTGAGAGAAGTGAGGAGGGAGCATGGAAAAGGAAAACTGAAAATGTGCACGTGTAGCCAGAGATAGCAATGGTTTGAGAAAATGGAGGGAAAATCAGGTAGACCGGGCAGTTGCTAAGTGCCTACATTTGGACACCATCACACTTCGGCTAGAATTTCATTTCACCGTACATGTCCTATATTAATGATTTCCTCCATAGCAGAAGCCAATGACCAAGTATGTAGGCTAACTCTACAAATTCAAAGATAGACTGAAGTGAAGCATCCTGGGTAATATGCGGATATAGTTTTCCCTATTGACCAATAGAGTTGTTTGATTGTTTCAAGTTGTTAAGATGAAAGGCCTTGTCATCGAGACTGGACAAAGCATGGCAAATCTATCCTCCTGTCTCCTCAGAAAATAAAATAACTAGAGTAGGAGGCAAGCCAGTCAAATGGCTGCTGTTCATTTAAGCAATAAGGCACGGGGGGGGTATATGGCCAATATACTACGGCTAAGGGCTGTTCTTAAGTGTGACGCAACGTGGGGTGCTTGGAAACAGCCCTGAGCCGTAGTATATCGGCCATATACCACCAACCCCTGAGGTGCCTGATTGCTATTATAAACTGGTTACCAACGTAATTACTGCAGTAAAAATACATGTTTCTTCATACCTGTGGTCTACAGTCTGATATACCATGGCAGTCAGCCAATCAGCATTCAGGGCTCGAACCACCCAGTTTAAAATTTCACTTCACACACTGACGCCCCTGCTCTGTGCTCTCCCATGTCTGAGCACCGGTGTTTCCTTTGGGCTGGGTAAACACCCCCAGGTGCATACAGTACTAGCGCACAGGTCTGTGCCAGTTTCTATCCACCTACTGCTCTCTCGCTCTCTCATTCTCCATCCTTTTTTGTTCTCTCTCTCTCTCTCTCTATCGTGGTCTATAGCCCTATCTTTCATTCACTCTCAATTAAATAAAATATAATTACATTTCTTCACAGGTCCGTGCCAGTTCTCACTACCTTTCTCTCACACACACACCCTCTCTTTCAATTCAATTTCAATTTAAGGGCTTTATTGGCATGGGGAACATATGTTTACAATGCCGAAGCAAATGAAATAGATAATAAACAAAAGTGAAATAAACAATAAAAAATGAACAGTAAACATTACACTCACAAAAGTTTCAAAAGAGTAAAGACATTTCAAATGTCAGTAGTGTAATGAAGTGCAAATATAGTTTGTAATTACAATGGTGTTTGTTCTTCACTGGTTGTCCTTTTCTTGTGGCAACAGGTTACACATCCTGCTGCTGTGATTGCACACTGTGGTGTTTCACCCAATAGATATGGGAGTTTATCAAAATTGGATTTGTTTTCAAATTCTTTGTGTGGAACCTGAGAGAAACGTGTCTCTAATATGGTCATAGATTTGGCAGGAGTTTAGGAAGTGCAGCTCAGATTACACCTCATTTTGTGGGCAGGGTGCACATAGCCTGTCTTCTCTTGAGAGCCAGGTCTGCCTACGGCGGCCTTTCTCAATAGCAAGGCAGTATTCACTGAGTCTGTACATAGTCAAAGCTTTTCTTAAGTTTGGGTCAGTCACAGTGGGCAGGTATTCTGCCACTGTGTACTCACTATTTAGGGACAAATATCATTCTAGTTAGCTCTGTTTTTTTGTAAATTCTTTCCAATGTGTCAAGTAATTATCTTTTTGTTTTCTCATGATTTGGTTGTGTCTAATTGTGTTGCTGTCCTGGAGCTATGTGAGGTCTGTTTGTGTTTGTGAACAGAGTCCAAGGACCAACTTGCTTAGGGGTCTCTTCTCCAGGTTAATGTATCTGTAGCTGATGACTTTGTTATGGACATTTTGGTTAATCGCTTCCTTTTAGGTAGTCTTTAATAGTTGATTCTAAGATTTGTATTTGATCATGTATATGTTTTTGCTGTTTATTCTATGTTATAGAGCCAAAAAGATTGAAGAAGTAGTTAATCCATACATCTCCGTTTTTTAATAGATAACTTCCTGTTGTTGTTTCTTTAGAGTTTTCCAATTTCCGAAGAAGTTGTTAGATTCTATGGAATCTTCAATTACATTGAGTTGATTTCGACATGCTTTTCCTTCGTTTTCCATAGTGTATTTCTGTATTGTTTTAGGAATTCACCATAGTGAAGGCTTAGGCTCAGGTTTTCTGGGTCTCTATGTTTTTGGTTTGATAGGTTTCTCAATTTCTTTCTTAGGTTTTTGCATTCTTCACCAAACCATTTCTCTCTTTTCCCCCCATCCATGTCCCTCCCTCTCACACTCAGTCCCTTTCTCGCTCTCCCTCTACCCCTCCATCTCCCTCCCTCTCACACTCAGTCCCTTTCTCGCTCTCCCTCTACCCCTCCATATCCCTCCCTCTCACACTCAGTCCCTTTCTCGCTCTCCCTCTACCCCACCATCTCCCTCCCTCTCACACTCAGTCCCTTTCTCGCTCTCCCTCTTCCCCTCCATCTCCCTCCCTCTCAGTCCCTTTCTCGCTCTCCCTCTACCCCACCATCTCCCTCCCTCTCACACTCAGTCCCTTTCTCGCTCTCCCTCTACCCCTCCATCTCCCTCCTTCTCACACTCAGTCCCTTTCTCGCTCTCCCTCTACCCCTCCATCTACCTCCCTCTCACACTCAGTCCCTTTCTCGCTCTCCCTCTACCCCTCCATCTCCCTCCCTCTCACACTCAGTCCCTTTCTCGCTCTCCCTCTACACCTCCATCTCCCTCCCTCTCACACTCAGTCCCTTTCTCGCTCTCCCTCTACCCCTCCATCTCCCTCCCTCTCAGTCCCTTTCTCGCTCTCCCTCTACCCCTCCATCTCCCTCCCTCTCACACTCAGTCCCTTTCTCACTCTCCCTCTTCCCCTCCATCTCCCTCCCTCTCAGTCCCTTTCTCGCTCTCCCTCTACCCCTCCATCTCCCTCCTTCTCACACTCAGTCCCTTTCTCGCTCTCCCTCTACCCCTCCATCTCCCTCCCTCTCACACTCAGTCCCTTTCTCGCTCTCCCTCTACCCCTCCATCTCCCTCCCTCTCACACTCAGTCCCTTTCTCGCTCTCCCTCTACCCCTCCATCTCCCTCCCTCTCACACTCAGTCCCTTTCTCGCTCTCCCTCTACCGCTCCATCTCCCTCCCTCTCACACTCAGTCCCTTTCTCGCTCTCTGTCTACCCCTCCATCTCCCTCCCTCTCACACTCAGTCCCTTTCTCGCTCTCCCTCTTCCCCTCCATCTCCCTCCCTCTCAGCCCCTTTCTTGCTCTCCCTCTACCCCTCCATCTCCCTCCCTCTCACACTCAGTCCCTTTCTTGCTCTCCCTCTACCCCTCCATCTCCCTCCCTCTCACACTCAGTCCCTTTCTCGCTCTCCCTCTTCCCCTCCATCTCCCTCCCTCTCAGTCCCTTTCTCGCTCTCCCTCTACCCCTCCATCTCCCTCCCTCTCACACTCAGTCCCTTTCTCGCTCTCCCTCTACCCCTCCATCTCCCTCCCTCTCACACTCAGTACCTTTCTCGCTCTCCCTCTACCCCTCCATCTCCCTCCCTCTCACACTCAGTCCCTTTCTCGCTCTCCCTCTACCCCACCATCTCCCTCCCTCTCACACTCAGTCCCTTTCTCGCTCTCCCTCTACCCCTCCATCTCCCTCCCTCTCACACTCAGTCCCTTTCTCGCTCTCCCTCTACCCCTCCATCTCCCTCCCTCTCACACTCAGTCCCTTTCTCGCTCTCCCTCTACCCCTCCATCTCCCTCCCTCTCACACTCAGTCCCTTTCTCGTTCTCCCTCTACCCCTCCATCTCCCTCCCTCTCACGCTCTGTCCACTTCTCGCTCTCACTCTCCCTCTACCCCTTCATCTCCCTCCCTCTTACGCTCAGTCCCTTTCTCGCTCTCCCTCTAACCCTCCATCTCCCTCCCTCTCACACTCATTCCCTCTCACCCACCCCCTCTTCTCTATGACACTTCTTCACATAAGCTCCCCATCTCCACCACTCTAGAACCATGGAACCAGGAACCACTAACTGACAAGCAGTAGTGAAGAACGAACATGGCCCCTTCTACTTCCCCTGCCAGGGATTCTGATGTGTCGTTAAACTGTGGAAGTCGGCAAAGAAACATCAACATTAATTCCTCCGCTAAATGATCCTGCTGAATAATGTATGCGAGAGGTTACAACGATATGTAGAGCCCCCCCCCCCACCCACCCACCCACCCACTTTCTACCTTTGTCAGCCTAATTGCTCTTGCTATCCGCCATTCAAGCGCCTCAGAAGTCTACTGCCGATGAATACTGCCAGACAGACATGGCTAGGCCTACTATCAGGCAATAATGTTACCGGAGCCTTGTATCAAAGGCTGCCCTGGCTGGGAGGGATCCCTCTACATTAGCACGGGGACTTCAAAGGAAAGTACTGAGGTATTCACACAGATCTGAGGGCCCTTGTCTGAAAGTGGGCATAATGCTCTGCTTGGTGTAAACACACAGATACACACTTGGAAATATAATTAATTCTACATTTCAATTTTACACTTTGGTCATTTAATAGACACTCTTATCCAGAGGGACTTACAGTCAGTGCATTCAACTAAGGTAGATAAACAACCACATATGACAGTCAAAGCCAGTAAAAGGTTCCTGGGAGAATAGCGTTGTGGTTGAAGTGTTCTGGTGGTTGTCAGAAACTTTGAACATGATCACTGCCAGTTGAATTCTTATTCTATGGACACACACACACACACACACACACACACACAAAGGTCTCTCAGGCTTAAGTAGGAGTGGGCATAATGTACAGCTTAAAGGTGCTCTGGGTGGCAGTGTAAACCATAACACACAGTTACCGAGTGGGAATTCTTATTCTAACAATAAGGGATGAATGATGAGTAACAGACACAGCTTTCCACACACCTTTTCTCCTACCTTGGTCGGGCAGCTGGCAGACGTTGGGGGGCACGGTCATATTGAGCACATCGTTGACAGCCGTGTCTATGTAGTGGCCTCTCTGGACGTCGTGCTCACTGTCCGTCTGGTCGCTCTCCTCGTGCCCGCTGTCCTTCAGACTATTGCCCTCCAGGTCCTTGAATGTCGATGTGCTACAGAGGGAAGGAGGGAGGAAGAGGAGGAGAGAATGTTGATTTCCTGTCACATCAACTTCAATCAGAAGCTCTCTCCTTTCTCCTTCAGCACCTCTCCCCCTCCATCTCTCTCTTTGTAGATTTTTTTGCTCTTTCTTTCTTTGCTTCATTACATTTTTCTCAATCTTTTCCCCTTTTCACTCTTTCTTCCTTGACTGCTAAATGAACGTGTCTCTCTGCATCCTTCGCTCTCACACAGCTCTCGAGGCACTGGGAACGTTGACAGAAGGAGAGAGATGGTAGGCATCTTCAGAAGGACTCCTCTTAACACTGGCCTCAGCTGTATAAAGGGCACAACTTCACAGCCTTCCACATTTTATTAGTGTCGGGAACAGAACCTTGCTACTCCTGCAGTAGTCGGAGGGTGGTGATTGTGATGTTGGTGGTGGAGACACAGATAAACTCTGTTGGGGCTTTTAGGGATTAAGAGGCCATTTTTTGACTGGGCTGATAGCGGAGCAGAGAGGCTGCAGGCTGTTTCTAAAAGGGACAGCGTGGGGGCCGATGCACTGACTTCAAGGGCATCGCTAGTGTGAACCGTTCTGACTTTAAAGACCCACTCTGGGTATTGACGGAGGTTTCTATCATTTAAATTGATGAGATTATTACATACCCATTGATTCATTAAGAATATGACTTGTAAATTGGAGAAGAGAAGAAAAGCGAAGGAAAGAAAAGAAAAGAGAAGGAAAGAGAATGAAAGAGAATGAAAGAGAAGGGCTCCGCTTTATAGCAAACCAAGTGTCATAGCTGCCGTTATGTTGTTTTAAAAAGAAAAAGGAGTGGGCCTTTAAAATGGGATGCAATCAATCACTCTCTACTGTTCAATCAAAGGGGTATAGAAAATGCTATGCGCACATATAGTATGTGCACAGATTGCATCTGTCTTGTTTGGGGCTTACAGCCAATAGAGGCTGGGGAGAAAGGCCATCAGCAGCTGTATAGTACATGCATGAATTCCATTCATTTGATTGCCAACCCATTGGAACAAATTGTGCTAGGCAAACAAGACTGGTATTGAGGGAGGGGGTGAATGTATACTTGTACATGTAGCAGAGTGAGAGAGGAAAGAGAAGAGAAGGAAAGAGAAGGAAATAAAAGAGAAGTAAATAGAAGAGAAGAAAATAGAAGGAAACGAAAGAGAAGGAAAGAGAAGAGAAGGAAAGAGAAGAGAAGGAAAGAGAAGAGAAGGAAAGAGAAGAGAAGGAAAGAGAAGGAAAGAGAAGAGAAGGAAAGAGAAGAGAAGGAAAGAGAAGAGAATGAAAGAGAAAAAAAGAGAAGAAAAGAGAAGGAAATCGAGGAGAAGGGAAGGAACAAGAAGAAAAGGAAAGAGAAGAGAAGTAAATAGAAGATAAGTAAATAGAGGAGAACGAAATAGAAGAGAAGTAAATAGAGGAGAAGGAAAGAGAAGAGAAGGGAAGGAACAAGAAGAAAAGGAAAGAGAAGAGAATGAAAGAGAAGAGAATGAAAGAGAAGGAAAGAGAAGAGAAGGAAAGAGAAGAGAATGAAAGAAAAGAAGAGAAGGAAATAGAAGAGAAGGGAAGGAACAAGAAGAAAAGCAAAGAGAAGAGAATGAAAGAGCAGAGAAGTAAAGAGAAGAGAAGTAAATAGAGGAGAAGGAAATAGAAGAGAAGTAAATAGAGGAGAAGGAAAGAGAAGATAAGGGAAGGAACAAGAAGGAAAGAGAAGAGAATGAAAGAGAAGAGAATGAAAGAGAAGAGAAGGAAAGAGAAGAGAAGTAAATAGAAGAGAAGTAAATAGAGGAGAAAGAAAGAGAAGGAAATAGAAGAGAAGTAAATAGAGGAGAAGGAAATAGAAGAGAAGTAAATAGAGGAGAAGGAAAGAGAAGGAAATAGAAGAGAAGGAAAGAGAAGGTAATAGAAGAGAAGGAACGAGGAGAGAAGGAACGAGGAGAGATGCAAAGAGAAGGAAAGAGAAGAGAAGGAAAGTATAAGAGAAGGGAAGAGAAGGAAATAGAATGAAAAAGAAGGAAAGAGAAGAGAATGAAATAGAAGAGAAGGAAAGATAAGAGAATGAAATAGAAGAGAAGAGAATGAAATATAAGAGAAGGGAAGAGAAGAGAGAAGGAAATAGAATGAAAGAGAAGAGAATGAAATAGAAGAGAAGGAAAGAGAAGAGAATGAAATAGAAGAGAAGAGAATGAAATAGAAGAGGATGGAAGAGAAGAGAGAAGGAAATAGAATGAAAGGGAAGAGAATGAAAGAGAAGAGAATGAAATAGAAGAGAAGGGAAGAGAAGAGAGAAGGAAAGAAAAAAGAAGAGAAAAGAGAAAATAAAATAAATAAATAATAGAATATAATAAATAGTAGCAGCAGCAGTTCCCTTCTTTCCTGTGAGAAGCTGCCTGGGAAAAGGAGAGAGAGAGGGAGTGCAGTGGTGGTAATGATGGCTCTACATCTCTCTGATGTTATCAGTGTTATGGCATCTGTCCCAGACCACAGGCCCACATGCTCCTAGGGGGGATAACTATGTAGTGTGCTGCAGAGGGGCCTCTCAGGCGCTTTGTTTACATAAACACAGGGAATCTCAAATGGGGATGGGCTCAAACAGAGGGAAGTTGGAATGTTCCATAGCTGCAGGTAAAACAGGTGAATTATAGTCCTGGTCGCATCGTGCAGGCCGTTATTAGGGTTGTCTACACTACCACCCTCAGAACCACTAACCCCCTAATATCCTGCTTCAGGTGGACTCAGGAATGCACTATTACTAATACCTCACAAAGACAACACTTGTGCTCAGCTCAATGTTCTCAAAATGGCAGACAAATTAACTTCATTATTGGTACTTTCGTAACAGCATTGAGCTGATATATTTTTATACACTGAGATCTAACTTTGCTGCGAACCTCTTGCAGTATTGAAATCACTTTCCTGGCAAAAATGTTATTTGATTTCTTTAATCTTATTTATCGTGATGTGTAAGTTGTTTTAAGAGCCGCGATTTAGCAGGAGTTTTTCATAATTGCTTAATTAATGTGCGAGATGGATAATTGTTTTTTAATGGGAATGGGTAGAATTATTCATGATGTGAAGATAGAGAGTCATAAAGGTGACCTAACAGAACAGGGAGGGAACATTTTAGAGTTTAATTCCAAATTATATTCTTGATTCTGTCAATTTGTATCGAATACACAGAACAAACACTGATTTTAACAACATGCGCACTCATGCATTTGCAGCCAATACCATCAGACAATTATGGATCACAATGATTGATAGCGAAAATCATAAAATTGTCTAATCGAGAAGTACCTTTTGATAAGGTGTGCTCGGCTGTTTACGTAGCTGGAGTCGATATAGTTCTCCGTCTATAACAGAAGATTGGGGGAGGAGGGGGAAGAGGAGAAAGATGGGGAAGAGGGGGGAGGGAGAAAAAAACACAGAAGAGATGCATTTAATTACGTAGGGAACCAAATAATGTTACACCGGTAATTGCCTTTCAATATACATTTGATTTTACACAAAGGGCTGGTGAGCGAGCCTCTGCTTTCAAAGGCAGAAACCATTCTCTTTCAAAGCACACCCAGGGAGACAGGGAGAGAGAAAGGCAGACTAGGAGCTGAGAGAGCTGAGAAAAGTGCTGCAGTGAGCAGGGCCTCTCCTCCCTCCCACCCTGCTTCCATCCTCTCCCTCCCTCCGTCAGACCACAGTCTTCAAAATGGGATCATTAGGGAGGACAGTGCATCACGCAGAGAGATAGAGCGAGAGAGAGGAGGAAGAGAAGTTTCCCTTTTTTCTCCTCTCTACATCTCTCTCTTTCTCCTCAACCACTTTTGAGCAGATTGGAATCTATAAATATTAAATAAATAAAAGTGTGGAAAGAAGAAATTAAGAGCGTACCAGGGGGAATCTTAACTTTCGGCAATAGCAGATAAAAATCCAGCACGGAAGATATGATATGATATGATGGATCTCTGACCCACATAGTTCCAAGGCATCATGCGTTTAACTTTTTAACTTCACACATATTTATAGAAAGAGGTTGAGGGAGAGGGGAGCTCTGACAGTGGAGAGAGAGGACGTTGAGGCATCCCCTTGTGTCTGGTGAGAAAATACTCAGTAAAAAGAATCCAGCATTCAACATAAAAAATAAAATCCCCCAACATTTATAGAGGACTGTTGTAGTGAGTTAGAGAGGAGAGTACTGACAGGGGAGAGAGGGGACATTGAACAGGTAGTCTTTTGTGCTTGGCCAACATCCACTCACATCCAGATAACATGTCAAGGGGGTATCAAAGGCACTCTCAAAGGACATCCCCAGGGGGCCCATAAAAAAACTCCATGACCTGACCCTTTCAACAGACTTTGATAATATGCAATTGTTTTCCTTTGGGAAGAGGTAGAAATTCCTCTCATGGACTCATTACATCCCAGATAAAGGGATAGAGAGACCGAGTCAATGGCTCCCATCCGGTGAGGAAGTGTTAATTCTCAAACATCCTGAAAAAAAGAGTCACCCCTAGATGAACGAGGTTAATGCAGGCGGTGGAGCGAACTCACTGATTATCAATTGAGGGACACTTCTTGCCGGCTCGGCCCTGCTGTTCCTGGGAGCAGGGAGCCGTGTGCAACGGTGAGGCAGTGAGGCAGCAACGCAGGGTGACCAAACAGATTTGGATTAAAAATGGCACTTGAGTTTTGCTTTCACCTTGTTAGACGGTGAAACCTAATCCCCACCCTCTCCAATTGAACCTGTGTAGGTTGAGGCAGAAACCACAATGCAGAAGAGAGGGAGAGGCTTTTGATGGTCTTTATTGAGACATCCTGACTGACTTAAAAACACCCCATAAAACATGCCCCCACCCTTCATTAGAAAGCAAAGAGAGAGAGGGGGGGGGATAATGTTACCTGTGGGAAATAGCACCCTGTGACCCAAAATGTTTTATTTATATAACTAGACAAGTCAGTTAAGAACAAATTCTTATTTACAATGACGACCTAGGAACAGTGGGTTAGCTGCCTTGTTCAGGGGCAGAACAACAGATGTTTATCTTGTCATCTCGGGAATTTGATCTAGCAACCTTTTGGTTACTGGCCCAATGCTCTAACCACTAGGCCACCTGCTGCCCCAAAATAGCACCCTGTGACCCCGTTGTGGTCTTTGAAACAATGGAACAGCTTGTTAATGCTAGGTAAATGCATGTGTCTGTGTTTGTTTTACTCTTTAGTAACCCTGGAATTATTTCCCTGAGTTTCAAATACAAACACAATACAAGCATTATCATAAATATCATAAAGGTATCAGCGCTAGCATTGTTCTTAGAGGAACTCCCATGCTTTAACAAAGTACTGTATTTTAGTTCACAGAAGTGTAAAGTAAGTAAGTAGCCTTGTCTTGTGTGAGCCAGAACAGCTCATAGGCCAGGAGCCTATCTCCTGTTTCTGTTGCATGAGTCAGCTTGATGTACAAGTAAACCCCCTGAACAGGACACTAGTCTATCACAAGGCCTTACCCCCAATCTATCTCCTTGATGCTGAATGCCAAACAGAGACACATCAGGTCCCATTTTTATCGTGTTTGGTATGACTCATTCAGGAATTGAACTCGCAACCTTACAATCTCAGGGCAGAGGCCACTAATTGCACACCGCAAATTAGGGGGATTTTCTGATATAGGCATTTCTTGATATCACGTTACATCCATTGATGCTCACCATTTGTCCGTGGACTTTTCTTTCGCGTAGGGAACAACAGTTGTAGAGAACTGTAGCATTGTAGCTAAGCCTAACCCTAACCCTTTGCCTAACCTTAACCTCATTCTCCTAACATGCCACGCTAATTTGTAATCCTAACCTGCTATGTAACCAGATCATCTGTGTCGAGAAACAATCCGTCTCATAACACCTGAACCAGCCGATGTCGGGTGTCAATGAGTGTTTCCTGACATCAGGCAACACCCTCATAAAGTAACACCCCAAATTGTGGTCTGCAATTACACCAGTTGGTGTAATTAAGTTGGTGGCATCTTAATTGGGGACAACAGGCTCATAGTAATGACTGGAGTGTAAATGCGGGCCACAATTTAGGGTGTTTCTTTATGTGGGTGTTGGGTTCCAGGTAAAACCCTTTCCACAGAGGGTTCTACATGCAACCCAAAAGGGTTGTACCTGGAAACAAAAAAGGTTCCACTTGGAACCAAATAGGGTTATCCTACAGGGACAGCTGAAGAACACTTTTGGAACCATTTTTTTCTAAGAATGTACAACAGGTCCATTTAATTAATTAGTTAGTTCATTAGTTAGTTCATTAGTTAATTAGAAAAGAAGTGGAGGGCACTCAACCAATGTGAGTAAAGGTGCAACCATTACATTTGATAGGGCACAATGCTCACTCACTCACCATTCATTTTTTATTTATTTAAACAACTATTAAAAGCTTAGGTCATTTTAAAATTATCTGAAAACTAAGCATCTAAATAAATAACACAAAGATATGTAAAATCAGGTACTGACAAATTCCTGTCTGAAATGATGCTTTGAAATCATTTCCCAGGTGTTTTTTGTCACACTCCCTTCTAACGAGTCCTTGTGTATCAGAGATGGAAACAGAAGGCACGTACGTGTTTCTGAGTGTCGTAGCTTTCAGGAATGGGGTCATAATATTTAGCATAAACCATTCAAATTCTAGAGCCACATTCATATGAAGACAAAATTATCAACATGCCACATAGGCGCAAGAAACCTTGAGGAACTACACTATAGACAACCAAAATAGTGCTCCTCAATTTGGAACTGAAATTTGGATTTTGGCAGGAATTTTTTTGCAGACTTTAATTCATTTTCATAATTCAACCACCAGTCTAAATTAGTAAACGGGTCGGTTCTGGCCCGCAGACCTCCAGTTGAATAGCCCTGGTGTACTTCAATGGTTAATTGTATACCAATGTAAGTCACGGTTGTTATTGTGGGTTAAATGTCTTGTTTTTTCCACCGCCTCTGTCTAGTAGACTAGACTCGGCCTGCCAAAATACCTTCAATCACAGGCCAAATAAGGCCATTGTTTGTCGTCTCACCTCCACGCTGGCTAATTACCTCTGCAGCGAGATAATATTGTAATTAGCAAAGACGGCAGGGCAGGCGGCCTCCTGATAGAGATTTGAGAGATGACGATGCATCTGGACGCACTGAAGGTTAGCGGTTAGCTGCGGCGGGCCGCTTTTTCCCCTCCGTCTAATTAAACTTTAACTCATTGTTATCAAGGAGATAATTAGTAAAAAGCCATTTTAATTAACATTTTATTAGCTGCCCTTAATTCAGAGCGCACCATGGCGTGTTTGCTCAACAAGCAGTGGATAGAGAACAAAACTCCTTTGTTCCTGTCCAGCTTGACTCCATTAATATCAAACGTAATTGGGTGTCTGCAATTATTTTTGCTAGTCTTACCGGGGTTGGACGTGTATGCACTGTATGTAGATATATAAATATATATCATATCATGTGTTTTTTTGGTGTAGCGCGCCACCTGTGCTCCACTTTGGTCCCAGTGAGCACTCATTAAAATGTCTTGATCTCCATCTAGCCCAGGCACTCAGTGAGAAGCTAATGAACATGTATGGTGGGAGTAGCAAGGGGAAAACTTTATTAAAGAGATACACATTTCCTGATGAATCTTACTCTGGATCGAGCCCTGGAATTGGCTTGGAATAGCAAGCACGGGATTGAATGTAGTCCAGAGAGGGGTGGTGGAGCGAAGTCCTGAGAGGGGTGGTGGAGGGTAGTCCCGAGAAGAGTGGTGGAGCGTAGTCCAGAGGAGTGGTGGAGGGTAGTCCAGAGGAGTGGTGGAGGGTAGTCCAGAGGAGTGGTGGAGGGTAGTCCAGAGGAGTGGTGGAGGGTAGTCCCGAGAGGGGTGGTGGAGGGTAGTCCCAAGAGGAGTGGTGGAGCGTAGTCCCGAGAGGGGTGGTGGAGGGAAGTCCTGAGGAGTGGTGGAGTGTAGTCCAGAGGAGTGGTGGAGGGTAGTCCAGAGGAGTGGTGGAGGGTAGTCCAGAGGAGTGGTGGAGGGTAGTCCCGAGAGGGGTGGTGGAGGGTAGTCCAGAGGAGTGGTGGAGGGTAGTCCAGAGGAGTGGTGGAGGGTAGTCCCAAGAGGAGTGGTGGAGGGTAGTCCAGAGAAGTGGTGGAGGGTAGTCCAGAGGAGTGGTGGAGGGTAGTCCAGAGGAGTGGTGGAGGGTAGTCCCAAGAGGAGTGGTGGAGGGTAGTCCAGAGAAGTGGTGGAGGGTAGTCCAGAGTAGTGGTGGAGGGTAGTCCAGAGGAGTGGTGGAGGGTAGTCCAGAGGAGTGGTGGAGGGTAGTCCCAAGAGGGGTGGTGGAGGGTAGTCCAGAGGAGTGGTGGAGGGTAGTCCCAAGAGGGGTGGTGGAGGGTAGTCCAGAGGAGTGGTGGAGGGTAGTCCAGAGGAGTGGTGGAGGGTAGTCCAGAGGAGTGGTGGAGGGTAGTCCAGAGGAGTGGTGGAGGGTAGTCCAGAGGAGTGGTGGAGGGTAGTCCAGAGGAGTGGTGGAGGGTAGTCCAGAGGAGTGGTGGAGGGTAGTCCAGAGGAGTGGTGGAGGGTAGTCCAGAGGAGTGGTGGAGGGTAGTCCAGAGGAGTGGTGGAGGGTAGTCCAGAGGAGTGGTGGAGGGTAGTCCTGAGGAGTGGTGGAGGGTAGTCCAGGGGAGTGGTGGAGGGTAGTCCCAAGAGGAGTGGTGGAGGGTAGTCCCAAGAGGAGTGGTGGAGGGTAGTCCAGAGGAGTGGTGGAGGGTAGTCCAGAGGAGTGGTGGAGGGTAGTCCAGAGGGGTGGTGGAGGGTAGTCCCAACAGGGGTGGTGGAGGGTAGTCCCAAGAGGGGTGGTGGAGGGTAGTCCCGAGAGGATTGGTGGAGGGTAGTCCAGAGGAGTGGTGGAGGGTAGTCCAGAGGAGTGGTGGAGGGTAGTCCCAAGAGGGGTGGTGGAGGGTAGTCCAGAGGAGTGGTGGAGGGTAGTCCCAAGAGGGGTGGTGGAGGGTAGTCCAGAGGAGTGGTGGAGGGTAGTCCCGAGTTGGGTGGTGGAGGGTAGTCCAGAGTAGTGGTGGAGGGTAGTCCAGAGGAATGGTGGAGGGTAGTCCAGAGGAGTGGTGGAGGGTAGTCCCGAGAGGAGTGGTAGAGGGTAGTCCAGAGAGGAGTGGTGGAGTGTAGTCCAGAGAGGAGTGATGGAGAGTAGTCCAGAGGAGTGGTGGAGTGTAGTCCCGAGAGGAGTGGTGGAGGGTAGTCCCGAGAGGAGTGGTGGAGGGTAGTCCCGAGAGGAGTGGTAGAGTGTAGTCCCGAGAGGAGTGATGGAGGGTAGTCCAGAGGAGTGGTGGAGGGTAGTCCCGAGTGGGGTGGTGGAGGGTAGTCCAGAGGAGTGGTGGAGGGTAGTCCAGAGGAATGGTGGAGGGTAGTCCAGAGGAATGGTGGAGGGTAGTCCAGAGGAGTGGTGGAGGGTAGTCCAGAGAGGAGTGGTGGAGTGTAGTCCCGAGAGGAGTGATGGAGGGTAGTCCAGAGGAGTGGTGGAGTGTAGTCCAGAGGAGTGGTGGAGGGTAGTCCAGAGAGGGGTGGTGGAGGGTAGTCCCGAGAGGAGTGGTGGAGGGTAGTCCCGAGAGGGGTGGTGGAGGGAATTCCCGAGAGGAGTGGTGGAAGGTAGTCCCGAGAGGAGTGGTGGAAGGTAGTCCCGAGAGGAGCGGTGGAAGGTAGTCCCGAGAGGAGTGGTGGAAGGTAGTCCCGAGAGGTGTGGTGGAAGGTAGTCCTGAGAAGAGTGGTAGAGTGTAGTCCCGAGAGGAGTGGTGGAAGGTAGTCCCGAGAGGAGTGGTGGAAGGTAGTCCCGAGAGGAGTGGTGGAAGGTAGTCCCGAGAGGTGTGGTGGAAGGTAGTCCTGAGAAGAGTGGTAGAGTGTAGTCCCGAGAGGAGTGGTGGAAGGTAGTCCTGAGAGGAGTGGTGGAAGGTAGTCCTGAGAGGAGTGGTGGAAGGTAGTCCCGAGAGGAGTGGTGGAAGGTAGTCCCGAGAGGAGTGGTGGAAGGTAGTCCCGAGAGGAGTGGTGGAAGGTAGTCCCGAGAGGTGTGGTGGAAGGTAGTCCCGAGAGGAGTGGTGGAAGGTAGTCCTGAGAGGAGTGGTGGAGTGTAGTCCCGAGAGGAGTGGTGGAAGGTAGTCCTGAGAGGAGTGGTGGAAGGTAGTCCTGAGAAGAGTGGTAGAGTGTAGTCCCGAGAGGAGTGGTGGAAGGTAGTCCTGAGAGGAGTGGTGGAGTGTAGTCCCGAGAGGAGTGGTGGAAGGTAGTCCCGAGAGGAGTGGTGGAAGGTAGTCCTGAGAGGAGTGGTGAGAGGTAGTCCTGAGAAGAGTGGTAGAGTGTAGTCCCGAGAGGAGTGGTGGAAGGTAGTCCCGAGAGGAGTGGTGGAAGGTAGTCCTGAGAGGAGTGGTGGAAGGTAGTCCTGAGAAGAGTGGTAGAGTGTAGTCCCGAGAGGAGTGGTGGAAGGTAGTCCTGAGAGGAGTGGTGGAGTGTAGTCCCGAGAGGAGTGGTGGAAGGTAGTCCCGAGAGGAGTGGTGGAAGGTAGTCCTGAGAGGAGTGGTGGAGTGTAGTCCTGAGAGGTGTGGTGGAGTGTAGTCCCGAGAGGAGTGGTGGAAGGTAGTCCTGAGAGGAGTGGTGGAAGGTAGTCCTGAGAAGAGTGGTAGAGTGTAGTCCCGAGAGGAGTGGTGGAAGGTAGTCCTGAGAGGAGTGGTGGAGTGTAGTCCCGAGAGGAGTGGTGGAAGGTAGTCCCGAGAGGAGTGGTGGAAGGTAGTCCCGAGAGGAGTGGTGGAAGGTAGTCCCGAGAGGTGTGGTGGAAGGTAGTCCTGAGAGGAGTGGTGGAAGGTAGTCCCGAGAGGAGTGGTGGAAGGTAGTCCCGAGAGGAGTGGTGGAAGGTAGTCCTGAGAGGAGTGGTGGAGTGTAGTCCCGAGAGGAGTGGTGGAAGGTAGTCCCGAGAGGAGTGGTGGAAGGTAGTCCTGAGAGGAGTGGTGGAGTGTAGTCCCGAGAGGAGTGGTGGAAGGTAGTCCCGAGAGGAGTGGTGGAGTGTAGTCCTGAGAGGAGTGGTGGAGTGTAGTCCCGAGAGGAGTGGTGGAAGGTAGTCCCTAGAGGAGTGGCGGAGGGTCGTCCTGAGAGGAGTGGTGGAGTGTAGTCCTGAGAGGTGTGGTGGAAGGTAGTCCCTAGAGGAGTGGCGGAGGGTCGTCCTGAGAGGAGTGGTGGAGTGTAGTCCTGAGAGGAGTGGTGGAAGGTAGTCCCTAGAGGAGTGGCGGAGGGTCGTCCTGAGAGGAGTGGTGGAGTGTAGTCCCGAGAGGTGTGGTGGAAGGTAGTCCTGAGAGGAGTGGTGGAAGGTAGTCCTGAGAGGAGTGGTGGAGTGTAGTCCCGAGAGGAGTGGTGGAAGGTAGTCCTGAGAGGAGTGGTGGTAGGTAGTCCTGAGAGGAGTGGTGGAAGGTAGTCCTGAGAGGAGTGGTGGAAGGTAGTCCTGAGAGGAGTGGTGGAGTGTAGTCCCGAGCGGAGTGGTGGAAGGTAGTCCCTAGAGGAGTGGCGGAGGGTCGTCCTGAGAGGAGTGGTGGAGTGTAGTCCTGAGAGGAGTGGTGGAAGGTAGTCCCTAGAGGAGTGGCGGAGGGTCGTCCTGAGAGGAGTGGTGGAGTGTAGTCCCGAGAGGTGTGGTGGAAGGTAGTCCTGAGAGGAGTGGTGGAAGGTAGTCCTGAGAGGAGTGGTGGAGTGTAGTCCCGAGAGGAGTGGTGGAAGGTAGTCCTGAGAGGAGTGGTGGAAGGTAGTCCTGAGAGGAGTGGTGGAAGGTAGTCCTGAGAGGAGTGGTGGAAGGTAGTCCTGAGAGGAGTGGTGGAGTGTAGTCCTGAGAGGTGTGGTGGAAGGTAGTCCCTAGAGGAGTGGCGGAGGGTCGTCCTGAGAGGAGTGGTGGAGTGTAGTCCTGAGAGGAGTGGTGGAAGGTAGTCCCTAGAGGAGTGGCGGAGGGTCGTCCTGAGAGGAGTGGTGGAGTGTAGTCCCGAGAGGTGTGGTGGAAGGTAGTCCCGAGAGGAGTGGTGGAAGGTAGTCCTGAGAGGAGTGGTGGAAGGTAGTCCTGAGAGGAGTGGTGGAAGGTAGTCTTGAGAGGAGTGGTGGGGGTAGTCCTGAGAGGAGTGGTGGAAGGTAGTCCTGAGAGGAGTGGTGGAGTGTAGTCCCGAGAGGTGTGGTGGAAGGTAGTCCTGAGAGGAGTGGTGGAAGGTAGTCCTGAGAGGAGTGGTGGAGTGTAGTCCCGAGAGGTGTGGTGGAAGGTAGTCCTGAGAGGAGTGGTGGAAGGTAGTCCTGAGAGGAGTGGTGGGGGTAGTCCTGAGAGGAGTGGTGGAAGGTAGTCCTGAGAGGAGTGGTGGAAGGTAGTCCTGAGAGGAGTGGTGGAAGGTAGTCCTGAGAGGAGTGGTGGAAGGTAGTCCTGAGAGGAGTGGTGGGGGTAGTCCTGAGAGGAGTGGTGGAAGGTAGTCCTGAGAGGAGTGGTGGAAGGTAGTCCTGAGAGGAGTGGTGGAAGGTAGTCCTGAGAGGTGTGGTGGAAGGTAGTCCTGAGAGGAGTGGTGGAAGGTAGTCCTGAGAGGAGTGGTGGAGTGTAGTCCTGAGAGGTGTGGTGGAAGGTAGTCCCTAGAGGAGTGGCGGAGGGTCGTCCTGAGAGGAGTGGTGGAGTGTAGTCCCGAGAGGTGTGGTGGAAGGTAGTCCCGAGAGGAGTGGTGGAAGGTAGTCCTGAGAGGAGTGGTGGAAGGTAGTCCTGAGAGGAGTGGTGGAAGGTAGTCTTGAGAGGAGTGGTGGAAGGTAGTCCTGAGAGGAGTGGTGGAGTGTAGTCCCGAGAGGTGTGGTGGAAGGTAGTCCTGAGAGGAGTGGTGGAAGGTAGTCCTGAGAGGAGTGGTGGAAGGTAGTCCTGAGAGGAGTGGTGGGTGTAGTCCTGAGAGGAGTGGTGGAAGGTAGTCCTGAGAGGAGTGGTGGAAGGTAGTCCTGAGAGGAGTGGTGGAAGGTAGTCCTGAGAGGAGTGGTGGGGGTAGTCCTGAGAGGAGTGGTGGAAGGTAGTCCTGAGAGGAGTGGTGGAAGGTAGTCCCGAGAGGAGTGGTGGAGGGTAGTCCCGAGAGGAGTGGTGGAAGGTAGTCCTGAGAGGAGTGGTGGAGTGTAGTCCCGAGCGGAGTGGTGGAAGGTAGTCCCTAGAGGAGTGGCGGAGGGTCGTCCTGAGAGGAGTGGTGGAGGGAGGGATGATACTTAGGCTCTAT